>NC_139226.1:78037272-78479735 GCF_055691185.1 Crinia signifera
GGCACGGACATCATCTACGACAGTAATTTTAAAACCGATAATGTCAATTGTGACATCAATGATGATGTCATAATTGATTTTAACCATCTTTTCAAAACTGTAAATTTGACGATTCTGAACTCACGGACGGCACGGACATCATCTACGACAGTAATTTTAAAACCGATTATGTCAATTGTGACATCACTGATGATGTCATAATTGATTTTGACCATCTTTTCAAAACTGTAAAATTGACGATTCTGAACTCACGGATGGCACAGACATCATCTACGACAGTAATTTTAAAACCGATTTTGTCAATTGTGACATCACTGATGATGTCATAATTGATTTTGACCATCTTTTCAAAACTGTGAAATTGATGCTTCTGAACTCACGAATGGCACGGACATCATCTACGACAGTAATTTTAAAACCGATAATGTCAATTGTGACATCACTGATGATGTCATAATTGATTTTAACCATCTTTTCAAAACTGTAAAATTGACGCTTCTGAACTCACGGATGGCACGGACATCATCTACGACAGTAATTTTAAAACCGATAATGTCAATTGTGACATCACTGATGATGTCATAATTGATTTTAACCATCTTTTCAAAACTGTAAATTTGACGATTCTGAACCCACGGATGGCACGGACATCATCTACGACAGTAATTTTAAAACCGATTATGTCAATTGTGACATCACTGATGATGTCATAATTGATTTTGACCATCTTTTCAAAACTGTGAAATTGATGCTTCTGAACTCACGAATGGCACGGACATCATCTACGATAGTAATTTTAAAACCGATAATGTCAATTGTGACATCACTGATGATGTCATAATTGATTTTAACCATCTTTTCAAAACTGTAAAATTGACGCTTCTGAACTCACGGATGGCACGGACATCATCTACGACAGTAATTTTAAAACCGATAATGTCAATTGTGACATCACTGATGATGTCATAATTGATTTTAACCATCTTTTCAAAACTGTAAATTTGACGATTCTGAACTCACGGATGGCACGGACATCATCTACGACAGTAATTTTAAAACCGATTATGTCAATTGTGACATCACTGATGATGTCCTAATTGATTTTGACCATCTTTTCAAAACTGTAAAATTGATGCTTCTGAACTCACGGATGGCACAGACATCATCTACGACAGTAATTTTAAAACCGATTATGTCAATTGTGACATCACAGATGATGTAATAATTGATTTCGACATCTTTTCAAAACTGTGAAATTGATGCTTCTGAACTCACGATGGCACAGACATCATCTACGACAGTAATTTTAAAACCGAGAATGTCAATTGTGACATCACTGATGATGTCATAATTGATTTTAACCATCTTTTCAAAACTGAAAAATTGACGCTTCTGAACTCACGGATGGCACGGACATCATCTACGACAGTAATTTTAAAACCGATAATGTCAATTGTGACATCAATGATGATGTCATAATTGATTTTAACCATCTTTTCAAAACTGTAAATTTGACGATTCTGAACTCACGGACGGCACGGACATCATCTACGACAGTAATTTTAAAACCGATTATGTCAATTGTGACATCACTGATGATGTCATAATTGATTTTGACCAACTTTTCAAAACTGTAAAATTGACGCTTCTGAACTCACGGATGGCACAGACATCATCTACGACAGTAATTTTAAAACCGATTTTGTCAATTGTGACATCACTGATGATGTCATAATTGATTTTGACCATCTTTTCAAAACTGTAAAATTGACGATTCTGAACTCACGGATGGCACAGACATCATCTACGACAGTAATTTTAAAACCGATTTTGTCAATTGTGACATCACTGATGATGTCATAATTGATTTTGACCATCTTTTCAAAACTGTGAAATTGATGCTTCTGAACTCACGAATGGCACGGACATCATCTACGACAGTAATTTTAAAACCGATAATGTCAATTGTGACATCACTGATGATGTCATAATTGATTTTAACCATCTTTTCAAAACTGTAAAATTGACGCTTCTGAACTCACGGATGGCACGGACATCATCTACGACAGTAATTTTAAAACCGATAATGTCAATTGTGACATCACTGATGATGTCATAATTGATTTTAACCATCTTTTCAAAACTGTAAATTTGACGATTCTGAACCCACGGATGGCACGGACATCATCTACGACAGTAATTTTAAAACCGATTATGTCAATTGTGACATCACTGATGATGTCATAATTGATTTTGACCATCTTTTCAAAACTGTGAAATTGATGCTTCTGAACTCACGAATGGCACGGACATCATCTACGATAGTAATTTTAAAACCGATAATGTCAATTGTGACATCACTGATGATGTCATAATTGATTTTAACCATCTTTTCAAAACTGTAAAATTGACGCTTCTGAACTCACGGATGGCACGGACATCATCTACGACAGTAATTTTAAAACCGATAATGTCAATTGTGACATCACTGATGATGTCATAATTGATTTTAACCATCTTTTCAAAACTGTAAATTTGACGATTCTGAACTCACGGATGGCACGGACATCATCTACGACAGTAATTTTAAAACCGATTATGTCAATTGTGACATCACTGATGATGTCATAATTGATTTTGACCATCTTTTCAAAACTGTAAAATTGACGCTTCTGAACTCACGGATGGCACGGACATCATCTATGACAGTAATTTTAAAACCGATAATGTCAATTGTGAAATCACTGATGATGTCATAATTGATTTTAACCATCTTTTCAAAACTGTAAATTTGACGATTCTGAACTCACGGATGGCACGGACATCATCTACGACAGTAATTTTAAAACCGATTATGTCAATTGTGACATCACTGATGATGTCATAATTGATTTTAACCATATTTTCAAAACTGTAAATTTGACGATTCTGAACTCACGGATGGCACGGACATCATCTACGACAGTAATTTTAAAACCGATTATGTCAATTGTGACATCACTGATGATGTCATAATTGAATTTGACAATCTTTTCAAATCTGTAAATTTGACGATTCTGAACTCACGGATGGCACGGACATCATCTACGACAGTAATTTTAAAACAGATTATGGCAATTGTGACATCACTGATGATGTCATAATTGATTTCGACCATCTTTTCAAAACTGTAAAATTGATGCTTCTGAACTCACGAATGGCACGGACATCATATATGACAGTAATTTTAAAACCGATAATGTCAATTGTGACATCACTGATGATGTCATAATTGATTTTAACCATCTTTTCAAAACTGTAAAATTGACGCTTCTGAACTCACGGATGGCACGGACATCATCTACGACAGTAATTTTAAAACCGATTATGTCAATTGTGACATCACTGATGATGTCATAATTGATTTTGACCATCTTTTCAAAACTGTAAAATTGACGCTTCTGAACTCACGGATGGCACAGACATCATCTACGACAGTAATTTTAAAACCGATTATGTCAATTGTGACATCACTGATGATGTAATAATTGATTTCGACATCTTTTCAAAACTGTGAAATTGATGCTTCTGAACTCACGAATGGCACGGACATCATCTACGACAGTAATTTTAAAACCGATAATGTCAATTGTGACATCACTGATGATGTCATAATTGATTTTAACCATCTTTTCAAAACTGTAAAATTGACGCTTCTGAACTCACGGATGGCACGGACAGCATCTACGACAGTAATTTTAAAACCGATTATGTCAATTGTGACATCACTGATGATGTCATAATTGATTTTGACCATCTTTTCAAAACTGTAAAATTGACGCTTCTGAACTCACGGATGGCACAGACATCATCTACGACAGTAATTTTAAAACCGATTACGTCAATTGTGACATCACAGATGATGTAATAATTGATTTCGACATCTTTTCAAAACTGTGAAATTGATGCTTCTGAACTCACGGATGGCACAGACATCATCTACGACAGTAATTTTAAAACCGAGAATGTCAATTGTGACATCACTGATGATGTCATAATTGATTTTAACCATCTTTTCAAAACTGTAAAATTGACGCTTCTGAACTCACGGATGGCACCGACATCATCTACGACAGTAATTTTAAAACCGATAATGTCAATTGTGACATCACTGATGATGTCATAATTGATTTTAACCATCTTTTCAAAACTGTCAATTTGACGATTCTGAACTCACGGACGGCACGGACATCATCTACGACAGTAATTTTAAAACCGATTATGTCAATTGTGACATCACTGATGATGTCATAATTGATTTTGACCAACTTTTCAAAACTGTAAAATTGACGCTTCTGAACTCACGGATGGCACAGACATCATCTACGACAGTAATTTTAAAACCGATTTTGTCAATTGTGACATCACTGATGATGTCATAATTGATTTTGACCATCTTTTCAAAACTGTAAAATTGACGCTTCTGAACTCACGGATGGCACAGACATCATCTACGACAGTAATTTTAAAACCGATTTTGTCAATTGTGACATCACTGATGATGTCATAATTGATTTTGACCATCTTTTCAAAACTGTGAAATTGATGCTTCTGAACTCACGAATGGCACGGACATCATCTACGACAGTAATTTTAAAACCGATAATGTCAATTGTGACATCACTGATGATGTCATAATTGATTTTGACCATCTTTTCAAAACTGTAAAATTGACGCTTCTGAACTCACGGATGGCACGGACATCATCTACGACAGTAATTTTAAAACCGATTATGTCAATTGTGACATCACTGATGATGTCATAATTGATTTTGACCATCTTTTCAAAACTGTAAAATTGACGCTTCTGAACTCACGGATGGCACGGACATCATCTACGACAGTAATTATAAAACCGATAATGTCAATTGTGACATCACTGATGATGTCATAATTGATTTTAACCATCTTTTCAAAACTGTAAAATTGACGCTTCTGAACTCACGGATGGCACGGACATCATCTACGACAGTAATTTTAAAACCGATTATGTCAATTGTGACATCACTGATGATGTCATAATTGATTTTGACCATCTTTTCAAAACTGTAAAATTGACGCTTCTGAACTCACGGATGGCACAGACATCATCTACGACAGTAATTTTAAAACCGATTATGTCAATTGTGACATCACTGATGATGTCATAATTGATTTTGACCATCTTTTCAAAACTGTGAAATTGATGCTTCTGAACTCACGAATGGCACGGACATCATCTACGACAGTAATTTTAAAACCGATAATGTCAATTGTGACATCACTGATGATGTCATAATTGATTTTAACCATCTTTTCAAAACTGTAAAATTGACGCTTCTGAACTCACGGATGGCACGGACATCATCTACGACAGTAATTTTAAAACCGATTATGTCAATTGTGACATCACTGATGATGTCATAATTGATTTTGACCATCTTTTCAAAACTGTAAAATTGACGCTTCTGAACTCACGGATGGCACGGACATCATCTACGACAGTAATTTTAAAACCGATAATGTCAATTGTGACATCACTGATGATGTCATAATTGATTTTAACCATCTTTTCAAAACTGTAAATTTGACGATTCTGAACTCACGGATGGCACGGACATCATCTACGACAGTAATTTTAAAACCGATTATGTCAATTGTGACATCACTGATGATGTCATAATTGATTTTGACAATCTTTTCAAAACTGTAAAATTGACGCTTCTGAACTCACGGATAGCAGAGACATCATCTACGACAGTAATTTTAAAACCGATTTTGTCAATTGTGACATCACTGATGATGTCATAATTGATTTTGACCATCTTTTCAAAACTGTGAAATTGATGCTTCTGAACTCACGAATGGCATGGACATCATCTACGACAGTAATTTTAAAACCGATAATGTCAATTGTGACATCACTGATGATGTCATAATTGATTTTAACCATCTTTTCAAAACTGTAAAATTGACGCTTCTGAACTCACGGATGGCACGGACATCATCTACGACAGTAATTTTAAAACCGATTATGTCAATTGTGACATCACTGATGATGTCATAATTGATTTTGACAATCTTTTCAAAACTGTAAAATTGACGCTTCTGAACTCACGGATAGCAGAGACATCATCTACGACAGTAATTTTAAAACCGATTTTGTCAATTGTGACATCACTGATGATGTCATAATTGATTTTGACCATCTTTTCAAAACTGTGAAATTGATGCTTCTGAACTCACGAATGGCATGGACATCATCTACGACAGTAATTTTAAAACCGATAATGTCAATTGTGACATCACTGATGATGTCATAATTGATTTTAACCATCTTTTCAAAACTGTAAAATTGACGCTTCTGAACTCACGGATGGCACGGACATCATCTACGACAGTAATTTTAAAACCGATAATGTCAATTGTGACATCACTGATGATGTCATAATTGATTTTAACCAACTTTTCAAAACTGTAAATTTGACGATTCTGAACTCACGGATGGCACGGACATCATCTACGACAGTAATTTTAAAACCGATTATGTCAATTGTGACATCACTGATGATGTCATAATTGATTTTGACCATCTTTTCAAAACTGTAAAATTGACGCTTCTGAACTCACGGATGGCACGGACATCATCTACGACAGTAATTTTAAAACCGATAATGTCAATTGTGACATCACTGATGATGTCATAATTGATTTTAACCATCTTTTCAAAACTGTAAATTTGACGATTCTGAACTCACGGATGGCACGGACATCATCTACGACAGTAATTTTAAAACCGATTATGTCAATTGTGACATCACTGATGATGTCATAATTGATTTTAACCATCTTTTAAAAACTGTAAAATTGACGCTTCTGAACTCACGGATGGCACGGACAGCATCTACGACAGTAATTTTAAAACCGATTATGTCAATTGTGACATCACTGATGATGTCATAATTGATTTTGACCATCTTTTCAAAACTGTAAAATTGATGCTTCTGAACTCACGGATGGCACAGACATCATCTACGACAGTAATTTTAAAACCGATTATGTCAATTGTGACATCACAGATGATGTAATAATTGATTTCGACATCTTTTCAAAACTGTGAAATTGATGCTTCTGAACTCACGGATGGCACAGACATCATCTACGACAGTAATTTTAAAACCGAGAATGTCAATTGTGACATCACTGATGATGTCATAATTGATTTTAACCATCTTTTCAAAACTGAAAAATTGACGCTTCTGAACTCACGGATGGCACGGACATCATCTACGACAGTAATTTTAAAACCGATAATGTCAATTGTGACATCAATGATGATGTCATAATTGATTTTAACCATCTTTTCAAAACTGTAAATTTGACGATTCTGAACTCACGGACGGCACGGACATCATCTACGACAGTAATTTTAAAACCGATTATGTCAATTGTGACATCACTGATGATGTCATAATTGATTTTGACCAACTTTTCAAAACTGTAAAATTGACGCTTCTGAACTCACAGATGGCACAGACATCATCTACGACAGTAATTTTAAAACCGATTTTGTCAATTGTGACATCACTGATGATGTCGTAATTGATTTTGACCATCTTTTCAAAACTGTAAAATTGACGATTCTGAACTCACGGATGGCACAGACATCATCTACGACAGTAATTTTAAAACCGATTTTGTCAATTGTGACATCACTGATGATGTCATAATTGATTTTGACCATCTTTTCAAAACTGTGAAATTGATGCTTCTGAACTCACGAATGGCACGGACATCATCTACGACAGTAATTTTAAAACCGATAATGTCAATTGTGACATCACTGATGATGTCATAATTGATTTTAACCATCTTTTCAAAACTGTAAAATTGACGCTTCTGAACTCACGGATGGCACGGACATCATCTACGACAGTAATTTTAAAACCGATAATGTCAATTGTGACATCACTGATGATGTCATAATTGATTTTAACCATCTTTTCAAAACTGTAAATTTGACGATTCTGAACCCACGGATGGCACGGACATCATCTACGACAGTAATTTTAAAACCGATTATGTCAATTGTGACATCACTGATGATGTCATAATTGATTTTGACCATCTTTTCAAAACTGTGAAATTGATGCTTCTGAACTCACGAATGGCACGGACATCATCTACGATAGTAATTTTAAAACCGATAATGTCAATTGTGACATCACTGATGATGTCATAATTGATTTTAACCATCTTTTCAAAACTGTAAAATTGACGCTTCTGAACTCACGGATGGCACGGACATCATCTACGACAGTAATTTTAAAACCGATAATGTCAATTGTGACATCACTGATGATGTCATAATTGATTTTAACCATCTTTTCAAAACTGTAAATTTGACGATTCTGAACTCACGGATGGCACGGACATCATCTACGACAGTAATTTTAAAACCGATTATGTCAATTGTGACATCACTGATGATGTCATAATTGATTTTGACCATCTTTTCAAAACTGTAAAATTGACGCTTCTGAACTCACGGATGGCACGGACATCATCTATGACAGTAATTTTAAAACCGATAATGTCAATTGTGAAATCACTGATGATGTCATAATTGATTTTGACCATCTTTTCAAAACTGTAAAATTGACGATTCTGAACTCACGGATGGCACGGACATCATCTACGACAGTAATTTTAAAACCGATTATGTCAATTGTGACATCACTGATGATGTCATAATTGATTTTAACCATATTTTCAAAACTGTAAATTTGACGATTCTGAACTCACGGATGGCACGGACATCATCTACGACAGTAATTTTAAAACCGATTATGTCAATTGTGACATCACTGATGATGTCATAATTGATTTTGACAATCTTTTCAAATCTGTAAATTTGACGATTCTGAACTCACGGATGGCACGGACATCATCTACGACAGTAATTTTAAAACAGATTATGGCAATTGTGACATCACTGATGATGTCATAATTGATTTCGACCATCTTTTCAAAACTGTAAAATTGATGCTTCTGAACTCACGAATGGCACGGACATCATATATGACAGTAATTTTAAAACCGATAATGTCAATTGTGACATCACTGATGATGTCATAATTGATTTTAACCATCTTTTCAAAACTGTAAAATTGACGCTTCTGAACTCACGGATGGCACGGACATCATCTACGACAGTAATTTTAAAACCGATTATGTCAATTGTGACATCACTGATGATGTCATAATTGATTTTGACCATCTTTTCAAAACTGTAAAATTGACGCTTCTGAACTCACGGATGGCACAGACATCATCTACGACAGTAATTTTAAAACCGATTATGTCAATTGTGACATCACTGATGATGTAATAATTGATTTCGACATCTTTTCAAAACTGTGAAATTGATGCTTCTGAACTCACGAATGGCACAGACATCATCTACGACAGTAATTTTAAAACCGATAATGTCAATTGTGACATCACTGATGATGTCATAATTGATTTTAACCATCTTTTCAAAACTGTAAAATTGACGCTTCTGAACTCACGGATGGCACGGACAGCATCTACGACAGTAATTTTAAAACCGATTATGTCAATTGTGACATCACTGATGATGTCATAATTGATTTTGACCATCTTTTCAAAACTGTAAAATTGACGCTTCTGAACTCACGGATGGCACAGACATCATCTACGACAGTAATTTTAAAACCGATTACGTCAATTGTGACATCACAGATGATGTAATAATTGATTTCGACATCTTTTCAAAACTGTGAAATTGATGCTTCTGAACTCACGGATGGCACAGACATCATCTACGACAGTAATTTTAAAACCGAGAATGTCAATTGTGACATCACTGATGATGTCATAATTGATTTTAACCATCTTTTCAAAACTGTAAAATTGACGCTTCTGAACTCACGGATGGCACCGACATCATCTACGACAGTAATTTTAAAACCGATAATGTCAATTGTGACATCACTGATGATGTCATAATTGATTTTAACCATCTTTTCAAAACTGTCAATTTGACGATTCTGAACTCACGGACGGCACGGACATCATCTACGACAGTAATTTTAAAACCGATTATGTCAATTGTGACATCACTGATGATGTCATAATTGATTTTGACCAACTTTTCAAAACTGTAAAATTGACGCTTCTGAACTCACGGATGGCACAGACATCATCTACGACAGTAATTTTAAAACCGATTTTGTCAATTGTGACATCACTGATGATGTCATAATTGATTTTGACCATCTTTTCAAAACTGTAAAATTGACGCTTCTGAACTCACGGATGGCACAGACATCATCTACGACAGTAATTTTAAAACCGATTTTGTCAATTGTGACATCACTGATGATGTCATAATTGATTTTGACCATCTTTTCAAAACTGTGAAATTGATGCTTCTGAACTCACGAATGGCACGGACATCATCTACGACAGTAATTTTAAAACCGATAATGTCAATTGTGACATCACTGATGATGTCATAATTGATTTTAACCATCTTTTCAAAACTGTAAAATTGACGCTTCTGAACTCACGGATGGCACGGACATCATGTACGACAGTAATTTTAAAACCGATAATGTCAATTGTGACATCACTGATGATGTCATAATTGATTTTAACCATCTTTTCAAAACTGTAAATTTGACGATTCTGAACTCACGGATGGCACGGACATCATCTACGACAGTAATTTTAAAACCGATTATGTCAATTGTGACATCACTGATGATGTCATAATTGATTTTGACCATCTTTTCAAAACTGTAAAATTGACGCTTCTGAACTCACGGATGGCACGGACATCATCTACGACAGTAATTTTAAAACCGATAATGTCAATTGTGACATCACTGATGATGTCATAATTGATTTTAACCATCTTTTCAAAACTGTAAATTTGACGATTCTGAACTCACGGATGGCACGGACATCATCTACGACAGTAATTTTAAAACCGATTATGTCAATTGTGACATCACTGATGATGTCATAATTGATTTTGACAATCTTTTCAAAACTGTAAAATTGACGCTTCTGAACTCACGGATGGCAGAGACATCATCTAGGACAGTAATTTTAAAACCGATTTTGTCAATTGTGACATCACTGATGATGTCATAATTGATTTTGACCATCTTTTCAAAACTGTGAAATTGATGCTTCTGAACTCACGGATGGCACAGACATCATCTACGACAGTAATTTTAAAACCGAGAATGTCAATTGTGACATCACTGATGATGTCATAATTGATTTTAACCATCTTTTCAAAACTGTAAAATTGACGCTTCTGAACTCACGGATGGCACGGACATCATCTACGACAGTAATTTTAAAACCGATAATGTCAATTGTGACATCACTGATGATGTCATAATTGATTTTAACCATCTTTTCAAAACTGTAAATTTGACGATTCTGAACTCACGGATGGCACGGACATCATCTACGACAGTAATTTTAAAACCGATTATGTCAATTGTGACATCACTGATGATGTCATAATTGATTTTGACCATCTTTTCAAAACTGTAAAATTGACGCTTCTGAACTCACGGATGGCACGGACATCATCTACGACAGTAATTTTAAAACCGATAATGTCAATTGTGACATCACTGATGATGTCATAATTGATTTTAACCATCTTTTCAAAACTGTAAAATTGACGCTTCTGAACTCACGGATGGCACGGACATCATCTACGACAGTAATTTTAAAACCGATAATGTCAATTGTGACATCACTGATGATGTCATAATTGATTTTAACCATCTTTTCAAAACTGTAAAATTGACGCTTCTGAACTCACGGATGGCACGGACATCATCTACGACAGTAATTTTAAAACCGATAATGTCAATTGTGACATCACTGATGATGTCATAATTGATTTTAACCATCTTTTCAAAACTGTAAATTTGACGATTCTGAACTCACGGATGGCACGGACATCATCTACGACAGTAATTTTAAAACCGATTATGTCAATTGTGACATCACTGATGATGTCATAATTGATTTTGACCATCTTTTCAAAACTGTAAAATTGACGCTTCTGAACTCACGGATGGCACGGACATCATCTATGACAGTAATTTTAAAACCGATAATGTCAATTGTGAAATCACTGATGATGTCATAATTGATTTTAACCATCTTTTCAAAACTGTAAATTTGACGATTCTGAACTCACGGATGGCACGGACATCATCTACGACAGTAATTTTAAAACCGATTATGTCAATTGTGACATCACTGATGATGTCATAATTGATTTTGACCATCTTTTCAAAACTGTAAATTTGACGATTCTGAACTCACGGATGGCACAGACATCATCTACGACAGTAATTTTAAAACCGATTATGTCAATTGTGACATCACTGATGATGTCATAATTGATTTTGACCATCTTTTCAAATCTGTAAATTTGACGATTCTGAACTCACGGATGGCACGGACATCATCTACGACAGTAATTTTAAAACCGATTATGGCAATTGTGACATCACTGATGATGTCATAATTGATTTCGACCATCTTTTCAAAACTGTAAAATTGATGCTTCTGAACTCACGAATGGCACGGACATCATATATGACAGTAATTTTAAAACCGATAATGTCAATTGTGACATCACTGATGATGTCATAATTGATTTTAACCATCTTTTCAAAACTGTAAAATTGACGCTTCTGAACTCACGGATGGCACGGACATCATCTACGACAGTAATTTTAAAACCGATTATGTCAATTGTGACATCACTGATGATGTCATAATTGATTTTGACCATCTTTTCAAAACTGTAAAATTGACGCTTCTGAACTCACGGATGGCACAGACATCATCTACGACAGTAATTTTAAAACAGATTATGGCAATTGTGACATCACTGATGATGTCATAATTGATTTCGACCATCTTTTCAAAACTGTAAAATTGATGCTTCTGAACTCACGAATGGCACGGACATCATATATGACAGTAATTTTAAAACCGATAATGTCAATTGTGACATCACTGATGATGTCATAATTGATTTTAACCATCTTTTCAAAACTGTAAAATTGACGCTTCTGAACTCACGGATGGCACGGACATCATCTACGACAGTAATTTTAAAACCGATTATGTCAATTGTGACATCACTGATGATGTCATAATTGATTTTGACCATCTTTTCAAAACTGTAAAATTGACGCTTCTGAACTCACGGATGGCACAGACATCATCTACGACAGTAATTTTAAAACCGATTATGTCAATTGTGACATCACTGATGATGTAATAATTGATTTCGACATCTTTTCAAAACTGTGAAATTGATGCTTCTGAACTCACGAATGGCACAGACATCATCTACGACAGTAATTTTAAAACCGATAATGTCAATTGTGACATCACTGATGATGTCATAATTGATTTTAACCATCTTTTCAAAACAGTAAAATTGACGCTTCTGAACTCACGGATGGCACGGACAGCATCTACGACAGTAATTTTAAAACCGATTATGTCAATTGTGACATCACTGATGATGTCATAATTGATTTTGACCATCTTTTCAAAACTGTAAAATTGACGCTTCTGAACTCACGGATGGCACAGACATCATCTACGACAGTAATTTTAAAACCGATTATGTCAATTGTGACATCACAGATGATGTAATAATTGATTTCGACATCTTTTCAAAACTGTGAAATTGATGCTTCTGAACTCACGGATGGCACAGACATCATCTACGACAGTAATTTTAAAACCGAGAATGTCAATTGTGACATCACTGATGATGTCATAATTGATTTTAACCATCTTTTCAAAACTGTAAAATTGACGCTTCTGAACTCACGGATGGCACCGACATCATCTACGACAGTAATTTTAAAACCGATAATGTCAATTGTGACATCACTGATGATGTCATAATTGATTTTAACCATCTTTTCAAAACTGTAAAATTGACGCTTCTGAACTCACGGATGGCACAGACATCATCTACGACAGTAATTTTAAAACCGATTTTGTCAATTGTGACATCACTGATGATGTCATAATTGATTTTGACCATCTTTTCAAAACTGTAAAATTGACGCTTCTGAACTCACGGATGGCACAGACATCATCTACGACAGTAATTTTAAAACCGATTTTGTCAATTGTGACATCACTGATGATGTCATAATTGATTTTGACCATCTTTTCAAAACTGTGAAATTGATGCTTCTGAACTCACGAATGGCACGGACATCATCTACGACAGTAATTTTAAAACCGATAATGTCAATTGTGACATCACTGATGATGTCATAATTGATTTTAACCATCTTTTCAAAACTGTAAAATTGACGCTTCTGAACTCACGGATGGCACGGACATCATGTACGACAGTAATTTTAAAACCGATAATGTCAATTGTGACATCACTGATGATGTCATAATTGATTTTAACCATCTTTTCAAAACTGTAAATTTGACGATTCTGAACTCACGGATGGCACGGACATCATCTACGACAGTAATTTTAAAACCGATTATGTCAATTGTGACATCACTGATGATGTCATAATTGATTTTGACCATCTTTTCAAAACTGTAAAAGTGACGCTTCTGAACTCACGGATGGCACGGACATCATCTACGACAGTAATTTTAAAACCGATAATGTCAATTGTGACATCACTGATGATGTCATAATTGATTTTAACCATCTTTTCAAAACTGTAAATTTGACGATTCTGAACTCACGGATGGCACGGACATCATCTACGACAGTAATTTTAAAACCGATTATGTCAATTGTGACATCACTGATGATGTCATAATTGATTTTGACAATCTTTTCAAAACTGTAAAATTGACGCTTCTGAACTCACGGATGGCAGAGACATCATCTAGGACAGTAATTTTAAAACCGATTTTGTCAATTGTGACATCACTGATGATGTCATAATTGATTTTGACCATCTTTTCAAAACTGTGAAATTGATGCTTCTGAACTCACGGATGGCACAGACATCATCTACGACAGTAATTTTAAAACCGAGAATGTCAATTGTGACATCACTGATGATGTCATAATTGATTTTAACCATCTTTTCAAAACTGTAAAATTGACGCTTCTGAACTCACGGATGGCACGGACATCATCTACGACAGTAATTTTAAAACCGATAATGTCAATTGTGACATCACTGATGATGTCATAATTGATTTTAACCATCTTTTCAAAACTGTAAATTTGACGATTCTGAACTCACGGATGGCACGGACATCATCTACGACAGTAATTTTAAAACCGATTATGTCAATTGTGACATCACTGATGATGTCATAATTGATTTTGACCATCTTTTCAAAACTGTAAAATTGACGCTTCTGAACTCACGGATGGCACGGACATCATCTACGACAGTAATTTTAAAACCGATAATGTCAATTGTGAAATCACTGATGATGTCATAATTGATTTTAACCATCTTTTCAAAACTGTAAAATTGACGCTTCTGAACTCACGGATGGCACGGACATCATCTACGACAGTAATTTTAAAACCGATAATGTCAATTGTGACATCACTGATGATGTCATAATTGATTTTAACCATCTTTTCAAAACTGTAAAATTGACGCTTCTGAACTCACGGATGGCACGGACATCATCTACGACAGTAATTTTAAAACCGATAATGTCAATTGTGACATCACTGATGATGTCATAATTGATTTTAACCATCTTTTCAAAACTGTAAATTTGACGATTCTGAACTCACGGATGGCACGGACATCATCTACGACAGTAATTTTAAAACCGATTATGTCAATTGTGACATCACTGATGATGTCATAATTGATTTTGACCATCTTTTCAAAACTGTAAAATTGACGCTTCTGAACTCACGGATGGCACGGACATCATCTATGACAGTAATTTTAAAACCGATAATGTCAATTGTGAAATCACTGATGATGTCATAATTGATTTTAACCATCTTTTCAAAACTGTAAATTTGACGATTCTGAACTCACGGATGGCACGGACATCATCTACGACAGTAATTTTAAAACCGATTATGTCAATTGTGACATCACTGATGATGTCATAATTGATTTTGACCATCTTTTCAAAACTGTAAATTTGACGATTCTGAACTCACGGATGGCACAGACATCATCTACGACAGTAATTTTAAAACCGATTATGTCAATTGTGACATCACTGATGATGTCATAATTGATTTTGACCATCTTTTCAAATCTGTAAATTTGACGATTCTGAACTCACGGATGGCACGGACATCATCTACGACAGTAATTTTAAAACCGATTATGGCAATTGTGACATCACTGATGATGTCATAATTGATTTCGACCATCTTTTCAAAACTGTAAAATTGATGCTTCTGAACTCACGAATGGCACGGACATCATATATGACAGTAATTTTAAAACCGATAATGTCAATTGTGACATCACTGATGATGTCATAATTGATTTTAACCATCTTTTCAAAACTGTAAAATTGACGCTTCTGAACTCACGGATGGCACGGACATCATCTACGACAGTAATTTTAAAACCGATTATGTCAATTGTGACATCACTGATGATGTCATAATTGATTTTGACCATCTTTTCAAAACTGTAAAATTGACGCTTCTGAACTCACGGATGGCACAGACATCATCTACGACAGTAATTTTAAAACCGATTATGTCAATTGTGACATCACTGATGATGTAATAATTGATTTCGACATCTTTTCAAAACTGTGAAATTGATGCTTCTGAACTCACGAATGGCACAGACATCATCTACGACAGTAATTTTAAAACCGATAATGTCAATTGTGACATCACTGATGATGTCATAATTGATTTTAACCATCTTTTCAAAACTGTAAAATTGACGCTTCTGAACTCACGGATGGCACGGACAGCATCTACGACAGTAATTTTAAAACCGATTATGTCAATTGTGACATCACTGATGATGTCATAATTGATTTTGACCATCTTTTCAAAACTGTAAAATTGACGCTTCTGAACTCACGGATGGCACAGACATCATCTACGACAGTAATTTTAAAACCGATTATGTCAATTGTGACATCACAGATGATGTAATAATTGATTTCGACATCTTTTCAAAACTGTGAAATTGATGCTTCTGAACTCACGGATGGCACAGACATCATCTACGACAGTAATTTTAAAACCGAGAATGTCAATTGTGACATCACTGATGATGTCATAATTGATTTTAACCATCTTTTCAAAACTGTAAAATTGACGCTTCTGAACTCACGGATGGCACCGACATCATCTACGACAGTAATTTTAAAACCGATAATGTCAATTGTGACATCACTGATGATGTCATAATTGATTTTAACCATCTTTTCAAAACTGTAAATTTGACGATTCTGAACTCACGGACGGCACGGACATCATCTACGACAGTAATTTTACAACCGATTATGTCAATTGTGACATCACTGATGATGTCATAATTGATTTTGACCAACTTTTCAAAACTGTAAAATTGACGCTTCTGAACTCACGGATGGCACAGACATCATCTACGACAGTAATTTTAAAACCGATTTTGTCAATTGTGACATCACTGATGATGTCATAATTGATTTTGACCATCTTTTCAAAACTGTAAAATTGACGCTTCTGAACTCACGGATGGCACAGACATCATCTACGACAGTAATTTTAAAACCGATTTTGTCAATTGTGACATCACTGATGATGTCATAATTGATTTTGACCATCTTTTCAAAACTGTGAAATTGATGCTTCTGAACTCACGAATGGCACGGACATCATCTACGACAGTAATTTTAAAACCGATTTTGTCAATTGTGACATCACTGATGATGTCATAATTGATTTTGACCATCTTTTCAAAACTTTAAAATTGACGATTCTGAACTCACGGATGGCACGGACATCATCTATGACAGTAATTTTAAAACCGATAATGTCAATTGTGACATCACTGATGATGTCATAATTGATTTTAACCATCTTTTCAAAACTGTAAATTTGACGATTCTGAACTCACGGATGGCACGGACATCATCTACGACAGTAATTTTAAAACCGATTATGTCAATTGTGACATCACTGATCATGTCATAATTGATTTTGACCATCTTTTCAAAACTGTAAAATTGACGCTTCTGAACTCACGAATGGCACAGACATCATCTACGACAGTAATTTTAAAACCGATAATGTCAATTGTGACATCACTGATGATGTCATAATTGATTTTAACCATCTTTTCAAAACTGTAAAATTGACGCTTCTGAACTCACGGATGGCACGGACAGCATCTACGACAGTAATTTTAAAACCGATTATGTCAATTGTGACATCACTGATGATGTCATAATTGATTTTGACCATCTTTTCAAAACTGTAAAATTGACGCTTCTGAACTCACGGATGGCACAGACATCATCTACGACAGTAATTTTAAAACCGATTATGTCAATTGTGACATCACAGATGATGTAATAATTGATTTCGACATCTTTTCAAAACTGTGAAATTGATGCTTCTGAACTCACGGATGGCACAGACATCATCTACGACAGTAATTTTAAAACCGAGAATGTCAATTGTGACATCACTGATGATGTCATAATTGATTTTAACCATCTTTTCAAAACTGTAAAATTGACGCTTCTGAACTCACGGATGGCACCGACATCATCTACGACAGTAATTTTAAAACCGATAATGTCAATTGTGACATCACTGATGATGTCATAATTGATTTTAACCATCTTTTCAAAACTGTAAATTTGACGATTCTGAACTCACGGACGGCACGGACATCATCTACGACAGTAATTTTACAACCGATTATGTCAATTGTGACATCACTGATGATGTCATAATTGATTTTGACCAACTTTTCAAAACTGTAAAATTGACGCTTCTGAACTCACGGATGGCACAGACATCATCTACGACAGTAATTTTAAAACCGATTTTGTCAATTGTGACATCACTGATGATGTCATAATTGATTTTGACCATCTTTTCAAAACTGTAAAATTGACGCTTCTGAACTCACGGATGGCACAGACATCATCTACGACAGTAATTTTAAAACCGATTTTGTCAATTGTGACATCACTGATGATGTCATAATTGATTTTGACCATCTTTTCAAAACTGTGAAATTGATGCTTCTGAACTCACGAATGGCACGGACATCATCTACGACAGTAATTTTAAAACCGATTTTGTCAATTGTGACATCACTGATGATGTCATAATTGATTTTGACCATCTTTTCAAAACTTTAAAATTGACGATTCTGAACTCACGGATGGCACGGACATCATCTATGACAGTAATTTTAAAACCGATAATGTCAATTGTGACATCACTGATGATGTCATAATTGATTTTAACCATCTTTTCAAAACTGTAAATTTGACGATTCTGAACTCACGGATGGCACGGACATCATCTACGACAGTAATTTTAAAACCGATTATGTCAATTGTGACATCACTGATCATGTCATAATTGATTTTGACCATCTTTTCAAAACTGTAAAATTGACGCTTCTGAACTCACGGATGGCACGGACATCATCTACGACAGTAATTTTAAAACCGATAATGTCAATTGTGACATCACTGATGATGTCATAATTGATTTTGACCATCTTTTCAAAACTGTAAATTTGACGATTCTGAACTCACGGATGGCACAGACATCATCTACGACAGTAATTTTAAAACCGATTATGTCAATTGTGACATCACTGATGATGTAATAATTGATTTCGACATCTTTTCAAAACTGTGAAATTGATGCTTCTGAACTCACGAATGGCACAGACATCATCTACGACAGTAATTTTAAAACCGATAATGTCAATTGTGACATCACTGATGATGTCATAATTGATTTTAACCATCTTTTCAAAACTGTAAAATTGACGCTTCTGAACTCACGGATGGCACGGACAGCATCTACGACAGTAATTTTAAAACCGATTATGTCAATTGTGACATCACTGATGATGTCATAATTGATTTTGACCATCTTTTCAAAACTGTAAAATTGACGCTTCTGAACTCACGGATGGCACAGACATCATCTACGACAGTAATTTTAAAACCGATTATGTCAATTGTGACATCACAGATGATGTAATAATTGATTTCGACATCTTTTCAAAACTGTGAAATTGATGCTTCTGAACTCACGGATGGCACAGACATCATCTACGACAGTAATTTTAAAACCGAGAATGTCAATTGTGACATCACTGATGATGTCATAATTGATTTTAACCATCTTTTCAAAACTGTAAAATTGACGCTTCTGAACTCACGGATGGCACCGACATCATCTACGACAGTAATTTTAAAACCGATAATGTCAATTGTGACATCACTGATGATGTCATAATTGATTTTAACCATCTTTTCAAAACTGTAAATTTGACGATTCTGAACTCACGGACGGCACGGACATCATCTACGACAGTAATTTTACAACCGATTATGTCAATTGTGACATCACTGATGATGTCATAATTGATTTTGACCAACTTTTCAAAACTGTAAAATTGACGCTTCTGAACTCACGGATGGCACAGACATCATCTACGACAGTAATTTTAAAACCGATTTTGTCAATTGTGACATCACTGATGATGTCATAATTGATTTTGACCATCTTTTCAAAACTGTAAAATTGACGCTTCTGAACTCACGGATGGCACAGACATCATCTACGACAGTAATTTTAAAACCGATTTTGTCAATTGTGACATCACTGATGATGTCATAATTGATTTTGACCATCTTTTCAAAACTGTGAAATTGATGCTTCTGAACTCACGAATGGCACGGACATCATCTACGACAGTAATTTTAAAACCGATTTTGTCAATTGTGACATCACTGATGATGTCATAATTGATTTTGACCATCTTTTCAAAACTTTAAAATTGACGATTCTGAACTCACGGATGGCACGGACATCATCTATGACAGTAATTTTAAAACCGATAATGTCAATTGTGACATCACTGATGATGTCATAATTGATTTTAACCATCTTTTCAAAACTGTAAATTTGACGATTCTGAACTCACGGATGGCACGGACATCATCTACGACAGTAATTTTAAAACCGATTATGTCAATTGTGACATCACTGATGATGTCATAATTGATTTTGACCATCTTTTCAAAACTGTAAATTTGACGATTCTGAACTCACGGATGGCACAGACATCATCTACGACAGTAATTTTAAAACCGATTATGTCAATTGTGACATCACTGATGATGTCATAATTGATTTTGACCATCTTTTCAAATCTGTAAATTTGACGATTCTGAACTCACGGATGGCACGGACATCATCTACGACAGTAATTTTAAAACAGATTATGGCAATTGTGACATCACTGATGATGTCATAATTGATTACGACCATCTTTTCAAAACTGTAAAATTGATGCTTCTGAACTCACGAATGGCACGGACATCATATATGACAGTAATTTTAAAACCGATAATGTCAATTGTGACATCACTGATGATGTCATAATTGATTTTAACCATCTTTTCAAAACTGTAAAATTGACGCTTCTGAACTCACGGATGGCACGGACATCATCTACGACAGTAATTTTAAAACCGATTATGTCAATTGTGACATCACTGATGATGTCATAATTGATTTTGACCATCTTTTCAAAACTGTAAAATTGACGCTTCTGAACTCACGGATGGCACAGACATCATCTACGACAGTAATTTTAAAACCGATTATGTCAATTGTGACATCACTGATGATGTAATAATTGATTTCGACATCTTTTCAAAACTGTGAAATTGATGCTTCTGAACTCACGAATGGCACAGACATCATCTACGACAGTAATTTTAAAACCGATAATGTCAATTGTGACATCACTGATGATGTCATAATTGATTTTAACCATCTTTTCAAAACTGTAAAATTGACGCTTCTGAACTCACGGATGGCACGGACAGCATCTACGACAGTAATTTTAAAACCGATTATGTCAATTGTGACATCACTGATGATGTCATAATTGATTTTGACCATCTTTTCAAAACTGTAAAATTGACGCTTCTGAACTCACGGATGGCACAGACATCATCTACGACAGTAATTTTAAAACCGATTATGTCAATTGTGACATCACAGATGATGTAATAATTGATTTCGACATCTTTTCAAAACTGTGAAATTGATGCTTCTGAACTCACGGATGGCACAGACATCATCTACGACAGTAATTTTAAAACCGATTATGTCAATTGTGACATCACTGATGATGTCATAATTGATTTTGACCATCTTTTCAAATCTGTAAATTTGACGATTCTGAACTCACGGATGGCACGGACATCATCTACGACAGTAATTTTAAAACAGATTATGGCAATTGTGACATCACTGATGATGTCATAATTGATTACGACCATCTTTTCAAAACTGTAAAATTGATGCTTCTGAACTCACGAATGGCACGGACATCATATATGACAGTAATTTTAAAACCGATAATGTCAATTGTGACATCACTGATGATGTCATAATTGATTTTAACCATCTTTTCAAAACTGTAAAATTGACGCTTCTGAACTCACGGATGGCACGGACATCATCTACGACAGTAATTTTAAAACCGATTATGTCAATTGTGACATCACTGATGATGTCATAATTGATTTTGACCATCTTTTCAAAACTGTAAAATTGACGCTTCTGAACTCACGGATGGCACAGACATCATCTACGACAGTAATTTTAAAACCGATTATGTCAATTGTGACATCACAGATGATGTAATAATTGATTTCGACATCTTTTCAAAACTGTGAAATTGATGCTTCTGAACTCACGAATGGCACAGACATCATCTACGACAGTAATTTTAAAACCGATAATGTCAATTGTGACATCACTGATGATGTCATAATTGATTTTAACCATCTTTTCAAAACTGTAAAATTGACGCTTCTGAACTCACGGATGGCACGGACAGCATCTACGACAGTAATTTTAAAACCGATTATGTCAATTGTGACATCACTGATGATGTCATAATTGATTTTGACCATCTTTTCAAAACTGTAAAATTGACGCTTCTGAACTCACGGATGGCACGGACATCATCTACGACAGTAATTTTAAAACCGATAATGTCAATTGTGACATCACTGATGATGTCATAATTGATTTTAACCATCTTTTCAAAACTGTAAATTTGACGATTCTGAACTCACGGATGGCACGGACATCATCTACGACAGTAATTTTAAAACCGATTATGTCAATTGTGACATCACTGATGATGTCATAATTGATTTTGACAATCTTTTCAAAACTGTAAAATTGACGCTTCTGAACTCACGGATGGCAGAGACATCATCTACGACAGTAATTTTAAAACCGATTTTGTCAATTGTGACATCACTGATGATGTCATAATTGATTTTGACCATCTTTTCAAAACTGTGAAATTGATGCTTCTGAACTCACGAATGGCATGGACATCATCTACGACAGTAATTTTAAAACCGATAATGTCAATTGTGACATCACTGATGATGTCATAATTGATTTTAACCATCTTTTCAAAACTGTAAAATTGACGCTTCTGAACTCACGGATGGCACGGACATCATCTACGACAGTAATTTTAAAACCGATAATGTCAATTGTGACATCACTGATGATGTCATAATTGATTTTAACCATCTTTTCAAAACTGTAAATTTGACGATTCTGAACTCACGGATGGCACGGACATCATCTACGACAGTAATTTTAAAACCGATTATGTCAATTGTGACATCACTGATGATGTCATAATTGATTTTGACCATCTTTTCAAAACTGTAAAATTGACGCTTCTGAACTCACGGATGGCACGGACATCATCTACGACAGTAATTTTAAAACCGATAATGTCAATTGTGACATCACTGATGATGTCATAATTGATTTTAACCATCTTTTCAAAACTGTAAATTTGACGATTCTGAACTCACGGATGGCACGGACATCATCTACGACAGTAATTTTAAAACCGATTATGTCAATTGTGACATCACTGATGATGTCATAATTGATTTTAACCATCTTTTAAAAACTGTAAAATTGACGCTTCTGAACTCACGGATGGCACGGACAGCATCTACGACAGTAATTTTAAAACCGATTATGTCAATTGTGACATCACTGATGATGTCATAATTGATTTTGACCATCTTTTCAAAACTGTAAAATTGATGCTTCTGAACTCACGGATGGCACAGACATCATCTACGACAGTAATTTTAAAACCGATTATGTCAATTGTGACATCACAGATGATGTAATAATTGATTTCGACATCTTTTCAAAACTGTGAAATTGATGCTTCTGAACTCACGGATGGCACAGACATCATCTACGACAGTAATTTTAAAACCGAGAATGTCAATTGTGACATCACTGATGATGTCATAATTGATTTTAACCATCTTTTCAAAACTGAAAAATTGACGCTTCTGAACTCACGGATGGCACGGACATCATCTACGACAGTAATTTTAAAACCGATAATGTCAATTGTGACATCAATGATGATGTCATAATTGATTTTAACCATCTTTTCAAAACTGTAAATTTGACGATTCTGAACTCACGGACGGCACGGACATCATCTACGACAGTAATTTTAAAACCGATTATGTCAATTGTGACATCACTGATGATGTCATAATTGATTTTGACCAACTTTTCAAAACTGTAAAATTGACGCTTCTGAACTCACGGATGGCACAGACATCATCTACGACAGTAATTTTAAAACCGATTTTGTCAATTGTGACATCACTGATGATGTCATAATTGATTTTGACCATCTTTTCAAAACTGTAAAATTGACGATTCTGAACTCACGGATGGCACAGACATCATCTACGACAGTAATTTTAAAACCGATTTTGTCAATTGTGACATCACTGATGATGTCATAATTGATTTTGACCATCTTTTCAAAACTGTGAAATTGATGCTTCTGAACTCACGAATGGCACGGACATCATCTACGACAGTAATTTTAAAACCGATAATGTCAATTGTGACATCACTGATGATGTCATAATTGATTTTAACCATCTTTTCAAAACTGTAAAATTGACGCTTCTGAACTCACGGATGGCACGGACATCATCTACGACAGTAATTTTAAAACCGATAATGTCAATTGTGACATCACTGATGATGTCATAATTGATTTTAACCATCTTTTCAAAACTGTAAATTTGACGATTCTGAACCCACGGATGGCACGGACATCATCTACGACAGTAATTTTAAAACCGATTATGTCAATTGTGACATCACTGATGATGTCATAATTGATTTTGACCATCTTTTCAAAACTGTGAAATTGATGCTTCTGAACTCACGAATGGCACGGACATCATCTACGACAGTAATTTTAAAACCGATTTTGTCAATTGTGACATCACAGATGATGTAATAATTGATTTCGACATCTTTTCAAAACTGTGAAATTGATGCTTCTGAACTCACGGATGGCACAGACATCATCTACGACAGTAATTTTAAAACCGAGAATGTCAATTGTGACATCACTGATGATGTCATAATTGATTTTAACCATCTTTTCAAAACTGAAAAATTGACGCTTCTGAACTCACGGATGGCACGGACATCATCTACGACAGTAATTTTAAAACCGATAATGTCAATTGTGACATCAATGATGATGTCATAATTGATTTTAACCATCTTTTCAAAACTGTAAATTTGACGATTCTGAACTCACGGACGGCACGGACATCATCTACGACAGTAATTTTAAAACCGATTATGTCAATTGTGACATCACTGATGATGTCATAATTGATTTTGACCAACTTTTCAAAACTGTAAAATTGACGCTTCTGAACTCACGGATGGCACAGACATCATCTACGACAGTAATTTTAAAACCGATTTTGTCAATTGTGACATCACTGATGATGTCATAATTGATTTTGACCATCTTTTCAAAACTGTAAAATTGACGATTCTGAACTCACGGATGGCACAGACATCATCTACGACAGTAATTTTAAAACCGATTTTGTCAATTGTGACATCACTGATGATGTCATAATTGATTTTGACCATCTTTTCAAAACTGTGAAATTGATGCTTCTGAACTCACGAATGGCACGGACATCATCTACGACAGTAATTTTAAAACCGATAATGTCAATTGTGACATCACTGATGATGTCATAATTGATTTTAACCATCTTTTCAAAACTGTAAAATTGACGCTTCTGAACTCACGGATGGCACGGACATCATCTACGACAGTAATTTTAAAACCGATAATGTCAATTGTGACATCACTGATGATGTCATAATTGATTTTAACCATCTTTTCAAAACTGTAAATGTCACACGCAGCCGCGACGGAGCGCGGCGGGTACAGTACTCACCCGTCCGCGCCCGCCGCCGGCTAGCGTGTGCAGGCTCCACTCTGAGGCGGGCAGGTGGGGGCAGCGCTGGGTAGAGGCGGCAGCGACGGAGCATCAGGTAGCAGCGTCCTTGACGATTGCGGCGCCGGGTGGCCGGCGGCGCCATCTTGAGTAAGGGCAGGTAGCGGATTGGGCCAGAGTAGAGAGTTCCTCCTCATCCTGCATGGACAGCCAATGGCAGCCACTCCCTGGGGATATAGTGGAGCTGCCCAGGCTGATCCGTGTCAGTGCAATGAGTCTTCTGAGTCGTTCACATCTCCGAGCTGACTCCTGGATCCTGGTTCTCTCTCCTGACTCTGGTGCCTTGCTCCCTGCACCTTATCCAAGGAAGGTTTTCTCCTGACACCAATGCTGCAAGCGCTATCTAGTGCTGGCTCCTGCTTGTTCCAGAATTCCCTTTCTTCATCATCCATCCATTCCATCCTCTTCCAGTCTTCCGGATCCATTTCTTCCATCATCAAATCAACCTCTTCCTGCATCTTCTTCTATGTACTCTGGCTCACCTAAAGACTGGTTCCAGAATTACCACTGGCAGTATATTGTGCTGGACTTATTGACTTATTCTTTTGCCACTTAAAGAAGTATTTAAGTGAACTTATTATTTATGAAACCAGTTATTAAACCTGCACGTTTCAATCCTACTCGCCCTGGTCCGTCTCCAGCTTCTGTGCACCACACGACTCCATCCAGCCCTTCTGCCGTGACAGTTTGCACTGACCCGATGGAATCGGGTGAAGCACAGGCTTCCATGACGGATGTTCTTCAAGGCATCATGGCTCGCCTGGAACAAGTAGAAACCACCCAGCGTCAAGTGGCTCACTTCCTCCAGTCCTTGTCACCACCTCAGGCGGCTCCCTCAGCTTCGGCCGCACCCACTGCTGGAGTCTCTGCCCCTCCTGCTCCTGCGAGTCCATCTGTTCCTCACCATCTACAGCTGTCGACACCCAGTAAATATGACGGGTCTCCGAGAGGATGTCGAGGATTCCTAAATCAATGTGACGTGCATTTTACCCTCCAGCCTTCCAATTTCCCTTCGCCCAAAACCCGGGTGGCCTACATCGTATCCCTACTGGCTGGTCCAGCCCTGGAGTGGGTGTCCCCCCTCTGGGAGCGTGCGGACCCTCTTCTCAATAATTATGAAGAGTTTGTGGCCTCCTTCCGTCGTATATTCGACGAGCCCGGCAGAGTGTCCTCTGCAGCCACGGAGATCCTGAGGATTCGTCAAGGCAGTCGCCCAGTGGGACAATATGTCGTACAGTTCCAAACCCTGGCGTCCGAACTTCGATGGAACGAAGAGGCTCTCGTATCTGCCTTCTGGAACGGTCTGGCTGGGCGCATCAAAGACGAGTTAGCAACTCGCGATCCTCCTTCCACCCTGGCAGAACTCATCTCCCTATGTACCAAAGTCGACCTGCGACTCCAAGAACGCCAACTTGAGAGGAATCGTTCTGATCGCCTTCGTCCTCGTTTCTCTCCCAATGTTGCTCCGGGTCCCAAGGCAATTCCTTCGCCTGCTGCACCAGCTGATGAACCCATGCAAATCAATCGTTCCCGCCTGTCCCTCGAGGAGAAGTTCCGAAGACGGCGAGAGAATTTGTGTATGTACTGTGGCTCATCTGCTCACCTATTGGCTGCCTGCCCACTGCGGCCGGGAAACGACCGCTCCTAATCCCCCCGAGGGAGGTCCGATTAGGAGTATTGTTTTCATCTCCCTCTTCTACTGACTCTATTATTCCAGTGACTCTTGTGTGTCCCCAAGGCGAGAGAAGACTTCAGGCCTTATTGGATTCTGGAGCAGCGGGGAACTTCCTTTCTTCTTCTTTTGTCAACCAGCATGCCCTGCCTGTGCAACCTCTGGATCATTCGCTGGTCCTCACGGCTGTGGATGGGAGTCGAATTCGGAGTGGACAAATCACTCATCAAACCATTCCGCTGAAGTTGCTCATCGGAGCCTTACATCAAGAGACCATTCAATTCTTCATTCTTCCACAATCTTCTCATCAAATGGTCCTGGGTCTTCCCTGGCTCTCCAAACATAATCCACAAATTGATTGGACCACTATGGAGATCAAGGCCTGGGGAACAGTCTGCCAGTCTACTTGCATTCCTCAGATCCTTCCGGTCTACCAGACCCATCCACAATGTGAGGATAACTGCTCTTCATCTTCTTCAGCTCCACCCTTGTCTATACCCGTACCGTATCGTCCATTTACAGATGTCTTCAGTAAAGGAGGTGCTGACACTTTACCTCCCCACCGGCCTTGGGACTGCCCAATAGAATTGATGGCTGGGAAATTTCCTCCTCGTGGCCGCATCTATCCTCTGTCGCTACCCGAGACTGAGGCCATGTCCTTGTACATCCAAGAGAACTTAAACAAGGGGTTCATCCGACCTTCTACCTCTCCGGCCGGGGCTGGGTTTTTCTTTGTGAAAAAGAAAGATGGCGGTCTTCGGCCTTGTATCGACTATAGAGGCCTGAACGACATCACTATAAAGAATCGCTATCCCTTACCCCTTATCACAGAACTGTTTGATAAGATCAGAGGAGCGACTGTCTTCACCAAATTGGACCTACGAGGGGCCTACAACTTGATACGAATCCGTTCCGGTGACGAGTGGAAGACGGCTTTTAATACAAGAGACGGTCACTATGAATATCTGGTGATGCCCTTCGGCCTTTGCAACGCCCCTGCCGTCTTCCAACAGTTCGTGAATGATATCTTCCGGGACTTGCTGTACCATTCCATTGTAGTCTATCTAGACGATATACTCATCTTCTCCTCCAATCTTCAACATCACAGACAGACCGTGTCCGAGGTGCTACGACGTCTTCGTCAAAATCAACTATTCTGTAAGTTGGAAAAATGCGTTTTTGAAGTCACCTCCATTCCATTCTTAGGCCACATTCTCTCTGCTACTGGTATCGAGATGGATCCAGAGAAGGTGAGAGCGATCCAAGACTGGGCACCTCCCACGACACTCAAGGGAATTCAGAGATTTTTAGGATTCTCAAATTATTACCGGCGATTCATCCGGAACTTCTCTACCATCGCTGCTCCCCTCACAGCTCTTACCCACAAAGGAGTTGATCCAAGTCAATGGCCGCCAGAAGCATTCTCAGCCTTCCAACAGTTAAAGAGGGCGTTTATGACGGCACCCATTCTCCTCCAACCAGATCTCGACAAGCCCTTCATCCTCGAGGTGGACGCATCCTCGGAAGGTATTGGGGCCATCTTGTCACAAAAAGGAGAGGATCAAGAATTACATCCTTGTGCTTTCCTCTCCAAAAAATTCCTTCCGGCAGAGAGGAATTACCCCATTGGGGAACAAGAGTTACTTGCTGTCAAAACGGCGTTAGAGGAGTGGCGATACCTTCTGGAGGGTGCGCGGCATAAGATCACCGTGTATTCAGATCACAAGAATTTGTCCTTTCTCAAACAAGTTCAATGCCTCACTGCTCGTCAAGCCCGATGGGCTATGTTTTTCGAACGTTTTAATTTTCAAATTAAATTTCGACCTGGCACCACTAATATTAAAGCTGATGCCCTATCCCGTTCCTTTGAAACGACTTCTGATATAGAGATTCTTCCTCGTCCAATCCTTGATCCAGTGGTTTTTGCTCAAGTGTCCGTACAGCCAATTCCTCCTCCAGGCAAGACGTTTGTTCCTCTCGAACTGCGAAAAAAAATATTATCATGGGCACATTCCTCCCGTTTCGCAGGTCACGCAGGAATACAGAAGACCTTGATGTTCCTGTCACGTTCTTATTGGTGGCCAACCATTCGTCACGACGTCACCAACTTCATCGCGTCTTGTGTAAAATGTGCTCAGCATAAGGTGCCCAGAACAACTCCTGTTGGTCCTCTCCGTCCTCTGGCCATTCCCACAGAACCATGGACTCATCTATCTATGGACTTCATTTGCGAGTTGCCTCCTTCCAAAGGTCATACAGCAATCTGGGTAGTGGTTGACCGATTCTCAAAAATGGTCCATTTCGTCCCACTAAAAGGTCTTCCCTCTGCTCCAGTACTGGCTCAGCTATTCATTTCCACCATTTTTAAATTACATGGTCTGCCCAAAGAAATTGTGTCTGATCGCGGAGTACAGTTCGTGGCGAAATTCTGGAGAGCTCTCTGTGCCACGGTAAAGGTTAACCTCAAGTTTTCTACTGCCTTTCATCCCCAGACCAACGGCCAGACGGAACGGGTGAATCAGGACTTGGAGGCCTTTATTCGATTGTTCATCTCGTCCTCTCAAGATGACTGGGTAGATCTCCTCCCGTGGGCAGAATTTATGCATAACAACTCCTATCACTCTTCCTCCGGAACCACGCCCTTCTTTACCGTATTTGGTAAACACCCACGATCTCCAGACTTCTCAGAATTACCCTCTTCTGAAGTTCCTGCAGCGACCACTTCCCTCCAACGCTTTGCGAAGATTTGGTCGGATGTCCACACCGCTCTCCTTAAATCTTCTGCTCGATACAAGAGAATGGCGGACAGGAAAAGAAGAGCAGCGCCCAGATTAAAACTCGGGGATCGGGTATGGCTATCTACCCGTCATATACGCCTCCGTCTGCCTTCTATGAAACTGGCTCCCCGGTACATTGGGCCATATGCCATCACCCAAGTCATTAATCCAGTCGCTTATAGACTTCAACTTCCTCCTTCCCTAAGGATCTCGAATTCCTTTCATGTGTCCCTCCTCAAGCCTTTAAGATTGAACTCTTATCAGAAGAAGGTTCCCAAACCACCCAAGATTAACTCCGAGAGTGGGATCGAATTCGAGGTAAGACGTATCATAGACTCTCGTCACCGCAATGCTCGTACTCAGTATCTGGTGGAGTGGGTCGGTTTTGGTCCTGAAGAGAACTCTTGGGTGGACTCCGTTGATTTGCATGCTCCAAAGCTGATTAAGCAATTTCTGCAGCGAAATCCTCACAAGGCCCATAGGCGTCCTGGGGCCACCCTGAAAAGGGGGGGTACTGTCACACGCAGCCGCGACGGAGCGCGGCGGGTACAGTACTCACCCGTCCGCGCCCGCCGCCGGCTAGCGTGTGCAGGCTCCACTCTGAGGCGGGCAGGTGGGGGCAGCGCTGGGTAGAGGCGGCAGCGACGGAGCATCAGGTAGCAGCGTCCTTGACGATTGCGGCGCCGGGTGGCCGGCGGCGCCATCTTGAGTAAGGGCAGGTAGCGGATTGGGCCAGAGTAGAGAGTTCCTCCTCATCCTGCATGGACAGCCAATGGCAGCCACTCCCTGGGGATATAGTGGAGCTGCCCAGGCTGATCCGTGTCAGTGCAATGAGTCTTCTGAGTCGTTCACATCTCCGAGCTGACTCCTGGATCCTGGTTCTCTCTCCTGACTCTGGTGCCTTGCTCCCTGCACCTTATCCAAGGAAGGTTTTCTCCTGACACCAATGCTGCAAGCGCTATCTAGTGCTGGCTCCTGCTTGTTCCAGAATTCCCTTTCTTCATCATCCATCCATTCCATCCTCTTCCAGTCTTCCGGATCCATTTCTTCCATCATCAAATCAACCTCTTCCTGCATCTTCTTCTATGTACTCTGGCTCACCTAAAGACTGGTTCCAGAATTACCACTGGCAGTATATTGTGCTGGACTTATTGACTTATTCTTTTGCCACTTAAAGAAGTATTTAAGTGAACTTATTATTTATGAAACCAGTTATTAAACCTGCACGTTTCAATCCTACTCGCCCTGGTCCGTCTCCAGCTTCTGTGCACCACACGACTCCATCCAGCCCTTCTGCCGTGACAGTAAATTTGACGATTCTGAACCCACGGATGGCACGGACATCATCTACGACAGTAATTTTAAAACCGATTATGTCAATTGTGACATCACTGATGATGTCATAATTGATTTTGACCATCTTTTCAAAACTGTGAAATTGATGCTTCTGAACTCACGAATGGCACGGACATCATCTACGACAGTAATTTTAAAACCGATTTTGTCAATTGTGACATCACTGATGATGTCATAATTGATTTTGACCATCTTTTCAAAACTTTAAAATTGACGATTCTGAACTCACGGATGGCACGGACATCATCTATGACAGTAATTTTAAAACCGATAATGTCAATTGTGACATCACTGATGATGTCATAATTGATTTTAACCATCTTTTCAAAACTGTAAATTTGACAATTCTGAACTCACGGATGGCACGGACAACATCTACGACAGTAATTTTAAAACCGATTATGTCAATTGTGACATCACTGATGATGTCATAATTGATTTTGACCATCTTTTCAAAACTGTAAATTTGACGATTCTGAACTCACGGATGGCACAGACATCATCTACGACAGTAATTTTAAAACCGATTATGTCAATTGTGACATCACTGATGATGTAATAATTGATTTCGACATCTTTTCAAAACTGTGAAATTGATGCTTCTGAACTCACGAATGGCACAGACATCATCTACGACAGTAATTTTAAAACCGATAATGTCAATTGTGACATCACTGATGATGTCATAATTGATTTTAACCATCTTTTCAAAACTGTAAAATTGACGCTTCTGAACTCACGGATGGCACGGACAGCATCTACGACAGTAATTTTAAAACCGATTATGTCAATTGTGACATCACTGATGATGTCATAATTGATTTTGACCATCTTTTCAAAACTGTAAAATTGACGCTTCTGAACTCACGGATGGCACAGACATCATCTACGACAGTAATTTTAAAACCGATTATGTCAATTGTGACATCACAGATGATGTAATAATTGATTTCGACATCTTTTCAAAACTGTGAAATTGATGCTTCTGAACTCACGGATGGCACAGACATCATCTACGACAGTAATTTTAAAACCGAGAATGTCAATTGTGACATCACTGATGATGTCATAATTGATTTTAACCATCTTTTCAAAACTGTAAAATTGACGCTTCTGAACTCACGGATGGCACCGACATCATCTACGACAGTAATTTTAAAACCGATAATGTCAATTGTGACATCACTGATGATGTCATAATTGATTTTAACCATCTTTTCAAAACTGTAAATTTGACGATTCTGAACTCACGGACGGCACGGACATCATCTACGACAGTAATTTTACAACCGATTATGTCAATTGTGACATCACTGATGATGTCATAATTGATTTTGACCAACTTTTCAAAACTGTAAAATTGACGCTTCTGAACTCACGGATGGCACAGACATCATCTACGACAGTAATTTTAAAACCGATTTTGTCAATTGTGACATCACTGATGATGTCATAATTGATTTTGACCATCTTTTCAAAACTGTAAAATTGACGCTTCTGAACTCACGGATGGCACAGACATCATCTACGACAGTAATTTTAAAACCGATTTTGTCAATTGTGACATCACTGATGATGTCATAATTGATTTTGACCATCTTTTCAAAACTGTGAAATTGATGCTTCTGAACTCACGAATGGCACGGACATCATCTACGACAGTAATTTTAAAACCGATTTTGTCAATTGTGACATCACTGATGATGTCATAATTGATTTTGACCATCTTTTCAAAACTTTAAAATTGACGATTCTGAACTCACGGATGGCACGGACATCATCTATGACAGTAATTTTAAAACCGATAATGTCAATTGTGACATCACTGATGATGTCATAATTGATTTTAACCATCTTTTCAAAACTGTAAATTTGACGATTCTGAACTCACGGATGGCACGGACATCATCTACGACAGTAATTTTAAAACCGATTATGTCAATTGTGACATCACTGATGATGTCATAATTGATTTTGACCATCTTTTCAAAACTGTAAAATTGACGCTTCTGAACTCACGGATGGCACGGACATCATCTACGACAGTAATTTTAAAACCGATAATGTCAATTGTGACATCACTGATGATGTCATAATTGATTTTAACCATCTTTTCAAAACTGTAAATTTGACGATTCTGAACTCACGGATGGCACGGACATTATCTACGACAGTAATTTTAAAACCGATTATGTCAATTGTGACATCACTGATGATGTCATAATTGATTTTGACCATCTTTTCAAAACTGTAAATTTGACGATTCTGAACTCACGGATGGCACAGACATCATCTACGACAGTAATTTTAAAACCGATTATGTCAATTGTGACATCACTGATGATGTCATAATTGATTTTGACCATCTTTTCAAATCTGTAAATTTGACGATTCTGAACTCACGGATGGCACGGACATCATCTACGACAGTAATTTTAAAACAGATTATGGCAATTGTGACATCACTGATGATGTCATAATTGATTACGACCATCTTTTCAAAACTGTAAAATTGATGCTTCTGAACTCACGAATGGCACGGACATCATATATGACAGTAATTTTAAAACCGATAATGTCAATTGTGACATCACTGATGATGTCATAATTGATTTTAACCATCTTTTCAAAACTGTAAAATTGACGCTTCTGAACTCACGGATGGCACGGACATCATCTACGACAGTAATTTTAAAACCGATTATGTCAATTGTGACATCACTGATGATGTCATAATTGATTTTGACCATCTTTTCAAAACTGTAAAATTGACGCTTCTGAACTCACGGATGGCACAGACATCATCTACGACAGTAATTTTAAAACCGATTATGTCAATTGTGACATCACTGATGATGTAATAATTGATTTCGACATCTTTTCAAAACTGTGAAATTGATGCTTCTGAACTCACGAATGGCACGGACATCATCTACGACAGTAATTTTAAAACCGATTATGTCAATTGTGACATCACTGATGATGTCATAATTGATTTTGACCATCTTTTCAAAACTGTAAAATTGACGCTTCTGAACTCACGGATGGCACAGACATCATCTACGACAGTAATTTTAAAACCGATTATGTCAATTGTGACATCACTGATGATGTAATAATTGATTTCGACATCTTTTCAAAACTGTGAAATTGATGCTTCTGAACTCACGAATGGCACAGACATCATCTACGACAGTAATTTTAAAACCGATAATGTCAATTGTGACATCACTGATGATGTCATAATTGATTTTAACCATCTTTTCAAAACTGTAAAATTGACGCTTCTGAACTCACGGATGGCACGGACAGCATCTACGACAGTAATTTTAAAACCGATTATGTCAATTGTGACATCACTGATGATGTCATAATTGATTTTGACCATCTTTTCAAAACTGTAAAATTGACGCTTCTGAACTCACGGATGGCACGGACATCATCTACGACAGTAATTTTAAAACCGATAATGTCAATTGTGACATCACTGATGATGTCATAATTGATTTTAACCATCTTTTCAAAACTGTAAATTTGACGATTCTGAACTCACGGATGGCACGGACATCATCTACGACAGTAATTTTAAAACCGATTATGTCAATTGTGACATCACTGATGATGTCATAATTGATTTTGACAATCTTTTCAAAACTGTAAAATTGACGCTTCTGAACTCACGGATGGCAGAGACATCATCTACGACAGTAATTTTAAAACCGATTTTGTCAATTGTGACATCACTGATGATGTCATAATTGATTTTGACCATCTTTTCAAAACTGTGAAATTGATGCTTCTGAACTCACGAATGGCATGGACATCATCTACGACAGTAATTTTAAAACCGATAATGTCAATTGTGACATCACTGATGATGTCATAATTGATTTTAACCATCTTTTCAAAACTGTAAAATTGACGCTTCTGAACTCACGGATGGCACGGACATCATCTACGACAGTAATTTTAAAACCGATAATGTCAATTGTGACATCACTGATGATGTCATAATTGATTTTAACCATCTTTTCAAAACTGTAAATTTGACGATTCTGAACTCACGGATGGCACGGACATCATCTACGACAGTAATTTTAAAACCGATTATGTCAATTGTGACATCACTGATGATGTCATAATTGATTTTGACCATCTTTTCAAAACTGTAAAATTGACGCTTCTGAACTCACGGATGGCACGGACATCATCTACGACAGTAATTTTAAAACCGATTATGTCAATTGTGACATCACTGATGATGTCATAATTGATTTTAACCATCTTTTAAAAACTGTAAAATTGACGCTTCTGAACTCACGGATGGCACGGACAGCATCTACGACAGTAATTTTAAAACCGATTATGTCAATTGTGACATCACTGATGATGTCATAATTGATTTTGACCATCTTTTCAAAACTGTAAAATTGATGCTTCTGAACTCACGGATGGCACAGACATCATCTACGACAGTAATTTTAAAACCGATTATGTCAATTGTGACATCACAGATGATGTAATAATTGATTTCGACATCTTTTCAAAACTGTGAAATTGATGCTTCTGAACTCACGGATGGCACAGACATCATCTACGACAGTAATTTTAAAACCGAGAATGTCAATTGTGACATCACTGATGATGTCATAATTGATTTTAACCATCTTTTCAAAACTGAAAAATTGACGCTTCTGAACTCACGGATGGCACGGACATCATCTACGACAGAAATTTTAAAACCGATAATGTCAATTGTGACATCAATGATGATGTCATAATTGATTTTAACCATCTTTTCAAAACTGTAAATTTGACGATTCTGAACTCACGGACGGCACGGACATCATCTACGACAGTAATTTTAAAACCGATTATGTCAATTGTGACATCACTGATGATGTCATAATTGATTTTGACCAACTTTTCAAAACTGTAAAATTGACGCTTCTGAACTCACGGATGGCACAGACATCATCTACGACAGTAATTTTAAAACCGATTTTGTCAATTGTGACATCACTGATGATGTCATAATTGATTTTGACCATCTTTTCAAAACTGTAAAATTGACGATTCTGAACTCACGGATGGCACAGACATCATCTACGACAGTAATTTTAAAACCGATTTTGTCAATTGTGACATCACTGATGATGTCATAATTGATTTTGACCATCTTTTCAAAACTGTGAAATTGATGCTTCTGAACTCACGAATGGCACGGACATCATCTACGACAGTAATTTTAAAACCGATAATGTCAATTGTGACATCACTGATGATGTCATAATTGATTTTAACCATCTTTTCAAAACTGTAAAATTGACGCTTCTGAACTCACGGATGGCACGGACATCATCTACGACAGTAATTTTAAAACCGATAATGTCAATTGTGACATCACTGATGATGTCATAATTGATTTTAACCATCTTTTCAAAACTGTAAATTTGACGATTCTGAACCCACGGATGGCACGGACATCATCTACGACAGTAATTTTAAAACCGATTATGTCAATTGTGACATCACTGATGATGTCATAATTGATTTTGACCATCTTTTCAAAACTGTGAAATTGATGCTTCTGAACTCACGAATGGCACGGACATCATCTACGACAGTAATTTTAAAACCGATTTTGTCAATTGTGACATCACTGATGATGTCATAATTGATTTTGACCATCTTTTCAAAACTTTAAAATTGACGATTCTGAACTCACGGATGGCACGGACATCATCTATGACAGTAATTTTAAAACCGATAATGTCAATTGTGACATCACTGATGATGTCATAATTGATTTTAACCATCTTTTCAAAACTGTAAATTTGACGATTCTGAACTCACGGATGGCACGGACAACATCTACGACAGTAATTTTAAAACCGATTATGTCAATTGTGACATCACTGATGATGTCATAATTGATTTTGACCATCTTTTCAAAACTGTAAATTTGACGATTCTGAACTCACGGATGGCACAGACATCATCTACGACAGTAATTTTAAAACCGATTATGTCAATTGTGACATCACTGATGATGTAATAATTGATTTCGACATCTTTTCAAAACTGTGAAATTGATGCTTCTGAACTCACGAATGGCACAGACATCATCTACGACAGTAATTTTAAAACCGATAATGTCAATTGTGACATCACTGATGATGTCATAATTGATTTTAACCATCTTTTCAAAACTGTAAAATTGACGCTTCTGAACTCACGGATGGCACGGACAGCATCTACGACAGTAATTTTAAAACCGATTATGTCAATTGTGACATCACTGATGATGTCATAATTGATTTTGACCATCTTTTCAAAACTGTAAAATTGACGCTTCTGAACTCACGGATGGCACAGACATCATCTACGACAGTAATTTTAAAACCGATTATGTCAATTGTGACATCACAGATGATGTAATAATTGATTTCGACATCTTTTCAAAACTGTGAAATTGATGCTTCTGAACTCACGGATGGCACAGACATCATCTACGACAGTAATTTTAAAACCGAGAATGTCAATTGTGACATCACTGATGATGTCATAATTGATTTTAACCATCTTTTCAAAACTGTAAAATTGACGCTTCTGAACTCACGGATGGCACCGACATCATCTACGACAGTAATTTTAAAACCGATAATGTCAATTGTGACATCACTGATGATGTCATAATTGATTTTAACCATCTTTTCAAAACTGTAAATTTGACGATTCTGAACTCACGGACGGCACGGACATCATCTACGACAGTAATTTTACAACCGATTATGTCAATTGTGACATCACTGATGATGTCATAATTGATTTTGACCAACTTTTCAAAACTGTAAAATTGACGCTTCTGAACTCACGGATGGCACAGACATCATCTACGACAGTAATTTTAAAACCGATTTTGTCAATTGTGACATCACTGATGATGTCATAATTGATTTTGACCATCTTTTCAAAACTGTAAAATTGACGCTTCTGAACTCACGGATGGCACAGACATCATCTACGACAGTAATTTTAAAACCGATTTTGTCAATTGTGACATCACTGATGATGTCATAATTGATTTTGACCATCTTTTCAAAACTGTGAAATTGATGCTTCTGAACTCACGAATGGCACGGACATCATCTACGACAGTAATTTTAAAACCGATTTTGTCAATTGTGACATCACTGATGATGTCATAATTGATTTTGACCATCTTTTCAAAACTTTAAAATTGACGATTCTGAACTCACGGATGGCACGGACATCATCTATGACAGTAATTTTAAAACCGATAATGTCAATTGTGACATCACTGATGATGTCATAATTGATTTTAACCATCTTTTCAAAACTGTAAATTTGACGATTCTGAACTCACGGATGGCACGGACATCATCTACGACAGTAATTTTAAAACCGATTATGTCAATTGTGACATCACTGATGATGTCATAATTGATTTTGACCATCTTTTCAAAACTGTAAAATTGACGCTTCTGAACTCACGGATGGCACGGACATCATCTACGACAGTAATTTTAAAACCGATAATGTCAATTGTGACATCACTGATGATGTCATAATTGATTTTAACCATCTTTTCAAAACTGTAAATTTGACGATTCTGAACTCACGGATGGCACGGACATCATCTACGACAGTAATTTTAAAACCGATTATGTCAATTGTGACATCACTGATGATGTCATAATTGATTTTGACCATCTTTTCAAAACTGTAAATTTGACGATTCTGAACTCACGGATGGCACAGACATCATCTACGACAGTAATTTTAAAACCGATTATGTCAATTGTGACATCACTGATGATGTCATAATTGATTTTGACCATCTTTTCAAATCTGTAAATTTGACGATTCTGAACTCACGGATGGCACGGACATCATCTACGACAGTAATTTTAAAACAGATTATGGCAATTGTGACATCACTGATGATGTCATAATTGATTACGACCATCTTTTCAAAACTGTAAAATTGATGCTTCTGAACTCACGAATGGCACGGACATCATATATGACAGTAATTTTAAAACCGATAATGTCAATTGTGACATCACTGATGATGTCATAATTGATTTCGACATCTTTTCAAAACTGTGAAATTGATGCTTCTGAACTCACGAATGGCACAGACATCATCTACGACAGTAATTTTAAAACCGATAATGTCAATTGTGACATCACTGATGATGTCATAATTGATTTTAACCATCTTTTCAAAACTGTAAAATTGACGCTTCTGAACTCACGGATGGCACGGACAGCATCTACGACAGTAATTTTAAAACCGATTATGTCAATTGTGACATCACTGATGATGTCATAATTGATTTTGACCATCTTTTCAAAACTGTAAAATTGACGCTTCTGAACTCACGGATGGCACAGACATCATCTACGACAGTAATTTTAAAACCGATTATGTCAATTGTGACATCACAGATGATGTAATAATTGATTTCGACATCTTTTCAAAACTGTGAAATTGATGCTTCTGAACTCACGGATGGCACAGACATCATCTACGACAGTAATTTTAAAACCGAGAATGTCAATTGTGACATCACTGATGATGTCATAATTGATTTTAACCATCTTTTCAAAACTGTAAAATTGACGCTTCTGAACTCACGGATGGCACCGACATCATCTACGACAGTAATTTTAAAACCGATAATGTCAATTGTGACATCACTGATGATGTCATAATTGATTTTAACCATCTTTTCAAAACTGTAAATTTGACGATTCTAAACTCACGGACAGCACGGACATCATCTACGACAGTAATTTTAAAACCGATTATGTCAATTGTGACATCACTGATGATGTCATAATTGATTTTGACCAACTTTTCAAAACTGTAAAATTGACGCTTCTGAACTCACGGATGGCACAGACATCATCTACGACAGTAATTTTAAAACCGATTTTGTCAATTGTGACATCACTGATGATGTCATAATTGATTTTGACCATCTTTTCAAAACTGTAAAATTGACGCTTCTGAACTCACGGATGGCACAGACATCATCTACGACAGTAATTTTAAAACCGATTTTGTCAATTGTGACATCACTGATGATGTCATAATTGATTTTGACCATCTTTTCAAAACTGTGAAATTGATGCTTCTGAACTCACGAATGGCACGGACATCATCTACGACAGTAATTTTAAAACCGATAATGTCAATTGTGACATCACTGATGATGTCATAATTGATTTTAACCATCTTTTCAAAACTGTAAAATTGACGCTTCTGAACTCACGGATGGCACGGACATCATCTACGACAGTAATTTTAAAACCGATAATGTCAATTGTGACATCACTGATGATGTCATAATTGATTTTAACCATCTTTTCAAAACTGTAAATTTGACGATTCTGAACTCACGGATGGCACGGACATCATCTACGACAGTAATTTTAAAACCGATTATGTCAATTGTGACATCACTGATGATGTCATAATTGATTTTGACCATCTTTTCAAAACTGTAAAATTGACGCTTCTGAACTCACGGATGGCACGGACATCATCTACGACAGTAATTTTAAAACCGATAATGTCAATTGTGACATCACTGATGATGTCATAATTGATTTTAACCATCTTTTCAAAACTGTAAATTTGACGATTCTGAACTCACGGATGGCACGGACATCATCTACGACAGTAATTTTAAAACCGATTATGTCAATTGTGACATCACTGATGATGTCATAATTGATTTTGACAATCTTTTCAAAACTGTAAAATTGACGCTTCTGAACTCACGGATGGCAGAGACATCATCTACGACAGTAATTTTAAAACCGATTTTGTCAATTGTGACATCACTGATGATGTCATAATTGATTTTGACCATCTTTTCAAAACTGTGAAATTGATGCTTCTGAACTCACGAATGGCATGGACATCATCTACGACAGTAATTTTAAAACCGATAATGTCAATTGTGACATCACTGATGATGTCATAATTGATTTTAACCATCTTTTCAAAACTGTAAAATTGACGCTTCTGAACTCACGGATGGCACGGACATCATCTACGACAGTAATTTTAAAACCGATAATGTCAATTGTGACATCACTGATGATGTCATAATTGATTTTAACCATCTTTTCAAAACTGTAAATTTGACGATTCTGAACTCACGGATGGCACGGACATCATCTACGACAGTAATTTTAAAACCGATTATGTCAATTGTGACATCACTGATGATGTCATAATTGATTTTGACCATCTTTTCAAAACTGTAAAATTGACGCTTCTGAACTCACGGATGGCACGGACATCATCTACGACAGTAATTTTAAAACCGATAATGTCAATTGTGACATCACTGATGATGTCATAATTGATTTTAACCATCTTTTCAAAACTGTAAATTTGACGATTCTGAACTCACGGATGGCACGGACATCATCTACGACAGTAATTTTAAAACCGATTATGTCAATTGTGACATCACTGATGATGTCATAATTGATTTTAACCATCTTTTAAAAACTGTAAAATTGACGCTTCTGAACTCACGGATGGCACGGACAGCATCTACGACAGTAATTTTAAAACCGATTATGTCAATTGTGACATCACTGATGATGTCATAATTGATTTTGACCATCTTTTCAAAACTGTAAAATTGATGCTTCTGAACTCACGGATGGCACAGACATCATCTACGACAGTAATTTTAAAACCGATTATGTCAATTGTGACATCACAGATGATGTAATAATTGATTTCGACATCTTTTCAAAACTGTGAAATTGATGCTTCTGAACTCACGGATGGCACGGACAGCATCTACGACAGTAATTTTAAAACCGATTATGTCAATTGTGACATCACTGATGATGTCATAATTGATTTTGACCATCTTTTCAAAACTGTAAAATTGACGCTTCTGAACTCACGGATGGCACAGACATCATCTACGACAGTAATTTTAAAACCGATTATGTCAATTGTGACATCACAGATGATGTAATAATTGATTTCGACATCTTTTCAAAACTGTGAAATTGATGCTTCTGAACTCACGGATGGCACAGACATCATCTACGACAGTAATTTTAAAACCGAGAATGTCAATTGTGACATCACTGATGATGTCATAATTGATTTTAACCATCTTTTCAAAACTGTAAAATTGACGCTTCTGAACTCACGGATGGCACCGACATCATCTACGACAGTAATTTTAAAACCGATAATGTCAATTGTGACATCACTGATGATGTCATAATTGATTTTAACCATCTTTTCAAAACTGTAAATTTGACGATTCTAAACTCACGGACAGCACGGACATCATCTACGACAGTAATTTTAAAACCGATTATGTCAATTGTGACATCACTGATGATGTCATAATTGATTTTGACCAACTTTTCAAAACTGTAAAATTGACGCTTCTGAACTCACGGATGGCACAGACATCATCTACGACAGTAATTTTAAAACCGATTTTGTCAATTGTGACATCACTGATGATGTCATAATTGATTTTGACCATCTTTTCAAAACTGTAAAATTGACGCTTCTGAACTCACGGATGGCACAGACATCATCTACGACAGTAATTTTAAAACCGATTTTGTCAATTGTGACATCACTGATGATGTCATAATTGATTTTGACCATCTTTTCAAAACTGTGAAATTGATGCTTCTGAACTCACGAATGGCACGGACATCATCTACGACAGTAATTTTAAAACCGATAATGTCAATTGTGACATCACTGATGATGTCATAATTGATTTTAACCATCTTTTCAAAACTGTAAAATTGACGCTTCTGAACTCACGGATGGCACGGACATCATCTACGACAGTAATTTTAAAACCGATAATGTCAATTGTGACATCACTGATGATGTCATAATTGATTTTAACCATCTTTTCAAAACTGTAAATTTGACGATTCTGAACTCACGGATGGCACGGACATCATCTACGACAGTAATTTTAAAACCGATTATGTCAATTGTGACATCACTGATGATGTCATAATTGATTTTGACCATCTTTTCAAAACTGTAAAATTGACGCTTCTGAACTCACGGATGGCACGGACATCATCTACGACAGTAATTTTAAAACCGATAATGTCAATTGTGACATCACTGATGATGTCATAATTGATTTTAACCATCTTTTCAAAACTGTAAATTTGACGATTCTGAACTCACGGATGGCACGGACATCATCTACGACAGTAATTTTAAAACCGATTATGTCAATTGTGACATCACTGATGATGTCATAATTGATTTTGACAATCTTTTCAAAACTGTAAAATTGACGCTTCTGAACTCACGGATGGCAGAGACATCATCTACGACAGTAATTTTAAAACCGATTTTGTCAATTGTGACATCACTGATGATGTCATAATTGATTTTGACCATCTTTTCAAAACTGTGAAATTGATGCTTCTGAACTCACGAATGGCATGGACATCATCTACGACAGTAATTTTAAAACCGATAATGTCAATTGTGACATCACTGATGATGTCATAATTGATTTTAACCATCTTTTCAAAACTGTAAAATTGACGCTTCTGAACTCACGGATGGCACGGACATCATCTACGACAGTAATTTTAAAACCGATAATGTCAATTGTGACATCACTGATGATGTCATAATTGATTTTAACCATCTTTTCAAAACTGTAAATTTGACGATTCTGAACTCACGGATGGCACGGACATCATCTACGACAGTAATTTTAAAACCGATTATGTCAATTGTGACATCACTGATGATGTCATAATTGATTTTGACCATCTTTTCAAAACTGTAAAATTGACGCTTCTGAACTCACGGATGGCACGGACATCATCTACGACAGTAATTTTAAAACCGATAATGTCAATTGTGACATCACTGATGATGTCATAATTGATTTTAACCATCTTTTCAAAACTGTAAATTTGACGATTCTGAACTCACGGATGGCACGGACATCATCTACGACAGTAATTTTAAAACCGATTATGTCAATTGTGACATCACTGATGATGTCATAATTGATTTTAACCATCTTTTAAAAACTGTAAAATTGACGCTTCTGAACTCACGGATGGCACGGACAGCATCTACGACAGTAATTTTAAAACCGATTATGTCAATTGTGACATCACTGATGATGTCATAATTGATTTTGACCATCTTTTCAAAACTGTAAAATTGATGCTTCTGAACTCACGGATGGCACAGACATCATCTACGACAGTAATTTTAAAACCGATTATGTCAATTGTGACATCACAGATGATGTAATAATTGATTTCGACATCTTTTCAAAACTGTGAAATTGATGCTTCTGAACTCACGGATGGCACAGACATCATCTACGACAGTAATTTTAAAACCGAGAATGTCAATTGTGACATCACTGATGATGTCATAATTGATTTTAACCATCTTTTCAAAACTGAAAAATTGACGCTTCTGAACTCACGGATGGCACGGACATCATCTACGACAGTAATTTTAAAACCGATAATGTCAATTGTGACATCAATGATGATGTCATAATTGATTTTAACCATCTTTTCAAAACTGTAAATTTGACGATTCTTAACTCACGGACGGCACGGACATCATCTACGACAGTAATTTTAAAACCGATTATGTCAATTGTGACATCACTGATGATGTCATAATTGATTTTGACCAACTTTTCAAAACTGTAAAATTGACGCTTCTGAACTCACGGATGGCACAGACATCATCTACGACAGTAATTTTAAAACCGATTTTGTCAATTGTGACATCACTGATGATGTCATAATTGATTTTGACCATCTTTTCAAAACTGTAAAATTGACGATTCTGAACTCACGGATGGCACAGACATCATCTACGACAGTAATTTTAAAACCGATTTTGTCAATTGTGACATCACTGATGATGTCATAATTGATTTTGACCATCTTTTCAAAACTGTGAAATTGATGCTTCTGAACTCACGAATGGCACGGACATCATCTACGACAGTAATTTTAAAACCGATAATGTCAATTGTGACATCACTGATGATGTCATAATTGATTTTAACCATCTTTTCAAAACTGTAAAATTGACGCTTCTGAACTCACGGATGGCACGGACATCATCTACGACAGTAATTTTAAAACCGATAATGTCAATTGTGACATCACTGATGATGTCATAATTGATTTTAACCATCTTTTCAAAACTGTAAATTTGACGATTCTGAACCCACGGATGGCACGGACATCATCTACGACAGTAATTTTAAAACCGATTATGTCAATTGTGACATCACTGATGATGTCATAATTGATTTTGACCATCTTTTCAAAACTGTGAAATTGATGCTTCTGAACTCACGAATGGCACGGACATCATCTACGATAGTAATTTTAAAACCGATAATGTCAATTGTGACATCACTGATGATGTCATAATTGATTTTAACCATCTTTTCAAAACTGTAAAATTGACGCTTCTGAACTCACGGATGGCACGGACATCATCTACGACAGTAATTTTAAAACCGATAATGTCAATTGTGACATCACTGATGATGTCATAATTGATTTTAACCATCTTTTCAAAACTGTAAATTTGACGATTCTGAACTCACGGATGGCACGGACATCATCTACGACAGTAATTTTAAAACCGATTATGTCAATTGTGACATCACTGATGATGTCATAATTGATTTTGACCATCTTTTCAAAACTGTAAAATTGACGCTTCTGAACTCACGGATGGCACGGACATCATCTATGACAGTAATTTTAAAACCGATAATGTCAATTGTGAAATCACTGATGATGTCATAATTGATTTTAACCATCTTTTCAAAACTGTAAATTTGACGATTCTGAACTCACGGATGGCACGGACATCATCTACGACAGTAATTTTAAAACCGATTATGTCAATTGTGACATCACTGATGATGTCATAATTGATTTTAACCATATTTTCAAAACTGTAAATTTGACGATTCTGAACTCACGGATGGCACGGACATCATCTACGACAGTAATTTTAAAACCGATTATGTCAATTGTGACATCACTGATGATGTCATAATTGATTTTGACAATCTTTTCAAAACTGTAAAATTGACGCTTCTGAACTCACGGATGGCAGAGACATCATCTACGACAGTAATTTTAAAACCGATTATGTCAATTGTGACATCACTGATGATGTCATAATTGATTTTGACCATCTTTTCAAAACTGTAAAATTGACGCTTCTGAACTCACGGATGGCACAGACATCATCTACGACAGTAATTTTAAAACCGATTTTGTCAATTGTGACATCACTGATGATGTCATAATTGATTTTAACCATCTTTTCAAAACTGTAAATTTGACGATTCTGAACTCACGGATGGCACGGACATCATCTACGACAGTAATTTTAAAACCGATTATGTCAATTGTGACATCACTGATGATGTCATAATTGATTTTGACCATCTTTTCAAAACTGTAAAATTGACGCTTCTGAACTCACGGATGGCACGGACATCATCTATGACAGTAATTTTAAAACCGATAATGTCAATTGTGACATCACTGATGATGTCATAATTGATTTTAACCATCTTTTCAAAACTGTAAATTTGACGATTCTGAACTCACGGATGGCACGGACATCATCTACGACAGTAATTTTAAAACCGATAATGTCAATTGTGACATCACTAATGATGTCATAATTGATTTTAACCATCTTTTCAAAACTGTAAAATTGACGCTTCTGAACTCACGGATGGCACGGACATCATCTACGACAGTAATTTTAAAACCGATAATGTCAATTGTGACATCACTGATGATGTCATAATTGATTTTAACCATCTTTTCAAAACTGTAAATTTGACGATTCTGAACTCACGGATGGCACGGACATCATCTACGACAGTAATTTTAAAACCGATTATGTCAATTGTGACATCACTGATGATGTCATAATTGATTTTGACCATCTTTTCAAAACTGTAAAATTGACGCTTCTGAACTCACGGATGGCACGGACATCATCTATGACAGTAATTTTAAAACCGATAATGTCAATTGTGACATCACTGATGATGTCATAATTGATTTTAACCATCTTTTCAAAACTGTAAATTTGACGATTCTGAACTCACGGATGGCACGGACATCATCTACGACAGTAATTTTAAAACCGATTATGTCAATTGTGACATCACTGATGATGTCATAATTGATTTTAACCATATTTTCAAAACTGTAAATTTGACGATTCTGAACTCACGGATGGCACGGACATCATCTACGACAGTAATTTTAAAACCGATTATGTCAATTGTGACATCACTGATGATGTCATAATTGATTTTGACAATCTTTTCAAAACTGTAAAATTGACGCTTCTGAACTCACGGATGGCAGAGACATCATCTACGACAGTAATTTTAAAACCGATTATGTCAATTGTGACATCACTGATGATGTCATAATTGATTTTGACAATCTTTTCAAAACTGTAAAATTGACGCTTCTGAACTCACGGATGGCAGAGACATCATCTACGACAGTAATTTTAAAACCGATTATGTCAATTGTGACATCACTGATGATGTCATAATTGATTTTGACCATCTTTTCAAAACTGTGAAATTGATGCTTCTGAACTCACGAATGGCACGGACATCATCTACGACAGTAATTTTAAAACCGATTATGTCAATTGTGACATCACTGATGATGTCATAATTGATTTTAACCATATTTTCAAAACTGTAAATTTGACGATTCTGAACTCACGGATGGCACGGACATCATCTACGACAGTAATTTTAAAACCGATTATGTCAATTGTGACATCACTGATGATGTCATAATTGATTTTGACAATCTTTTCAAAACTGTAAAATTGACGCTTCTGAACTCACGGATGGCAGAGACATCATCTACGACAGTAATTTTAAAACCGATTATGTCAATTGTGACATCACTGATGATGTCATAATTGATTTTGACCATCTTTTCAAAACTGTAAAATTGACGCTTCTGAACTCACGGATGGCACAGACATCATCTACGACAGTAATTTTAAAACCGATTTTGTCAATTGTGACATCACTGATGATGTCATAATTGATTTTGACCATCTTTTCAAAACTGTGAAATTGATGCTTCTGAACTCACGGATGTCACGGACATCATCTACGACAGTAATTTTAAAACCGATTATGTCAATTGTGACATCACTGATGATGTCATAATTGATTTTGACCATCTTTTCAAAACTGTAAAATTGACGCTTCTGAACTCACGGATGGCACGGACATCATCTATGACAGTAATTTTAAAACCGATAATGTCAATTGTGACATCACTGATGATGTCATAATTGATTTTAACCATCTTTTCAAAACTGTAAAATTGACGCTTCTGAACTCACGGATGGCAGAGACATCATCTACGACAGTAATTTTAAAACCGATAATGTCAATTGTGACATCACTGATGATGTCATAATTGATTTTGACCATCTTTTCAAAACTGTAAAATTGACGCTTCTGAACTCACGGATGGCACGGACATCATCTACGACAGTAATTTTAAAACCGATTATGTCAATTGTGACATCACTGATGATGTCATAATTGATTTTAACCATATTTTCAAAACTGTAAATTTGACGATTCTGAACTCACGGATGGACCGGACATCATCTACGACAGTAATTTTAAAACCGATTATGTCAATTGTGACATCACTGATGATGTCATAATTGATTTTGACAATCTTTTCAAAACTGTAAAATTGACGCTTCTGAACTCACGGATGGCAGAGACATCATCTACGACAGTAATTTTAAAACCGATAATGTCAATTGTGACATCACTGATGATGTCATAATTGATTTTAACCATCTTTTCAAAACTGTAAAATTGACGCTTCTGAACTCACGGATGGCACAGACATCATCTACGACAGTAATTTTAAAACCGATTTTGTCAATTGTGACATCACTGATGATGTCATAATTGATTTTGACCATCTTTTCAAAACTGTAAAATTGACGCTTCTGAACTCACGGATGGCACAGACATCATCTACGACAGTAATTTTAAAACCGATTTTGTCAATTGTGACATCACTGATGATGTCATAATTGATTTTGACCATCTTTTCAAAACTGTAAAATTGACGCTTCTGAACTCACGGATGGCACAGACATCATCTACGACAGTAATTTTAAAACCGATTTTGTCAATTGTGACATCACTGATGATGTCATAATTGATTTTGACCATCTTTTCAAAACTGTGAAATTGATGCTTCTGAACTCACGGATGTCACGGACATCATCTACGACAGTAATTTTAAAACCGATTATGTCAATTGTGACATCACTGATGATGTCATAATTGATTTTGACCATCTTTTCAAAACTGTAAAATTGACGCTTCTGAACTCACGGATGGCACGGACATCATCTATGACAGTAATTTTAAAACCGATAATGTCAATTGTGACATCACTGATGATGTCATAATTGATTTTAACCATCTTTTCAAAACTGTAAATTTGACGATTCTGAACTCACGGATGGCACGGACATCATCTACGACAGTAATTTTAAAACCGATTATGTCAATTGTGACATCACTGATGATGTCATAATTGATTTTAACCATATTTTCAAAACTGTAAATTTGACGATTCTGAACTCACGGATGGCACGGACATCATCTACGACAGTAATTTTAAAACCGATTATGTCAATTGTGACATCACTGATGATGTCATAATTGATTTTGACAATCTTTTCAAAACTGTAAAATTGACGCTTCTGAACTCACGGATGGCAGAGACATCATCTACGACAGTAATTTTAAAACCGATTATGTCAATTGTGACATCACTGATGATGTCATAATTGATTTTGACAATCTTTTCAAAACTGTAAAATTGACGCTTCTGAACTCACGGATGGCAGAGACATCATCTACGACAGTAATTTTAAAACCGATTATGTCAATTGTGACATCACTGATGATGTCATAATTGATTTTGACCATCTTTTCAAAACTGTGAAATTGATGCTTCTGAACTCACGAATGGCACGGACATCATCTACGACAGTAATTTTAAAACCGATTATGTCAATTGTGACATCACTGATGATGTCATAATTGATTTTAACCATATTTTCAAAACTGTAAATTTGACGATTCTGAACTCACGGATGGCACGGACATCATCTACGACAGTAATTTTAAAACCGATTATGTCAATTGTGACATCACTGATGATGTCATAATTGATTTTGACAATCTTTTCAAAACTGTAAAATTGACGCTTCTGAAATCACGGATGGCAGAGACATCATCTACGACAGTAATTTTAAAACCGATTATGTCAATTGTGACATCACTGATGATGTCATAATTGATTTTGACCATCTTTTCAAAACTGTAAAATTGACGCTTCTGAACTCACGGATGGCACAGACATCATCTACGACAGTAATTTTAAAACCGATTTTGTCAATTGTGACATCACTGATGATGTCATAATTGATTTTGACCATCTTTTCAAAACTGTGAAATTGATGCTTCTGAACTCACGGATGTCACGGACATCATCTACGACAGTAATTTTAAAACCGATTATGTCAATTGTGACATCACTGATGATGTCATAATTGATTTTGACCATCTTTTCAAAACTGTAAAATTGACGCTTCTGAACTCACGGATGGCACGGACATCATCTATGACAGTAATTTTAAAACCGATAATGTCAATTGTGACATCACTGATGATGTCATAATTGATTTTAACCATCTTTTCAAAACTGTAAAATTGACGCTTCTGAACTCACGGATGGCAGAGACATCATCTACGACAGTAATTTTAAAACCGATAATGTCAATTGTGACATCACTGATGATGTCATAATTGATTTTGACCATCTTTTCAAAACTGTAAAATTGACGCTTCTGAACTCACGGATGGCACAGACATCATCTACGACAGTAATTTTAAAACCGATTATGTCAATTGTGACATCACTGATGATGTCATAATTGATTTTAACCATATTTTCAAAACTGTAAATTTGACGATTCTGAACTCACGGATGGACCGGACATCATCTACGACAGTAATTTTAAAACCGATTATGTCAATTGTGACATCACTGATGATGTCATAATTGATTTTGACAATCTTTTCAAAACTGTAAAATTGACGCTTCTGAACTCACGGATGGCAGAGACATCATCTACGACAGTAATTTTAAAACCGATAATGTCAATTGTGACATCACTGATGATGTCATAATTGATTTTAACCATCTTTTCAAAACTGTAAAATTGACGCTTCTGAACTCACGGATGGCACAGACATCATCTACGACAGTAATTTTAAAACCGATTTTGTCAATTGTGACATCACTGATGATGTCATAATTGATTTTGACCATCTTTTCAAAACTGTAAAATTGACGCTTCTGAACTCACGGATGGCACAGACATCATCTACGACAGTAATTTTAAAACCGATTTTGTCAATTGTGACATCACTGATGATGTCATAATTGATTTTGACCATCTTTTCAAAACTGTAAAATTGACGCTTCTGAACTCACGGATGGCACAGACATCATCTACGACAGTAATTTTAAAACCGATTTTGTCAATTGTGACATCACTGATGATGTCATAATTGATTTTGACCATCTTTTCAAAACTGTGAAATTGATGCTTCTGAACTCACGGATGTCACGGACATCATCTACGACAGTAATTTTAAAACCGATTATGTCAATTGTGACATCACTGATGATGTCATAATTGATTTTGACCATCTTTTCAAAACTGTAAAATTGACGCTTCTGAACTCACGGATGGCACGGACATCATCTATGACAGTAATTTTAAAACCGATAATGTCAATTGTGACATCACTGATGATGTCATAATTGATTTTAACCATCTTTTCAAAACTGTAAATTTGACGATTCTGAACTCACGGATGGCACGGACATCATCTACGACAGTAATTTTAAAACCGATAATGTCAATTGTGACATCACTGATGATGTCATAATTGATTTTGACCATCTTTTCAAAACTGTAAAATTGACGCTTCTGAACTCACGGATGGCACAGACATCATCTACGACAGTAATTTTAAAACCGATTATGTCAATTGTGACATCACTGATGATGTCATAATTGATTTTAACCATATTTTCAAAACGGTAAATTTGACGATTCTGAACTCACGGATGGACCGGACATCATCTACGACAGTAATTTTAAAACCGATTATGTCAATTGTGACATCACTGATGATGTAATAATTGATTTCGACATCTTTTCAAAACTGTGAAATTGATGCTTCTGAACTCACGAATGGCACAGACATCATCTACGACAGTAATTTTAAAACCGATAATGTCAATTGTGACATCACTGATGATGTCATAATTGATTTTAACCATCTTTTCAAAACTGTAAAATTGACGCTTCTGAACTCACGGATGGCACGGACAGCATCTACGACAGTAATTTTAAAACCGATTATGTCAATTGTGACATCACTGATGATGTCATAATTGATTTTGACCATCTTTTCAAAACTGTAAAATTGACGCTTCTGAACTCACGGATGGCACAGACATCATCTACGACAGTAATTTTAAAACCGATTATGTCAATTGTGACATCACAGATGATGTAATAATTGATTTCGACATCTTTTCAAAACTGTGAAATTGATGCTTCTGAACTCACGGATGGCACAGACATCATCTACGACAGTAATTTTAAAACCGAGAATGTCAATTGTGACATCACTGATGATGTCATAATTGATTTTAACCATCTTTTCAAATCTGTAAAATTGACGCTTCTGAACTCACGGATGGCACAGACATCATCTACGACAGTAATTTTAAAACCGATAATGTCAATTGTGACATCACTGATGATGTCATAATTGATTTTAACCATCTTTTCAAAACTGTAAAATTGACGCTTCTGAACTCACGGATGGCAGAGACATCATCTACGACAGTAATTTTAAAACCGATTTTGTCAATTGTGACATCACTGATGATGTCATAATTGATTTTGACCATCTTTTCAAAACTGTGAAATTGATGCTTCTGAACTCACGAATGGCATGGACATCATCTATGACAGTAATTTTAAAACCGATAATGTCAATTGTGACATCACTGATGATGTCATAATTGATTTTAACCATCTTTTCAAAACTGTAAAATTGACGCTTCTGAACTCACGGATGGCACGGACAGCATCTACGACAGTAATTTTAAAACCGATTATGTCAATTGTGACATCACTGATGATGTCATAATTGATTTTGACCATCTTTTCAAAACTGTAAAATTGACGCTTCTGAACTCACGGATGGCAGAGACATCATCTACGACAGTAATTTTAAAACCGATTATGTCAATTGTGACATCACTGATGATGTCATAATTGATTTTGACCATCTTTTCAAAACTGTAAAATTGACGCTTCTGAACTCACGGATGGCAGAGACATCATCTACGACAGTAATTTTAAAACCGATAATGTCAATTGTGACATCACTGATGATGTCATAATTGATTTTAACCATCTTTTCAAAACTGTAAAATTGACGCTTCTGAACTCACGGATGGCACGGACAGCATCTACGACAGTAATTTTAAAACCGATTATGTCAATTGTGACATCACTGATGATGTCATAATTGATTTTGACCATCTTTTCAAAACTGTAAAATTGACGCTTCTGAACTCACGGATGGCACAGACATCATCTACGACAGTAATTTTAAAACCGATTATGTCAATTGTGACATCACAGATGATGTAATAATTGATTTCGACATCTTTTCAAAACTGTGAAATTGATGCTTCTGAACTCACGGATGGCACAGACATCATCTACGACAGTAATTTTAAAACCGAGAATGTCAATTGTGACATCACTGATGATGTCATAATTGATTTTAACCATCTTTTCAAAACTGTAAAATTGACGCTTCTGAACTCACGGATGGCACCGACATCATCTACGACAGTAATTTTAAAACCGATAATGTCAATTGTGACATCATTGATGATGTCATAATTGATTTTAACCATCTTTTCAAAACTGTAAATTTGACGATTCTGAACTCACGGACGGCACGGACATCATCTACGACAGTAATTTTAAAACCGATTATGTCAATTGTGACATCACTGATGATGTCATAATTGATTTTGACCAACTTTTCAAAACTGTAAAATTGACGCTTCTGAACTCACGGATGGCACAGACATCATCTACGACAGTAATTTTAAAACCGATTTTGTCAATTGTGACATCACTGATGATGTCATAATTGATTTTGACCATCTTTTCAAAACTGTAAAATTGACGCTTCTGAACTCACGGATGGCACAGACATCATCTACGACAGTAATTTTAAAACCGATTTTGTCAATTGTGACATCACTGATGATGTCATAATTGATTTTGACCATCTTTTCAAAACTGTGAAATTGATGCTTCTGAACTCACGAATGGCACGGACATCATCTACGACAGTAATTTTAAAACCGATTATGTCAATTGTGACATCACTGATGATGTCATAATTGATTTTAACCATCTTTTCAAAACTGTAAAATTGACGCTTCTGAACTCACGGATGGCACGGACATCATCTACGACAGTAATTTTAAAACCGATAATGTCAATTGTGACATCACTGATGATGTCATAATTGATTTTAACCATCTTTTCAAAACTGTAAATTTGACGATTCTGAACTCACGGATGGCACGGACATCATCTACGACAGTAATTTTAAAACCGATTATGTCAATTGTGACATCACTGATGATGTCATAATTGATTTTGACCATCTTTTCAAAACTGTAAAATTGACGCTTCTGAACTCACGGATGGCACGGACATCATCTACGACAGTAATTTTAAAACCGATTATGTCAATTGTGACATCACTGATGATGTCATAATTGATTTTGACAATCTTTTCAAAACTGTAAAATTGACGCTTCTGAACTCACGGATGGCAGAGACATCATCTACGACAGTAATTTTAAAACCGATTTTGTCAATTGTGACATCACTGATGATGTCATAATTGATTTTGACCATCTTTTCAAAACTGTGAAATTGATGCTTCTGAACTCACGAATGGCATGGACATCATCTACGACAGTAATTTTAAAACCGATAATGTCAATTGTGACATCACTGATGATGTCATAATTGATTTTAACCATCTTTTCAAAACTGTAAAATTGACGCTTCTGAACTCACGGATGGCACGGACATCATCTACGACAGTAATTTTAAAACCGATAATGTCAATTGTGACATCACTGATGATGTCATAATTGATTTTAACCATCTTTTCAAAACTGTAAATTTGACGATTCTGAACTCACGGATGGCACGGACATCATCTACGACAGTAATTTTAAAACCGATTATGTCAATTGTGACATCACTGATGATGTCATAATTGATTTTGACCATCTTTTCAAAACTGTAAAATTGACGCTTCTGAACTCACGGATGGCACGGACATCATCTACGACAGTAATTTTAAAACCGATAATGTCAATTGTGACATCACTGATGATGTCATAATTGATTTTAACCATATTTTCAAAACTGTAAATTTGACGATTCTGAACTCACGGATGGCACGGACATCATCTACGACAGTAATTTTAAAACCGATTATGTCAATTGTGACATCACTGATGATGTCATAATTGATTTTAACCATCTTTTCAAAACTGTAAAATTGACGCTTCTGAACTCACGGATGGCACGGACAGCATCTACGACAGTAATTTTAAAACCGATTATGTCAATTGTGACATCACTGATGATGTCATAATTGATTTTGACCATCTTTTCAAAACTGTAAAATTGACGCTTCTGAACTCACGGATGGCACAGACATCATCTACGACAGTAATTTTAAAACCGATTATGTCAATTGTGACATCACAGATGATGTAATAATTGATTTCGACATCTTTTCAAAACTGTGAAATTGATGCTTCTGAACTCACGGATGGCACAGACATCATCTACGACAGTAATTTTAAAACCGAGAATGTCAATTGTGACATCACTGATGATGTCATAATTGATTTTAACCATCTTTTCAAAACTGTAAATTTGACGATTCTGAACTCACGGATGGCACGGACATCATCTACGACAGTAATTTTAAAACCGATTATGTCAATTGTGACATCACTGATGATGTCATAATTGATTTTGACCATCTTTTCAAAACTGTAAAATTGACGCTTCTGAACTCACGGATGGCACGGACATCATCTACGACAGTAATTTTAAAACCGATAATGTCAATTGTGACATCACTGATGATGTCATAATTGATTTTAACCATCTTTTCAAAACTGTAAATTTGACGATTCTGAACTCACGGATGGCACGGACATCATCTACGACAGTAATTTTAAAACCGATTATGTCAATTGTGACATCACTGATGATGTCATAATTGATTTTGACAATCTTTTCAAAACTGTAAAATTGACGCTTCTGAACTCACGGATGTCATGGACATCATCTATGACAGTAATTTTAAAACCGATAATGTCAATTGTGACATCACTGATGATGTCATAATTGATTTTAACCATCTTTTCAAAACTGTAAAATTGACGCTTCTGAACTCACGGATGGCACGGACAGCATCTACGACAGTAATTTTAAAACCGATTATGTCAATTGTGACATCACTGATGATGTCATAATTGATTTTGACCATCTTTTTAAAACTGTAAAATTGACGCTTCTGAACTCACGGATGGCACAGACATCATCTACGACAGTAATTTTAAAACCGATTATGTCAATTGTGACATCACAGATGATGTAATAATTGATTTTAACCATCTTTTCAAAACTGTAAATTTGACGATTCTGAACTCACGGATGGCACGGACATCATCTACGACAGTAATTTTAAAACCGATTATGTCAATTGTGACATCACTGATGATGTCATAATTGATTTTGACCATCTTTTCAAAACTGTAAAATTGACGCTTCTGAACTCACGGATGGCACGGACATCATCTACGACAGTAATTTTAAAACCGATAATGTCAATTGTGACATCACTGATGATGTCATAATTGATTTTAACCATCTTTTCAAAACTGTAAATTTGACGATTCTGAACTCACGGATGGCACGGACATCATCTACGACAGTAATTTTAAAACCGATTATGTCAATTGTGACATCACTGATGATGTCATAATTGATTTTGACAATCTTTTCAAAACTGTAAAATTGACGCTTCTGAACTCACGGATGGCAGAGACATCATCTACGACAGTAATTTTAAAACCGATTTTGTCAATTGTGACATCACTGATGATGTCATAATTGATTTTGACCATCTTTTCAAAACTGTGAAATTGATGCTTCTGAACTCACGAATGGCATGGACATCATCTACGACAGTAATTTTAAAACCGATAATGTCAATTGTGACATCACTGATGATGTCATAATTGATTTTAACCATCTTTTCAAAACTGTAAAATTGACGCTTCTGAACTCACGGATGGCACGGACATCATCTACGACAGTAATTTTAAAACCGATAATGTCAATTGTGACATCACTGATGATGTCATAATTGATTTTAACCATCTTTTCAAAACTGTAAATTTGACGATTCTGAACTCACGGATGGCACGGACATCATCTACGACAGTAATTTTAAAACCGATTATGTCAATTGTGACATCACTGATGATGTCATAATTGATTTTGACCATCTTTTCAAAACTGTAAAATTGACGCTTCTGAACTCACGGATGGCACGGACATCATCTACGACAGTAATTTTAAAACCGATAATGTCAATTGTGACATCACTGATGATGTCATAATTGATTTTAACCATATTTTCAAAACTGTAAATTTGACGATTCTGAACTCACGGATGGCACGGACATCATCTACGACAGTAATTTTAAAACCGATTATGTCAATTGTGACATCACTGATGATGTCATAATTGATTTTAACCATCTTTTCAAAACTGTAAAATTGACGCTTCTGAACTCACGGATGGCACGGACAGCATCTACGACAGTAATTTTAAAACCGATTATGTCAATTGTGACATCACTGATGATGTCATAATTGATTTTGACCATCTTTTCAAAACTGTAAAATTGACGCTTCTGAACTCACGGATGGCACAGACATCATCTACGACAGTAATTTTAAAACCGATTATGTCAATTGTGACATCACAGATGATGTAATAATTGATTTCGACATCTTTTCAAAACTGTGAAATTGATGCTTCTGAACTCACGGATGGCACAGACATCATCTACGACAGTAATTTTAAAACCGAGAATGTCAATTGTGACATCACTGATGATGTCATAATTGATTTTAACCATCTTTTCAAAACTGTAAATTTGACGATTCTGAACTCACGGATGGCACGGACATCATCTACGACAGTAATTTTAAAACCGATTATGTCAATTGTGACATCACTGATGATGTCATAATTGATTTTGACCATCTTTTCAAAACTGTAAAATTGACGCTTCTGAACTCACGGATGGCACGGACATCATCTACGACAGTAATTTTAAAACCGATAATGTCAATTGTGACATCACTGATGATGTCATAATTGATTTTAACCATCTTTTCAAAACTGTAAATTTGACGATTCTGAACTCACGGATGGCACGGACATCATCTACGACAGTAATTTTAAAACCGATTATGTCAATTGTGACATCACTGATGATGTCATAATTGATTTTGACAATCTTTTCAAAACTGTAAAATTGACGCTTCTGAACTCACGGATGTCATGGACATCATCTATGACAGTAATTTTAAAACCGATAATGTCAATTGTGACATCACTGATGATGTCATAATTGATTTTAACCATCTTTTCAAAACTGTAAAATTGACGCTTCTGAACTCACGGATGGCACGGACAGCATCTACGACAGTAATTTTAAAACCGATTATGTCAATTGTGACATCACTGATGATGTCATAATTGATTTTGACCATCTTTTCAAAACTGTAAAATTGACGCTTCTGAACTCACGGATGGCAGAGACATCATCTACGACAGTAATTTTAAAACCGATTATGTCAATTGTGACATCACTGATGATGTCATAATTGATTTTGACCATCTTTTCAAAACTGTAAAATTGACGCTTCTGAACTCACGGATGGCAGAGACATCATCTACGACAGTAATTTTAAAACCGATAATGTCAATTGTGACATCACTGATGATGTCATAATTGATTTTAACCATCTTTTCAAAACTGTAAAATTGACGCTTCTGAACTCACGGATGGCACGGACAGCATCTACGACAGTAATTTTAAAACCGATTATGTCAATTGTGACATCACTGATGATGTCATAATTGATTTTGACCATCTTTTTAAAACTGTAAAATTGACGCTTCTGAACTCACGGATGGCACAGACATCATCTACGACAGTAATTTTAAAACCGATTATGTCAATTGTGACATCACAGATGATGTAATAATTGATTTCGACATCTTTTCAAAACTGTGAAATTGATGCTTCTGAACTCACGGATGGCACAGACATCATCTACGACAGTAATTTTAAAACCGAGAATGTCAATTGTGACATCACTGATGATGTCATAATTGATTTTAACCATCTTTTCAAAACTGTAAAATTGACGCTTCTGAACTCACGGATGGCACCGACATCATCTACGACAGTAATTTTAAAACCGATAATGTCAATTGTGACATCACTGATGATGTCATAATTGATTTTAACCATCTTTTCAAAACTGTAAATTTGACGATTCTGAACTCACGGACGGCACGGACATCATCTACGACAGTAATTTTAAAACCGATTATGTCAATTGTGACATCACTGATGATGTCATAATTGATTTTGACCAACTTTTCAAAACTGTAAAATTGACGCTTCTGAACTCACGGATGGCACAGACATCATCTACGACAGTAATTTTAAAACCGATTTTGTCAATTGTGACATCACTGATGATGTCATAATTGATTTTGACCATCTTTTCAAAACTGTAAAATTGACGCTTCTGAACTCACGGATGGCACAGACATCATCTACGACAGTAATTTTAAAACCGATTTTGTCAATTGTGACATCACTGATGATGTCATAATTGATTTTGACCATCTTTTCAAAACTGTGAAATTGATGCTTCTGAACTCACGAATGGCACGGACATCATCTACGACAGTAATTTTAAAACCGATAATGTCAATTGTGACATCACTGATGATGTCATAATTGATTTTAACCATCTTTTCAAAACTGTAAAATTGACGCTTCTGAACTCACGGATGGCACGGACATCATCTACGACAGTAATTTTAAAACCGATAATGTCAATTGTGACATCACTGATGATGTCATAATTGATTTTAACCATCTTTTCAAAACTGTAAATTTGACGATTCTGAACTCACGGATGGCACGGACATCATCTACGACAGTAATTTTAAAACCGATTATGTCAATTGTGACATCACTGATGATGTCATAATTGATTTTGACCATCTTTTCAAAACTGTAAAATTGACGCTTCTGAACTCACGGATGGCACGGACATCATCTACGACAGTAATTTTAAAACCGATAATGTCAATTGTGACATCACTGATGATGTCATAATTGATTTTAACCATCTTTTCAAAACTGTAAATTTGACGATTCTGAACTCACGGATGGCACGGACATCATCTACGACAGTAATTTTAAAACCGATTATGTCAATTGTGACATCACTGATGATGTCATAATTGATTTTGACAATCTTTTCAAAACTGTAAAATTGACGCTTCTGAACTCACGGATGGCAGAGACATCATCTACGACAGTAATTTTAAAACCGATTTTGTCAATTGTGACATCACTGATGATGTCATAATTGATTTTGACCATCTTTTCAAAACTGTGAAATTGATGCTTCTGAACTCACGAATGGCATGGACATCATCTACGACAGTAATTTTAAAACCGATAATGTCAATTGTGACATCACTGATGATGTCATAATTGATTTTAACCATCTTTTCAAAACTGTAAAATTGACGCTTCTGAACTCACGGATGGCACGGACATCATCTACGACAGTAATTTTAAAACCGATAATGTCAATTGTGACATCACTGATGATGTCATAATTGATTTTAACCATCTTTTCAAAACTGTAAATTTGACGATTCTGAACTCACGGATGGCACGGACATCATCTACGACAGTAATTTTAAAACCGATTATGTCAATTGTGACATCACTGATGATGTCATAATTGATTTTGACCATCTTTTCAAAACTGTAAAATTGACGCTTCTGAACTCACGGATGGCACGGACATCATCTACGACAGTAATTTTAAAACCGATAATGTCAATTGTGACATCACTGATGATGTCATAATTGATTTTAACCATCTTTTCAAAACTGTAAATTTGACGATTCTGAACTCACGGATGGCACGGACATCATCTACGACAGTAATTTTAAAACCGATTATGTCAATTGTGACATCACTGATGATGTCATAATTGATTTTAACCATCTTTTCAAAACTGTAAAATTGACGCTTCTGAACTCACGGATGGCACGGACAGCATCTACGACAGTAATTTTAAAACCGATTATGTCAATTGTGACATCACTGATGATGTCATAATTGATTTTGACCATCTTTTCAAAACTGTAAAATTGACGCTTCTGAACTCACGGATGGCACAGACATCATCTACGACAGTAATTTTAAAACCGATTATGTCAATTGTGACATCACAGATGATGTAATAATTGATTTCGACATCTTTTCAAAACTGTGAAATTGATGCTTCTGAACTCACGGATGGCACAGACATCATCTACGACAGTAATTTTAAAACCGAGAATGTCAATTGTGACATCACTGATGATGTCATAATTGATTTTAACCATCTTTTCAAAACTGAAAAATTGACGCTTCTGAACTCACGGATGGCACGGACATCATCTACGACAGTAATTTTAAAACCGATAATGTCAATTGTGACATCACTGATGATGTCATAATTGATTTTAACCATCTTTTCAAAACTGTAAATTTGACGATTCTGAACTCACGGACGGCACGGACATCATCTACGACAGTAATTTTAAAACCGATTATGTCAATTGTGACATCACTGATGATGTCATAATTGATTTTAACCATCTTTTCAAAACTGTAAAATTGACGCTTCTGAACTCACGGATGGCACGGACAGCATCTACGACAGTAATTTTAAAACCGATTATGTCAATTGTGACATCACTGATGATGTCATAATTGATTTTGACCATCTTTTCAAAACTGTAAAATTGACGCTTCTGAACTCACGGATGGCACAGACATCATCTACGACAGTAATTTTAAAACCGATTATGTCAATTGTGACATCACAGATGATGTAATAATTGATTTCGACATCTTTTCAAAACTGTGAAATTGATGCTTCTGAACTCACGGATGGCACAGACATCATCTACGACAGTAATTTTAAAACCGAGAATGTCAATTGTGACATCACTGATGATGTCATAATTGATTTTAACCATCTTTTCAAAACTGAAAAATTGACGCTTCTGAACTCACGGATGGCACGGACATCATCTACGACAGTAATTTTAAAACCGATAATGTCAATTGTGACATCACTGATGATGTCATAATTGATTTTAACCATCTTTTCAAAACTGTAAATTTGACGATTCTGAACTCACGGATGGCACAGACATCATCTACGACAGTAATTTTAAAACCGATTATGTCAATTGTGACATCACTGATGATGTCATAATTGATTTTGACCAACTTTTCAAAACTGTAAAATTGACGCTTCTGAACTCACGGATGGCACAGACATCATCTACGACAGTAATTTTAAAACCGATTTTGTCAATTGTGACATCACTGATGATGTCATAATTGATTTTGACCATCTTTTCAAAACTGTAAAATTGACGATTCTGAACTCACGGATGGCACAGACATCATCTACGACAGTAATTTTAAAATCCGATTTTGTCAATTGTGACATCACTGATGATGTCATAATTGATTTTGACCATCTTTTAAAAACTGTGAAATTGATGCTTCTGAACTCACGAATGGCACGGACATCATCTACGACAGTAATTTTAAAACCGATAATGTCAATTGTGACATCACTGATGATGTCATAATTGATTTTAACCATCTTTTCAAAACTGTAAAATTGACGCTTCTGAACTCACGGATGGCACGGACATCATCTACGACAGTAATTTTAAAACCGATAATGTCAATTGTGACATCACTGATGATGTCATAATTGATTTTAACCATCTTTTCAAAACTGTAAATTTGACGATTCTGAACCCACGGATGGCACGGACATCATCTACGACAGTAATTTTAAAACCGATTATGTCAATTGTGACATCACTGATGATGTCATAATTGATTTTGACCATCTTTTCAAAACTGTAAAATTGACGCTTCTGAACTCACGGATGGCACGGACATCATCTACGACAGTAATTTTAAAACCGATAATGTCAATTGTGACATCACTGATGATGTCATAATTGATTTTGACCATCTTTTCAAAACTGTGAAATTGATGCTTCTGAACTCACGAATGGCACGGACATCATCTACGACAGTAATTTTAAAACCGATAATGTCAATTGTGACATCACTGATGATGTCATAATTGATTTTAACCATCTTTTCAAAACTGTAAAATTGACGCTTCTGAACTCACGGATGGCACGGACATCATCTACGACAGTAATTTTAAAACCGATAATGTCAATTGTGACATCACTGATGATGTCATAATTGATTTTAACCATCTTTTCAAAACTGTAAATTTGACGATTCTGAACTCACGGATGGCACGGACATCATCTACGACAGTAATTTTAAAACCGATTATGTCAATTGTGACATCACTGATGATGTCATAATTGATTTTGACCATCTTTTCAAAACTGTAAAATTGACGCTTCTGAACTCACGGATGGCACGGACATCATCTATGACAGTAATTTTAAAACCGATAATGTCAATTGTGAAATCACTGATGATGTCATAATTGATTTTAACCATCTTTTCAAAACTGTAAATTTGACGATTCTCAACTCACGGATGGCACGGACATCATCTACGACAGTAATTTTAAAACCGATTATGTCAATTGTGACATCACTGATGATGTCATAATTGATTTTAACCATCTTTTCAAAACTGTAAAATTGACGCTTCTGAACTCACGGATGGCACGGACAGCATCTACGACAGTAATTTTAAAACCGATTATGTCAATTGTGACATCACTGATGATGTCATAATTGATTTTGACCATCTTTTCAAAACTGTAAAATTGACGCTTCTGAACTCACGGATGGCACAGACATCATCTACGACAGTAATTTTAAAACCGATTATGTCAATTGTGACATCACAGATGATGTAATAATTGATTTCGACATCTTTTCAAAACTGTGAAATTGATGCTTCTGAACTCACGGATGGCACAGACATCATCTACGACAGTAATTTTAAAACCGAGAATGTCAATTGTGACATCACTGATGATGTCATAATTGATTTTAACCATCTTTTCAAAACTGTAAATTTGACGATTCTGAACTCACGGACGGCACGGACATCATCTACGACAGTAATTTTAAAACCGATTATGTCAATTGTGACATCACTGATGATGTCATAATTGATTTTGACCAACTTTTCAAAACTGTAAAATTGACGCTTCTGAACTCACGGATGGCACAGACATCATCTACGACAGTAATTTAAAAACCGATTTTGTCAATTGTGACATCACTGATGATGTCATAATTGATTTTGACCATCTTTTCAAAACTGTAAAATTGACGCTTCTGAACTCACGGATGGCACAGACATCATCTACGACAGTAATTTTAAAACCGATTTTGTCAATTGTGACATCACTGATGATGTCATAATTGATTTTGACCATCTTTTCAAAACTGTGAAATTGATGCTTCTGAACTCACGAATGGCACGGACATCATCTACGACAGTAATTTTAAAACCGATAATGTCAATTGTGACATCACTGATGATGTCATAATTGATTTTAACCATCTTTTCAAAACTGTAAAATTGACGCTTCTGAACTCACGGATGGCACGGACATCATCTACGACAGTAATTTTAAAACCGATAATGTCAATTGTGACATCACTGATGATGTCATAATTGATTTTAACCATCTTTTCAAAACTGTAAATTTGACGATTCTGAACTCACGGATGGCACGGACATCATCTACGACAGTAATTTTAAAACCGATTATGTCAATTGTGACATCACTGATGATGTCATAATTGATTTTGACCATCTTTTCAAAACTGTAAAATTGACGCTTCTGAACTCACGGATGGCACGGACATCATCTACGACAGTAATTTTAAAACCGATAATGTCAATTGTGACATCACTGATGATGTCATAATTGATTTTAACCATCTTTTCAAAACTGTAAATTTGACGATTCTGAACTCACGGATGGCAGAGACATCATCTACGACAGTAATTTTAAAACCGATTATGTCAATTGTGACATCACTGATGATGTCATAATTGATTTTGACCATCTTTTCAAAACTGTAAAATTGACGCTTCTGAACTCACGGATGGCAGAGACATCATCTACGACAGTAATTTTAAAACCGATAATGTCAATTGTGACATCACTGATGATGTCATAATTGATTTTAACCATCTTTTCAAAACTGTAAAATTGACGCTTCTGAACTCACGGATGGCACGGACAGCATCTACGACAGTAATTTTAAAACCGATTATGTCAATTGTGACATCACTGATGATGTCATAATTGATTTCGACATCTTTTCAAAACTGTGAAATTGATGCTTCTGAACTCACGGATGGCACAGACATCATCTACGACAGTAATTTTAAAACCGAGAATGTCAATTGTGACATCACTGATGATGTCATAATTGATTTTAACCATCTTTTCAAAACTGTAAAATTGACGCTTCTGAACTCACGGATGGCACGGACATCATCTACGACAGTAATTTTAAAACCGATAATGTCAATTGTGACATCACTGATGATGTCATAATTGATTTTGACCATCTTTTCAAAACTGTGAAATTGATGCTTCTGAACTCACGAATGGCACGGACATCATCTACGACAGTAATTTTAAAACCGATAATGTCAATTGTGACATCACTGATGATGTCATAATTGATTTTAACCATCTTTTCAAAACTGTAAAATTGACGCTTCTGAACTCACGGATGGCACGGACATCATCTACGACAGTAATTTTAAAACCGATAATGTCAATTGTGACATCACTGATGATGTCATAATTGATTTTGACCATCTTTTCAAAACTGTAAAATTGACGATTCTGAACTCACGGATGGCACAGACATCATCTACGACAGTAATTTTAAAATCCGATTTTGTCAATTGTGACATCACTGATGATGTCATAATTGATTTTGACCATCTTTTAAAAACTGTGAAATTGATGCTTCTGAACTCACGAATGGCACGGACAACATCTACAACAGTAATTTTAAAACCGATAATGTCAATTGTGACATCACTGATGATGTCATAATTGATTTTAACCATCTTTTCAAAACTGTAAAATTGACGCTTCTGAACTCACGGATGGCACGGACATCATCTACGACAGTAATTTTAAAACCGATAATGTCAATTGTGACATCACTGATGATGTCATAATTGATTTTAACCATCTTTTCAAAACTGTAAATTTGACGATTCTGAACCCACGGATGGCACGGACATCATCTACGACAGTAATTTTAAAACCGATAATGTCAATTGTGACATCACTGATGATGTCATAATTGATTTTAACCATCTTTTCAAAACTGTAAAATTGACGCTTCTGAACTCACGGATGGCACGGACAGCATCTACGACAGTAATTTTAAAACCGATTATGTCAATTGTGACATCACTGATGATGTCATAATTGATTTCGACATCTTTTCAAAACTGTGAAATTGATGCTTCTGAACTCACGGATGGCAGAGACATCATCTACGACAGTAATTTTAAAACCGATTATGTCAATTGTGACATCACTGATGATGTCATAATTGATTTTGACCATCTTTTCAAAACTGTAAAATTGACGCTTCTGAACTCACGGATGGCAGAGACATCATCTACGACAGTAATTTTAAAACCGATAATGTCAATTGTGACATCACTGATGATGTCATAATTGATTTTAACCATCTTTTCAAAACTGTAAAATTGACGCTTCTGAACTCACGGATGGCACGGACAGCATCTACGACAGTAATTTTAAAACCGATTATGTCAATTGTGACATCACTGATGATGTCATAATTGATTTTAACCATCTTTTCAAAACTGTAAAATTGACGCTTCTGAACTCACGGATGGCACCGACATCATCTACGACAGTAATTTTAAAACCGATAATGTCAATTGTGACATCACTGATGATGTCATAATTGATTTTAACCATCTTTTTAAAACTGTAAATTTGACGATTCTGAACTCACGGACGGCACGGACATCATCTACGACAGTAATTTTAAAACCGATTATGTCAATTGTGACATCACTGATGATGTCATAATTGATTTTGACCAACTTTTCAAAACTGTAAAATTGACGCTTCTGAACTCACGGATGGCACAGACATCATCTACGACAGTAATTTTAAAACCGATTTTGTCAATTGTGACATCACTGATGATGTCATAATTGATTTTGACCATCTTTTCAAAACTGTAAAATTGACGCTTCTGAACTCACGGATGGCACGGACATCATCTACGACAGTAATTTTAAAACCGATTTTGTCAATTGTGACATCACTGATGATGTCATAATTGATTTTGACCATCTTTTCAAAACTGTAAAATTGACGCTTCTGAACTCACGGATGGCAGAGACATCATCTACGACAGTAATTTTAAAACCGATTATGTCAATTGTGACATCACTGATGATGTCATAATTGATTTTGACCATCTTTTCAAAACTGTAAAATTGACGCTTCTGAACTCACGGATGGCAGAGACATCATCTACGACAGTAATTTTAAAACCGATTATGTCAATTGTGACATCACTGATGATGTCATAATTGATTTTGACCATCTTTTCAAAACTGTAAAATTGACGCTTCTGAACTCACGGATGGCAGAGACATCATCTACGACAGTAATTTTAAAACCGATAATGTCAATTGTGACATCACTGATGATGTCATAATTGATTTTAACCATCTTTTCAAAACTGTAAAATTGACGCTTCTGAACTCACGGATGGCACGGACAGCATCTACGACAGTAATTTTAAAACCGATTATGTCAATTGTGACATCACTGATGATGTCATAATTGATTTTGACCATCTTTTCAAAACTGTAAAATTGACGCTTCTGAACTCACGGATGGCAGAGACATCATCTACGACAGTAATTTTAAAACCGAGAATGTCAATTGTGACATCACTGATGATGTCATAATTGATTTTAACCATCTTTTCAAAACTGTAAAATTGACGCTTCTGAACTCACGGATGGCACGGACATCATCTACGACAGTAATTTTAAAACCGATAATGTCAATTGTGACATCACTGATGATGTCATAATTGATTTTAACCATCTTTTCAAAACTGTAAATTTGACGATTCTGAACTCACGAACGGCACGGACATCATCTACGACAGTAATTTTAAAACCGATTATGTCAATTGTGACATCACTGATGATGTCATAATTGATTTTGACCAACTTTTCAAAACTGTAAAATTGACGCTTCTGAACTCACGGATGGCACAGACATCATCTACGACAGTAATTTTAAAACCGATTTTGTCAATTGTGACATCACTGATGATGTCATAATTGATTTTGACCATCTTTTCAAAACTGTAAAATTGACGCTTCTGAACTCACGGATGGCACAGACATCATCTACGACAGTAATTTTAAAACCGATTTTGTCAATTGTGACATCACTGATGATGTCATAATTGATTTTAACCATCTTTTCAAAACTGTAAAATTGACGCTTCTGAACTCACGGATGGCACGGACATCATCTACGACAGTAATTTTAAAACCGATAATGTCAATTGTGACATCACTGATGATGTCATAATTGATTTTAACCATCTTTTCAAAACTGTAAATTTGACGATTCTGAACTCACGGATGGCACGGACATCATCTACGACAGTAATTTTAAAACCGATTATGTCAATTGTGACATCACTGATGATGTCATAATTGATTTTGACCATCTTTTCAAAACTGTAAAATTGACGCTTCTGAACTCACGGATGGCACGGACATCATCTACGACAGTAATTTTAAAACCGATAATGTCAATTGTGACATCACTGATGATGTCATAATTGATTTTAACCATCTTTTCAAAACTGTAAATTTGACGATTCTGAACTCACGGATGGCACGGACATCATCTACGACAGTAATTTTAAAACCGATTATGTCAATTGTGACATCACTGATGATGTCATAATTGATTTTGACAATCTTTTCAAAACTGTAAAATTGACGCTTCTGAACTCACGGATGGCAGAGACATCATCTACGACAGTAATTTTAAAACCGATTTTGTCAATTGTGACATCACTGATGATGTCATAATTGATTTTGACCATCTTTTCAAAACTGTGAAATTGATGCTTCTGAACTCACGAATGGCACGGACATCATCTACGACAGTAATTTTAAAACCGATAATGTCAATTGTGACATCACTGATGATGTCATAATTGATTTTAACCATCTTTTCAAAACTGTAAAATTGACGCTTCTGAACTCACGGATGGCACGGACATCATCTACGACAGTAATTTTAAAACCGATAATGTCAATTGTGACATCACTGATGATGTCATAATTGATTTTAACCATCTTTTCAAAACTGTAAATTTGACGATTCTGAACTCACGGATGGCACGGACATCATCTACGACAGTAATTTTAAAACCGATTATGTCAATTGTGACATCACTGATGATGTCATAATTGATTTTGACCATCTTTTCAAAACTGTAAAATTGACGCTTCTGAACTCACGGATGGCACGGACATCATCTACGACAGTAATTTTAAAACCGATAATGTCAATTGTGACATCACTGATGATGTCATAATTGATTTTAACCATCTTTTCAAAACTGTAAATTTGACGATTCTGAACTCACGGATGGCACGGACATCATCTACGACAGTAATTTTAAAACCGATTATGTCAATTGTGACATCACTGATGATGTCATAATTGATTTTGACAATCTTTTCAAAACTGTAAAATTGACGCTTCTGAACTCACGGATGGCAGAGACATCATCTACGACAGTAATTTTAAAACCGATTTTGTCAATTGTGACATCACTGATGATGTCATAATTGATTTTGACCATCTTTTCAAAACTGTGAAATTGATGCTTCTGAACTCACGAATGGCATGGACATCATCTACGACAGTAATTTTAAAACCGATAATGTCAATTGTGACATCACTGATGATGTCATAATTGATTTTAACCATCTTTTCAAAACTGTAAAATTGACGCTTCTGAACTCACGGATGGCACGGACATCATCTACGACAGTAATTTTAAAACCGATAATGTCAATTGTGACATCACTGATGATGTCATAATTGATTTTAACCATCTTTTCAAAACTGTAAATTTGACGATTCTGAACTCACGGATGGCACGGACATCATCTACGACAGTAATTTTAAAACCGATTATGTCAATTGTGACATCACTGATGATGTCATAATTGATTTTGACAATCTTTTCAAAACTGTAAAATTGACGCTTCTGAACTCACGGATGGCAGAGACATCATCTACGACAGTAATTTTAAAACCGATTTTGTCAATTGTGACATCACTGATGATGTCATAATTGATTTTGACCATCTTTTCAAAACTGTGAAATTGATGCTTCTGAACTCACGAATGGCATGGACATCATCTACGACAGTAATTTTAAAACCGATAATGTCAATTGTGACATCACTGATGATGTCATAATTGATTTTAACCATCTTTTCAAAACTGTAAAATTGACGCTTCTGAACTCACGGATGGCACGGACATCATCTACGACAGTAATTTTAAAACCGATAATGTCAATTGTGACATCACTGATGATGTCATAATTGATTTTAACCATCTTTTCAAAACTGTAAATTTGACGATTTTGAACTCACGGACGGCACGGACATCATCTACGACAGTAATTTTAAAACCGATTATGTCAATTGTGACATCACTGATGATGTCATAATTGATTTTGACCATCTTTTCAAAACTGTAAAATTGACGCTTCTGAACTCACGGATGGCACGGACATCATCTACGACAGTAATTTTAAAACCGATAATGTCAATTGTGACATCACTGATGATGTCATAATTGATTTTAACCATCTTTTCAAAACTGTAAATTTGACGATTCTGAACTCACGGATGGCACGGACATCATCTACGACAGTAATTTTAAAACCGATAATGTCAATTGTGACATCACTGATGATGTCATAATTGATTTTAACCATCTTTTCAAAACTGTAAATTTGACGCTTCTGAACTCACGGATGGCACAGACATCATCTACGACAGTAATTTTAAAACCGATTTTGTCAATTGTGACATCACTGATGATGTCATAATTGATTTTGACCATCTTTTCAAAACTGTAAAATTGACGCTTCTGAACTCACGGATGGCACGGACATCATCTACGACAGTAATTTTAAAACCGATAATGTCAATTGTGACATCACTGATGATGTCATAATTGATTTTAAACATCTTTTCAAAACTGTAAATTTGACGATTCTGAACTCACGGATGGCACGGACATCATCTACGACAGTAATTTTAAAACCGATTATGTCAATTGTGACATCACTGATGATGTCATAATTGATTTTGACAATCTTTTCAAAACTGTAAAATTGACGCTTCTGAACTCACGGATGGCAGAGACATCATCTACGACAGTAATTTTAAAACCGATTTTGTCAATTGTGACATCACTGATGATGTCATAATTGATTTTGACCATCTTTTCAAAACTGTGAAATTGATGCTTCTGAACTCACGAATGGCATGGACATCATCTATGACAGTAATTTTAAAACCGATAATGTCAATTGTGACATCACTGATGATGTCATAATTGATTTTAACCATCTTTTCAAAACTGTAAAATTGACGCTTCTGAACTCACGGATGGCACGGACAGCATCTACGACAGTAATTTTAAAACCGATTATGTCAATTGTGACATCACTGATGATGTCATAATTGATTTTGACCATCTTTTCAAAACTGTAAAATTGACGCTTCTGAACTCACGGATGGCAGAGACATCATCTACGACAGTAATTTTAAAACCGATTATGTCAATTGTGACATCACTGATGATGTCATAATTGATTTTGACCATCTTTTCAAAACTGTAAAATTGACGCTTCTGAACTCACGGATGGCAGAGACATCATCTACGACAGTAATTTTAAAACCGATAATGTCAATTCTGACATCACTGATGATGTCATAATTGATTTTAACCATCTTTTCAAAACTGTAAAATTGACGCTTCTGAACTCACGGATGGCACGGACAGCATCTACGACAGTAATTTTAAAACCGATTATGTCAATTGTGACATCACTGATGATGTCATAATTGATTTTGACCATCTTTTCAAAACTGTAAAATTGACGCTTCTGAACTCACGGATGGCAGAGACATCATCTACGACAGTAATTTTAAAACCGATTATGTCAATTGTGACATCACTGATGATGTCATAATTGATTTTGACCATCTTTTCAAAACTGTAAAATTGACGCTTCTGAACTCACGGATGGCAGAGACATCATCTACGACAGTAATTTTAAAACCGATAATGTCAATTGTGACATCACTGATGATGTCATAATTGATTTTAACCATCTTTTCAAAACTGTAAAATTGACGCTTCTGAACTCACGGATGGCACGGACAGCATCTACGACAGTAATTTTAAAACCGATTATGTCAATTGTGACATCACTGATGATGTCATAATTGATTTTAACCATCTTTTCAAAACTGTAAAATTGACGCTTCTGAACTCACGGATGGCACCGACATCATCTACGACAGTAATTTTAAAACCGATAATGTCAATTGTGACATCACTGATGATGTCATAATTGATTTTAACCATCTTTTCAAAACTGTAAATTTGACGATTCTGAACTCACGGACGGCACGGACATCATCTACGACAGTAATTTTAAAACCGATTATGTCAATTGTGACATCACTGATGATGTCATAATTGATTTTGACCAACTTTTCAAAACTGTAAAATTGACGCTTCTGAACTCACGGATGGCACAGACATCATCTACGACAGTAATTTTAAAACCGATTTTGTCAATTGTGACATCACTGATGATGTCATAATTGATTTTGACCATCTTTTCAAAACTGTAAAATTGACGCTTCTGAACTCACGGATGGCACGGACATCATCTACGACAGTAATTTTAAAACCGATTTTGTCAATTGTGACATCACTGATGATGTCATAATTGATTTTGACCATCTTTTCAAAACTGTAAAATTGACGCTTCTGAACTCACGGATGGCAGAGACATCATCTACGACAGTAATTTTAAAACCGATTATGTCAATTGTGACATCACTGATGATGTCATAATTGATTTTGACCATCTTTTCAAAACTGTAAAATTGACGCTTCTGAACTCACGGATGGCAGAGACATCATCTACGACAGTAATTTTAAAACCGATAATGTCAATTGTGACATCACTGATGATGTCATAATTGATTTTAACCATCTTTTCAAAACTGTAAAATTGACGCTTCTGAACTCACGGATGGCACGGACAGCATCTACGACAGTAATTTTAAAACCGATTTTGTCAATTGTGACATCACTGATGATGTCATAATTGATTTTGACCATCTTTTCAAAACTGTAAAATTGACGCTTCTGAACTCACGGATGGCAGAGACATCATCTACGACAGTAATTTTAAAACCGATTATGTCAATTGTGACATCACTGATGATGTCATAATTGATTTTGACCATCTTTTCAAAACTGTAAAATTGACGCTTCTGAACTCACGGATGGCAGAGACATCATCTACGACAGTAATTTTAAAACCGATAATGTCAATTGTGACATCACTGATGATGTCATAATTGATTTTAACCATCTTTTCAAAACTGTAAAATTGACGCTTCTGAACTCACGGATGGCACGGACAGCATCTACGACAGTAATTTTAAAACCGATTATGTCAATTGTGACATCACTGATGATGTCATAATTGATTTCGACATCTTTTCAAAACTGTGAAATTGATGCTTCTGAACTCACGGATGGCACAGACATCATCTACGACAGTAATTTTAAAACCGAGAATGACAATTGTGACATCACTGATGATGTCATAATTGATTTTAACCATCTTTTCAAAACTGTAAAATTGACGCTTCTGAACTCACGGATGGCACGGACATCATCTACGACAGTAATTTTAAAACCGATAATGTCAATTGTGACATCACTGATGATGTCATAATTGATTTTAACCATCTTTTCAAAACTGTAAAATTGACGCTTCTGAACTCACGGATGGCACCGACATCATCTACGACAGTAATTTTAAAACCGATAATGTCAATTGTGACATCACTGATGATGTCATAATTGATTTTAACCATCTTTTCAAAACTGTAAATTTGACGCTTCTGAACTCACGGATGGCACGGACATCATCTACGACAGTAATTTTAAAACCGATAATGTCAATTGTGACATCACTGATGATGTCATAATTGATTTTGACCATCTTTTCAAAACTGTGAAATTGATGCTTCTGAACTCACGAATGGCACGGACATCATCTACGACAGTAATTTTAAAACCGATAATGTCAATTGTGACATCACTGATGATGTCATAATTGATTTTAACCATCTTTTCAAAACTGTAAAATTGACGCTTCTGAACTCACGGATGGCACGGACATCATCTACGACAGTAATTTTAAAACCGATAATGTCAATTGTGACATCACTGATGATGTCATAATTGATTTTAACCATCTTTTCAAAACTGTAAATTTGACGATTCTGAACTCACGGATGGCACGGACATCATCTACGACAGTAATTTTAAAACCGATTATGTCAATTGTGACATCACTGATGATGTCATAATTGATTTTGACCATCTTTTCAAAACTGTAAAATTGACGCTTCTGAACTCACGGATGGCACGGACATCATCTATGACAGTAATTTTAAAACCGATAATGTCAATTGTGAAATCACTGATGATGTCATAATTGATTTTAACCATCTTTTCAAAACTGTAAATTTGACGATTCTCAACTCACGGATGGCACGGACATCATCTACGACAGTAATTTTAAAACCGATTATGTCAATTGTGACATCACTGATGATGTCATAATTGATTTTAACCATCTTTTCAAAACTGTAAAATTGACGCTTCTGAACTCACGGATGGCACGGACAGCATCTACGACAGTAATTTTAAAACCGATTATGTCAATTGTGACATCACTGATGATGTCATAATTGATTTTGACCATCTTTTCAAAACTGTAAAATTGACGCTTCTGAACTCACGGATGGCACAGACATCATCTACGACAGTAATTTTAAAACCGATTATGTCAATTGTGACATCACAGATGATGTAATAATTGATTTCGACATCTTTTCAAAACTGTGAAATTGATGCTTCTGAACTCACGGATGGCACAGACATCATCTACGACAGTAATTTTAAAACCGAGAATGTCAATTGTGACATCACTGATGATGTCATAATTGATTTTAACCATCTTTTCAAAACTGTAAATTTGACGATTCTGAACTCACGGACGGCACGGACATCATCTACGACAGTAATTTTAAAACCGATTATGTCAATTGTGACATCACTGATGATGTCATCATTGATTTTGACCAACTTTTCAAAACTGTAAAATTGACGCTTCTGAACTCACGGATGGCACAGACATCATCTACGACAGTAATTTTAAAACCGATTTTGTCAATTGTGACATCACTGATGATGTCATAATTGATTTTGACCATCTTTTCAAAACTGTAAAATTGACGCTTCTGAACTCACGGATGGCACAGACATCATCTACGACAGTAATTTTAAAACCGATTTTGTCAATTGTGACATCACTGATGATGTCATAATTGATTTTGACCATCTTTTCAAAACTGTGAAATTGATGCTTCTGAACTCACGAATGGCACGGACATCATCTACGACAGTAATTTTAAAACCGATAATGTCAATTGTGACATCACTGATGATGTCATAATTGATTTTAACCATCTTTTCAAAACTGTAAAATTGACGCTTCTGAACTCACGGATGGCACGGACATCATCTACGACAGTAATTTTAAAACCGATAATGTCAATTGTGACATCACTGATGATGTCATAATTGATTTTAACCATCTTTTCAAAACTGTAAATTTGACGATTCTGAACTCACGGATGGCACGGACATCATCTACGACAGTAATTTTAAAACCGATTATGTCAATTGTGACATCACTGATGATGTCATAATTGATTTTGACCATCTTTTCAAAACTGTAAAATTGACGCTTCTGAACTCACGGATGGCACGGACATCATCTACGACAGTAATTTTAAAACCGATAATGTCAATTGTGACATCACTGATGATGTCATAATTGATTTTAACCATCTTTTCAAAACTGTAAATTTGACGATTCTGAACTCACGGATGGCAGAGACATCATCTACGACAGTAATTTTAAAACCGATTATGTCAATTGTGACATCACTGATGATGTCATAATTGATTTTGACCATCTTTTCAAAACTGTAAAATTGACGCTTCTGAACTCACGGATGGCAGAGACATCATCTACGACAGTAATTTTAAAACCGATAATGTCAATTGTGACATCACTGATGATGTCATAATTGATTTTAACCATCTTTTCAAAACTGTAAAATTGACGCTTCTGAACTCACGGATGGCACGGACAGCATCTACGACAGTAATTTTAAAACCGATTATGTCAATTGTGACATCACTGATGATGTCATAATTGATTTCGACATCTTTTCAAAACTGTGAAATTGATGCTTCTGAACTCACGGATGGCACAGACATCATCTACGACAGTAATTTTAAAACCGAGAATGTCAATTGTGACATCACTGATGATGTCATAATTGATTTTAACCATCTTTTCAAAACTGTAAAATTGACGCTTCTGAACTCACGGATGGCACGGACATCATCTACGACAGTAATTTTAAAACCGATAATGTCAATTGTGACATCACTGATGATGTCATAATTGATTTTGACCATCTTTTCAAAACTGTGAAATTGATGCTTCTGAACTCACGAATGGCACGGACATCATCTACGACAGTAATTTTAAAACCGATAATGTCAATTGTGACATCACTGATGATGTCATAATTGATTTTAACCATCTTTTCAAAACTGTAAAATTGACGCTTCTGAACTCACGGATGGCACGGACATCATCTACGACAGTAATTTTAAAACCGATAATGTCAATTGTGACATCACTGATGATGTCATAATTGATTTTGACCATCTTTTCAAAACTGTAAAATTGACGATTCTGAACTCACGGATGGCACAGACATCATCTACGACAGTAATTTTAAAATCCGATTTTGTCAATTGTGACATCACTGATGATGTCATAATTGATTTTGACCATCTTTTAAAAACTGTGAAATTGATGCTTCTGAACTCACGAATGGCACGGACAACATCTACAACAGTAATTTTAAAACCGATAATGTCAATTGTGACATCACTGATGATGTCATAATTGATTTTAACCATCTTTTCAAAACTGTAAAATTGACGCTTCTGAACTCAAGGATGGCACGGACATCATCTACGACAGTAATTTTAAAACCGATAATGTCAATTGTGACATCACTGATGATGTCATAATTGATTTTAACCATCTTTTCAAAACTGTAAATTTGACGATTCTGAACCCACGGATGGCACGGACATCATCTACGACAGTAATTTTAAAACCGATAATGTCAATTGTGACATCACTGATGATGTCATAATTGATTTTAACCATCTTTTCAAAACTGTAAAATTGACGCTTCTGAACTCACGGATGGCACGGACAGCATCTACGACAGTAATTTTAAAACCGATTATGTCAATTGTGACATCACTGATGATGTCATAATTGATTTCGACATCTTTTCAAAACTGTGAAATTGATGCTTCTGAACTCACGGATGGCAGAGACATCATCTACGACAGTAATTTTAAAACCGATTATGTCAATTGTGACATCACTGATGATGTCATAATTGATTTTGACCATCTTTTCAAAACTGTAAAATTGACGCTTCTGAACTCACGGATGGCAGAGACATCATCTACGACAGTAATTTTAAAACCGATAATGTCAATTGTGACATCACTGATGATGTCATAATTGATTTTAACCATCTTTTCAAAACTGTAAAATTGACGCTTCTGAACTCACGGATGGCACGGACAGCATCTACGACAGTAATTTTAAAACCGATTATGTCAATTGTGACATCACTGATGATGTCATAATTGATTTTAACCATCTTTTCAAAACTGTAAAATTGACGCTTCTGAACTCACGGATGGCACCGACATCATCTACGACAGTAATTTTAAAACCGATAATGTCAATTGTGACATCACTGATGATGTCATAATTGATTTTAACCATCTTTTCAAAACTGTAAATTTGACGATTCTGAACTCACGGACGGCACGGACATCATCTACGACAGTAATTTTAAAACCGATTATGTCAATTGTGACATCACTGATGATGTCATAATTGATTTTGACCAACTTTTCAAAACTGTAAAATTGACGCTTCTGAACTCACGGATGGCACAGACATCATCTACGACAGTAATTTTAAAACCGATTTTGTCAATTGTGACATCACTGATGATGTCATAATTGATTTTGACCATCTTTTCAAAACTGTAAAATTGACGCTTCTGAACTCACGGATGGCACGGACATCATCTACGACAGTAATTTTAAAACCGATTTTGTCAATTGTGACATCACTGATGATGTCATAATTGATTTTGACCATCTTTTCAAAACTGTAAAATTGACGCTTCTGAACTCACGGATGGCAGAGACATCATCTACGACAGTAATTTTAAAACCGATTATGTCAATTGTGACATCACTGATGATGTCATAATTGATTTTGACCATCTTTTCAAAACTGTAAAATTGACGCTTCTGAACTCACGGATGGCAGAGACATCATCTACGACAGTAATTTTAAAACCGATTATGTCAATTGTGACATCACTGATGATGTCATAATTGATTTTGACCATCTTTTCAAAACTGTAAAATTGACGCTTCTGAACTCACGGATGGCAGAGACATCATCTACGACAGTAATTTTAAAACCGATAATGTCAATTGTGACATCACTGATGATGTCATAATTGATTTTAACCATCTTTTCAAAACTGTAAAATTGACGCTTCTGAACTCACGGATGGCACGGACAGCATCTACGACAGTAATTTTAAAACCGATTATGTCAATTGTGACATCACTGATGATGTCATAATTGATTTCGACATCTTTTCAAAACTGTGAAATTGATGCTTCTGAACTCACGGATGGCACAGACATCATCTACGACAGTAATTTTAAAACCGAGAATGTCAATTGTGACATCACTGATGATGTCATAATTGATTTTAACCATCTTTTCAAAACTGTAAAATTGACGCTTCTGAACTCACGGATGGCACGGACATCATCTACGACAGTAATTTTAAAACCGATAATGTCAATTGTGACATCACTGATGATGTCATAATTGATTTTAACCATCTTTTCAAAACTGTAAATTTGACGATTCTGAACTCACGGACGGCACGGACATCATCTACGACAGTAATTTTAAAACCGATTATGTCAATTGTGACATCACTGATGATGTCATAATTGATTTTGACCAACTTTTCAAAACTGTAAAATTGACGCTTCTGAACTCACGGATGGCACAGACATCATCTACGACAGTAATTTTAAAACCGATTTTGTCAATTGTGACATCACTGATGATGTCATAATTGATTTTGACCATCTTTTCAAAACTGTAAAATTGACGCTTCTGAACTCACGGATGGCACAGACATCATCTACGACAGTAATTTTAAAACCGATTTTGTCAATTGTGACATCACTGATGATGTCATAATTGATTTTGACCATCTTTTCAAAACTGTGAAATTGATGCTTCTGAACTCACGAATGGCACGGACATCATCTACGACAGTAATTTTAAAACCGATAATGTCAATTGTGACATCACTGATGATGTCATAATTGATTTTAACCATCTTTTCAAAACTGTAAAATTGACGCTTCTGAACTCACGGATGGCACGGACATCATCTACGACAGTAATTTTAAAACCGATAATGTCAATTGTGACATCACTGATGATGTCATAATTGATTTTAACCATCTTTTCAAAACTGTAAATTTGACGATTCTGAACTCACGGATGGCACGGACATCATCTACGACAGTAATTTTAAAACCGATTATGTCAATTGTGACATCACTGATGATGTCATAATTGATTTTGACCATCTTTTCAAAACTGTAAAATTGACGCTTCTGAACTCACGGATGGCACGGACATCATCTACGACAGTAATTTTAAAACCGATAATGTCAATTGTGACATCACTGATGATGTCATAATTGATTTTAACCATCTTTTCAAAACTGTAAATTTGACGATTCTGAACTCACGGATGGCACGGACATCATCTACGACAGTAATTTTAAAACCGATTATGTCAATTGTGACATCACTGATGATGTCATAATTGATTTTGACAATCTTTTCAAAACTGTAAAATTGACGCTTCTGAACTCACGGATGGCAGAGACATCATCTACGACAGTAATTTTAAAACCGATTTTGTCAATTGTGACATCACTGATGATGTCATAATTGATTTTGACCATCTTTTCAAAACTGTGAAATTGATGCTTCTGAACTCACGAATGGCACGGACATCATCTACGACAGTAATTTTAAAACCGATAATGTCAATTGTGACATCACTGATGATGTCATAATTGATTTTAACCATCTTTTCAAAACTGTAAAATTGACGCTTCTGAACTCACGGATGGCACGGACATCATCTACGACAGTAATTTTAAAACCGATAATGTCAATTGTGACATCACTGATGATGTCATAATTGATTTTAACCATCTTTTCAAAACTGTAAATTTGACGATTCTGAACTCACGGATGGCACGGACATCATCTACGACAGTAATTTTAAAACCGATTATGTCAATTGTGACATCACTGATGATGTCATAATTGATTTTGACCATCTTTTCAAAACTGTGAAATTGACGCTTCTGAACTCACGGATGGCACGGACATCATCTACGACAGTAATTTTAAAACCGATAATGTCAATTGTGACATCACTGATGATGTCATAATTGATTTTAACCATCTTTTCAAAACTGTAAATTTGACGATTCTGAACTCACGGATGGCACGGACATCATCTACGACAGTAATTTTAAAACCGATTATGTCAATTGTGACATCACTGATGATGTCATAATTGATTTTGACAATCTTTTCAAAACTGTAAAATTGACGCTTCTGAACTCACGGATGGCAGAGACATCATCTACGACAGTAATTTTAAAACCGATTTTGTCAATTGTGACATCACTGATGATGTCATAATTGATTTTGACCATCTTTTCAAAACTGTGAAATTGATGCTTCTGAACTCACGAATGGCATGGACATCATCTACGACAGTAATTTTAAAACCGATAATGTCAATTGTGACATCACTGATGATGTCATAATTGATTTTAACCATCTTTTCAAAACTGTAAAATTGACGCTTCTGAACTCACGGATGGCACGGACATCATCTACGACAGTAATTTTAAAACCGATAATGTCAATTGTGACATCACTGATGATGTCATAATTGATTTTAACCATCTTTTCAAAACTGTAAATTTGACGATTCTGAACTCACGGATGGCACGGACATCATCTACGACAGTAATTTTAAAACCGATTATGTCAATTGTGACATCACTGATGATGTCATAATTGATTTTGACAATCTTTTCAAAACTGTAAAATTGACGCTTCTGAACTCACGGATGGCAGAGACATCATCTACGACAGTAATTTTAAAACCGATTTTGTCAATTGTGACATCACTGATGATGTCATAATTGATTTTGACCATCTTTTCAAAACTGTGAAATTGATGCTTCTGAACTCACGAATGGCATGGACATCATCTACGACAGTAATTTTAAAACCGATAATGTCAATTGTGACATCACTGATGATGTCATAATTGATTTTAACCATCTTTTCAAAACTGTAAAATTGACGCTTCTGAACTCACGGATGGCACGGACATCATCTACGACAGTAATTTTAAAACCGATAATGTCAATTGTGACATCACTGATGATGTCATAATTGATTTTAACCATCTTTTCAAAACTGTAAATTTGACGATTCTGAACTCACGGACGGCACGGACATCATCTACGACAGTAATTTTAAAACCGATTATGTCAATTGTGACATCACTGATGATGTCATAATTGATTTTGACCATCTTTTCAAAACTGTAAAATTGACGCTTCTGAACTCACGGATGGCACGGACATCATCTACGACAGTAATTTTAAAACCGATAATGTCAATTGTGACATCACTGATGATGTCATAATTGATTTTAACCATCTTTTCAAAACTGTAAATTTGACGATTCTGAACTCACGGATGGCACGGACATCATCTACGACAGTAATTTTAAAACCGATAATGTCAATTGTGACATCACTGATGATGTCATAATTGATTTTAACCATCTTTTCAAAACTGTAAATTTGACGCTTCTGAACTCACGGATGGCACAGACATCATCTACGACAGTAATTTTAAAACCGATTTTGTCAATTGTGACATCACTGATGATGTCATAATTGATTTTGACCATCTTTTCAAAACTGTAAAATTGACGCTTCTGAACTCACGGATGGCACGGACATCATCTACGACAGTAATTTTAAAACCGATAATGTCAATTGTGACATCACTGATGATGTCATAATTGATTTTAAACATCTTTTCAAAACTGTAAATTTGACGATTCTGAACTCACGGATGGCACGGACATCATCTACGACAGTAATTTTAAAACCGATTATGTCAATTGTGACATCACTGATGATGTCATAATTGATTTTGACAATCTTTTCAAAACTGTAAAATTGACGCTTCTGAACTCACGGATGGCAGAGACATCATCTACGACAGTAATTTTAAAACCGATTTTGTCAATTGTGACATCACTGATGATGTCATAATTGATTTTGACCATCTTTTCAAAACTGTGAAATTGATGCTTCTGAACTCACGAATGGCATGGACATCATCTATGACAGTAATTTTAAAACCGATAATGTCAATTGTGACATCACTGATGATGTCATAATTGATTTTAACCATCTTTTCAAAACTGTAAAATTGACGCTTCTGAACTCACGGATGGCACGGACAGCATCTACGACAGTAATTTTAAAACCGATTATGTCAATTGTGACATCACTGATGATGTCATAATTGATTTTGACCATCTTTTCAAAACTGTAAAATTGACGCTTCTGAACTCACGGATGGCAGAGACATCATCTACGACAGTAATTTTAAAACCGATTATGTCAATTGTGACATCACTGATGATGTCATAATTGATTTTGACCATCTTTTCAAAACTGTAAAATTGACGCTTCTGAACTCACGGATGGCAGAGACATCATCTACGACAGTAATTTTAAAACCGATAATGTCAATTCTGACATCACTGATGATGTCATAATTGATTTTAACCATCTTTTCAAAACTGTAAAATTGACGCTTCTGAACTCACGGATGGCACGGACAGCATCTACGACAGTAATTTTAAAACCGATTATGTCAATTGTGACATCACTGATGATGTCATAATTGATTTTGACCATCTTTTCAAAACTGTAAAATTGACGCTTCTGAACTCACGGATGGCAGAGACATCATCTACGACAGTAATTTTAAAACCGATTATGTCAATTGTGACATCACTGATGATGTCATAATTGATTTTGACCATCTTTTCAAAACTGTAAAATTGACGCTTCTGAACTCACGGATGGCAGAGACATCATCTACGACAGTAATTTTAAAACCGATAATGTCAATTGTGACATCACTGATGATGTCATAATTGATTTTAACCATCTTTTCAAAACTGTAAAATTGACGCTTCTGAACTCACGGATGGCACGGACAGCATCTACGACAGTAATTTTAAAACCGATTATGTCAATTGTGACATCACTGATGATGTCATAATTGATTTTAACCATCTTTTCAAAACTGTAAAATTGACGCTTCTGAACTCACGGATGGCACCGACATCATCTACGACAGTAATTTTAAAACCGATAATGTCAATTGTGACATCACTGATGATGTCATAATTGATTTTAACCATCTTTTCAAAACTGTAAATTTGACGATTCTGAACTCACGGACGGCACGGACATCATCTACGACAGTAATTTTAAAACCGATTATGTCAATTGTGACATCACTGATGATGTCATAATTGATTTTGACCAACTTTTCAAAACTGTAAAATTGACGCTTCTGAACTCACGGATGGCACAGACATCATCTACGACAGTAATTTTAAAACCGATTTTGTCAATTGTGACATCACTGATGATGTCATAATTGATTTTGACCATCTTTTCAAAACTGTAAAATTGACGCTTCTGAACTCACGGATGGCACGGACATCATCTACGACAGTAATTTTAAAACCGATTTTGTCAATTGTGACATCACTGATGATGTCATAATTGATTTTGACCATCTTTTCAAAACTGTAAAATTGACGCTTCTGAACTCACGGATGGCAGAGACATCATCTACGACAGTAATTTTAAAACCGATTATGTCAATTGTGACATCACTGATGATGTCATAATTGATTTTGACCATCTTTTCAAAACTGTAAAATTGACGCTTCTGAACTCACGGATGGCAGAGACATCATCTACGACAGTAATTTTAAAACCGATTATGTCAATTGTGACATCACTGATGATGTCATAATTGATTTTGACCATCTTTTCAAAACTGTAAAATTGACGCTTCTGAACTCACGGATGGCAGAGACATCATCTACGACAGTAATTTTAAAACCGATAATGTCAATTGTGACATCACTGATGATGTCATAATTGATTTTAACCATCTTTTCAAAACTGTAAAATTGACGCTTCTGAACTCACGGATGGCACGGACAGCATCTACGACAGTAATTTTAAAACCGATTATGTCAATTGTGACATCACTGATGATGTCATAATTGATTTCGACATCTTTTCAAAACTGTGAAATTGATGCTTCTGAACTCACGGATGGCACAGACATCATCTACGACAGTAATTTTAAAACCGAGAATGACAATTGTGACATCACTGATGATGTCATAATTGATTTTAACCATCTTTTCAAAACTGTAAAATTGACGCTTCTGAACTCACGGATGGCACGGACATCATCTACGACAGTAATTTTAAAACCGATAATGTCAATTGTGACATCACTGATGATGTCATAATTGATTTTAACCATCTTTTCAAAACTGTAAATTTGACGATTCTGAACTCACGGACGGCACGGACATCATCCACGACAGTAATTTTAAAACCGATTATGTCAATTGTGACATCACTGATGATGTCATAATTGATTTTGACCAACTTTTCAAAACTGTAAAATTGACGCTTCTGAACTCACGGATGGCACAGACATCATCTACGACAGTAATTTTAAAACCGATTTTGTCAATTGTGACATCACTGATGATGTCATAATTGATTTTGACCATCTTTTCAAAACTGTAAAATTGACGCTTCTGAACTCACGGATGGCACAGACATCATCTACGACAGTAATTTTAAAACCGATTTTGTCAATTGTGACATCACTGATGATGTCATAATTGATTTTGACCATCTTTTCAAAACTGTGAAATTGATGCTTCTGAACTCACGAATGGCACGGACATCATCTACGACAGTAATTTTAAAACCGATAATGTCAATTGTGACATCACTGATGATGTCATAATTGATTTTAACCATCTTTTCAAAACTGTAAAATTGACGCTTCTGAACTCACGGATGGCACGGACATAATCTACGACAGTAATTTTAAAACCGATAATGTCAATTGTGACATCACTGATGATGTCATAATTGATTTTAACCATCTTTTCAAAACTGTAAATTTGACGATTCTGAACTCACGGATGGCACGGACATCATCTACGACAGTAATTTTAAAACCGATTATGTCAATTGTGACATCACTGATGATGTCATAATTGATTTTGACCATCTTTTCAAAACTGTAAAATTGACGCTTCTGAACTCACGGATGGCACGGACATCATCTACGACAGTAATTTTAAAACCGATAATGTCAATTGTGACATCACTGATGATGTCATAATTGATTTTAACCATCTTTTCAAAACTGTAAATTTGACGATTCTGAACTCACGGATGGCACGGACATCATCTACGACAGTAATTTTAAAACCGATTATGTCAATTGTGACATCACTGATGATGTCATAATTGATTTTGACAATCTTTTCAAAACTGTAAAATTGACGCTTCTGAACTCACGGATGGCAGAGACATCATCTACGACAGTAATTTTAAAACCGATTTTGTCAATTGTGACATCACTGATGATGTCATAATTGATTTTGACCATCTTTTCAAAACTGTGAAATTGATGCTTCTGAACTCACGAATGGCACGGACATCATCTACGACAGTAATTTTAAAACCGATAATGTCAATTGTGACATCACTGATGATGTCATAATTGATTTTAACCATCTTTTCAAAACTGTAAAATTGACGCTTCTGAACTCACGGATGGCACGGACATCATCTACGACAGTAATTTTAAAACCGATAATGTCAATTGTGACATCACTGATGATGTCATAATTGATTTTAACCATCTTTTCAAAACTGTAAATTTGACGATTCTGAACTCACGGATGGCACGGACATCATCTACGACAGTAATTTTAAAACCGATTATGTCAATTGTGACATCACTGATGATGTCATAATTGATTTTGACCATCTTTTCAAAACTGTAAAATTGACGCTTCTGAACTCACGGATGGCACGGACATCATCTACGACAGTAATTTTAAAACCGATAATGTCAATTGTGACATCACTGATGATGTCATAATTGATTTTAACCATCTTTTCAAAACTGTAAATTTGACGATTCTGAACTCACGGATGGCACGGACATCATCTACGACAGTAATTTTAAAACCGATTATGTCAATTGTGACATCACTGATGATGTCATAATTGATTTTGACAATCTTTTCAAAACTGTAAAATTGACGCTTCTGAACTCACGGATGGCAGAGACATCATCTACGACAGTAATTTTAAAACCGATTTTGTCAATTGTGACATCACTGATGATGTCATAATTGATTTTGACCATCTTTTCAAAACTGTGAAATTGATGCTTCTGAACTCACGAATGGCATGGACATCATCTACGACAGTAATTTTAAAACCGATAATGTCAATTGTGACATCACTGATGATGTCATAATTGATTTTAACCATCTTTTCAAAACTGTAAAATTGACGCTTCTGAACTCACGGATGGCACGGACATCATCTACGACAGTAATTTTAAAACCGATAATGTCAATTGTGACATCACTGATGATGTCATAATTGATTTTAACCATCTTTTCAAAACTGTAAATTTGACGATTCTGAACTCACGGACGGCACGGACATCATCTACGACAGTAATTTTAAAACCGATTATGTCAATTGTGACATCACTGATGATGTCATAATTGATTTTGACCATCTTTTCAAAACTGTAAAATTGACGCTTCTGAACTCACGGATGGCACGGACATCATCTACGACAGTAATTTTAAAACCGATAATGTCAATTGTGACATCACTGATGATGTCATAATTGATTTTAACCATCTTTTCAAAACTGTAAATTTGACGATTCTGAACTCACGGATGGCACGGACATCATCTACGACAGTAATTTTAAAACCGATAATGTCAATTGTGACATCACTGATGATGTCATAATTGATTTTAACCATCTTTTCAAAACTGTAAATTTGACGCTTCTGAACTCACGGATGGCACAGACATCATCTACGACAGTAATTTTAAAACCGATTTTGTCAATTGTGACATCACTGATGATGTCATAATTGATTTTGACCATCTTTTCAAAACTGTAAAATTGACGCTTCTGAACTCACGGATGGCACGGACATCATCTACGACAGTAATTTTAAAACCGATAATGTCAATTGTGACATCACTGATGATGTCATAATTGATTTTAAACATCTTTTCAAAACTGTAAATTTGACGATTCTGAACTCACGGATGGCACGGACATCATCTACGACAGTAATTTTAAAACCGATTATGTCAATTGTGACATCACTGATGATGTCATAATTGATTTTGACAATCTTTTCAAAACTGTAAAATTGACGCTTCTGAACTCACGGATGGCAGAGACATCATCTACGACAGTAATTTTAAAACCGATTTTGTCAATTGTGACATCACTGATGATGTCATAATTGATTTTGACCATCTTTTCAAAACTGTGAAATTGATGCTTCTGAACTCACGAATGGCATGGACATCATCTATGACAGTAATTTTAAAACCGATAATGTCAATTGTGACATCACTGATGATGTCATAATTGATTTTAACCATCTTTTCAAAACTGTAAAATTGATGCTTCTGAACTCACGGATGGCACGGACAGCATCTACGACAGTAATTTTAAAACCGATTATGTCAATTGTGACATCACTGATGATGTCATAATTGATTTTGACCATCTTTTCAAAACTGTAAAATTGACGCTTCTGAACTCACGGATGGCAGAGACATCATCTACGACAGTAATTTTAAAACCGATTATGTCAATTGTGACATCACTGATGATGTCATAATTGATTTTAACCATCTTTTCAAAACTGTAAAATTGACGCTTCTGAACTCACGGATGGCACGGACAGCATCTACGACAGTAATTTTAAAACCGATTATGTCAATTGTGACATCACTGATGATGTCATAATTGATTTTGACCATCTTTTCAAAACTGTAAAATTGACGCTTCTGAACTCACGGATGGCAGAGACATCATCTACGACAGTAATTTTAAAACCGATAATGTCAATTGTGACATCACTGATGATGTCATAATTGATTTTAACCATCTTTTCAAAACTGTAAAATTGACGCTTCTGAACTCACGGATGGCACGGACAGCATCTACGACAGTAATTTTAAAACCGATTATGTCAATTGTGACATCACTGATGATGTCATAATTGATTTTGACCATCTTTTCAAAACTGTAAAATTGACGCTTCTGAACTCACGGATGGCAGAGACATCATCTACGACAGTAATTTTAAAACCGATTATGTCAATTGTGACATCACTGATGATGTCATAATTGATTTTGACCATCTTTTCAAAACTGTAAAATTGACGCTTCTGAACTCACGGATGGCACGGACATCATCTACGACAGTAATTTTAAAACCGATAATGTCAATTGTGACATCACTGATGATGTCATAATTGATTTTAAACATCTTTTCAAAACTGTAAATTTGACGATTCTGAACTCACGGATGGCACGGACATCATCTACGACAGTAATTTTAAAACCGATTATGTCAATTGTGACATCACTGATGATGTCATAATTGATTTTGACAATCTTTTCAAAACTGTAAAATTTACGCTTCTGAACTCACGGATGGCAGAGACATCATCTACGACAGTAATTTTAAAACCGATTTTGTCAATTGTGACATCACTGATGATGTCATAATTGATTTTGACCATCTTTTCAAAACTGTGAAATTGATGCTTCTGAACTCACGAATGGCATGGACATCATCTATGACAGTAATTTTAAAACCGATTATGTCAATTGTGACATCACTGATGATGTCATAATTGATTTTAACCATCTTTTCAAAACTGTAAAATTGACGCTTCTGAACTCACGGATGGCACGGACATCATCTACGACAGTAATTTTAAAACCGATAATGTCAATTGTGACATCACTGATGATGTCATAATTGATTTTAACCATCTTTTCAAAACTGTAAATTTGACGATTCTGAACTCACGGATGGCACGGACATCATCTACGACAGTAATTTTAAAACCGATTATGTCAATTGTGACATCACTGATGATGTCATAATTGATTTTGACCATCTTTTCAAAACTGTAAAATTGACGCTTCTGAACTCACGGATGGCACGGACATCATCTACGACAGTAATTTTAAAACCGATAATGTCAATTGTGACATCACTGATGATGTCATAATTGATTTTAACCATCTTTTCAAAACTGTAAATTTGACGATTCTGAACTCACGGATGGCACGGACATCATCTACGACAGTAATTTTAAAACCGATTATGTCAATTGTGACATCACTGATGATGTCATAATTGATTTTGACAATCTTTTCAAAACTGTAAAATTGACGCTTCTGAACTCACGGATGGCAGAGACATCATCTACGACAGTAATTTTAAAACCGATTTTGTCAATTGTGACATCACTGATGATGTCATAATTGATTTTGACCATCTTTTCAAAACTGTGAAATTGATGCTTCTGAACTCACGAATGGCATGGACATCATCTACGACAGTAATTTTAAAACCGATAATGTCAATTGTGACATCACTGATGATGTCATAATTGATTTTAACCATCTTTTCAAAACTGTAAAATTGACGCTTCTGAACTCACGGATGGCACGGACATCATCTACGACAGTAATTTTAAAACCGATAATGTCAATTGTGACATCACTGATGATGTCATAATTGATTTTAACCATCTTTTCAAAACTGTAAATTTGACGATTCTGAACTCACGGACGGCACGGACATCATCTACGACAGTAATTTTAAAACCGATTATGTCAATTGTGACATCACTGATGATGTCATAATTGATTTTGACCATCTTTTCAAAACTGTAAAATTGACGCTTCTGAACTCACGGATGGCACGGACATCATCTACGACAGTAATTTTAAAACCGATAATGTCAATTGTGACATCACTGATGATGTCATAATTGATTTTAACCATCTTTTCAAAACTGTAAATTTGACGATTCTGAACTCACGGATGGCACGGACATCATCTACGACAGTAATTTTAAAACCGATAATGTCAATTGTGACATCACTGATGATGTCATAATTGATTTTAACCATCTTTTCAAAACTGTAAATTTGACGCTTCTGAACTCACGGATGGCACAGACATCATCTACGACAGTAATTTTAAAACCGATTTTGTCAATTGTGACATCACTGATGATGTCATAATTGATTTTGACCATCTTTTCAAAACTGTAAAATTGACGCTTCTGAACTCACGGATGGCACGGACATCATCTACGACAGTAATTTTAAAACCGATAATGTCAATTGTGACATCACTGATGATGTCATAATTGATTTTAAACATCTTTTCAAAACTGTAAATTTGACGATTCTGAACTCACGGATGGCACGGACATCATCTACGACAGTAATTTTAAAACCGATTATGTCAATTGTGACATCACTGATGATGTCATAATTGATTTTGACAATCTTTTCAAAACTGTAAAATTGACGCTTCTGAACTCACGGATGGCAGAGACATCATCTACGACAGTAATTTTAAAACCGATTTTGTCAATTGTGACATCACTGATGATGTCATAATTGATTTTGACCATCTTTTCAAAACTGTGAAATTGATGCTTCTGAACTCACGAATGGCATGGACATCATCTATGACAGTAATTTTAAAACCGATAATGTCAATTGTGACATCACTGATGATGTCATAATTGATTTTAACCATCTTTTCAAAACTGTAAAATTGATGCTTCTGAACTCACGGATGGCACGGACAGCATCTACGACAGTAATTTTAAAACCGATTATGTCAATTGTGACATCACTGATGATGTCATAATTGATTTTGACCATCTTTTCAAAACTGTAAAATTGACGCTTCTGAACTCACGGATGGCAGAGACATCATCTACGACAGTAATTTTAAAACCGATTATGTCAATTGTGACATCACTGATGATGTCATAATTGATTTTAACCATCTTTTCAAAACTGTAAAATTGACGCTTCTGAACTCACGGATGGCACGGACAGCATCTACGACAGTAATTTTAAAACCGATTATGTCAATTGTGACATCACTGATGATGTCATAATTGATTTTGACCATCTTTTCAAAACTGTAAAATTGACGCTTCTGAACTCACGGATGGCAGAGACATCATCTACGACAGTAATTTTAAAACCGATAATGTCAATTGTGACATCACTGATGATGTCATAATTGATTTTAACCATCTTTTCAAAACTGTAAAATTGACGCTTCTGAACTCACGGATGGCACGGACAGCATCTACGACAGTAATTTTAAAACCGATTATGTCAATTGTGACATCACTGATGATGTCATAATTGATTTTGACCATCTTTTCAAAACTGTAAAATTGACGCTTCTGAACTCACGGATGGCACGGACATCATCTACGACAGTAATTTTAAAACCGATAATGTCAATTGTGACATCACTGATGATGTCATAATTGATTTTAAACATCTTTTCAAAACTGTAAATTTGACGATTCTGAACTCACGGATGGCACGGACATCATCTACGACAGTAATTTTAAAACCGATTATGTCAATTGTGACATCACTGATGATGTCATAATTGATTTTGACAATCTTTTCAAAACTGTAAAATTGACGCTTCTGAACTCACGGATGGCAGAGACATCATCTACGACAGTAATTTTAAAACCGATTTTGTCAATTGTGACATCACTGATGATGTCATAATTGATTTTGACCATCTTTTCAAAACTGTGAAATTGATGCTTCTGAACTCACGAATGGCATGGACATCATCTATGACAGTAATTTTAAAACCGATAATGTCAATTGTGACATCACTGATGATGTCATAATTGATTTTAACCATCTTTTCAAAACTGTAAAATTGACGCTTCTGAACTCACGGATGGCACGGACAGCATCTACGACAGTAATTTTAAAACCGATTATGTCAATTGTGACATCACTGATGATGTCATAATTGATTTTGACCATCTTTTCAAAACTGTAAAATTGACGCTTCTGAACTCACGGATGGCAGAGACATCATCTACGACAGTAATTTTAAAACCGATTATGTCAATTGTGACATCACTGATGATGTCATAATTGATTTTAACCATCTTTTCAAAACTGTAAAATTGACGCTTCTGAACTCACGGATGGCACGGACAGCATCTACGACAGTAATTTTAAAACCGATTATGTCAATTGTGACATCACTGATGATGTCATAATTGATTTTGACCATCTTTTCAAAACTGTAAAATTGACGCTTCTGAACTCACGGATGGCAGAGACATCATCTACGACAGTAATTTTAAAACCGATAATGTCAATTGTGACATCACTGATGATGTCATAATTGATTTTAACCATCTTTTCAAAACTGTAAAATTGACGCTTCTGAACTCACGGATGGCACGGACAGCATCTACGACAGTAATTTTAAAACCGATTATGTCAATTGTGACATCACTGATGATGTCATAATTGATTTTGACCATCTTTTCAAAACTGTAAAATTGACGCTTCTGAACTCACGGATGGCAGAGACATCATCTACGACAGTAATTTTAAAACCGATTATGTCAATTGTGACATCACTGATGATGTCATAATTGATTTTGACCATCTTTTCAAAACTGTAAAATTGACGCTTCTGAACTCACGGATGGCAGAGACATCATCTACGACAGTAATTTTAAAACCGATAATGTCAATTGTGACATCACTGATGATGTCATAATTGATTTTAACCATCTTTTCAAAACTGTAAAATTGACGCTTCTGAACTCACGGATGGCACGGACAGCATCTACAACAGTAATTTTAAAACCGATTATGTCAATTGTGACATCACTGATGATGTCATAATTGATTTTAACCATCTTTTCAAAACTGTAAAATTGACGCTTCTGAACTCACGGATGGCACCGACATCATCTACGACAGTAATTTTAAAACCGATAATGTCAATTGTGACATCACTGATGATGTCATAATTGATTTTAACCATCTTTTCAAAACTGTAAATTTGACGATTCTGAACTCACGGACGGCACGGACATCATCTACGACAGTAATTTTAAAACCGATTATGTCAATTGTGACATCACTGATGATGTCATAATTGATTTTGACCAACTTTTCAAAACTGTAAAATTGACGCTTCTGAACTCACGGATGGCACAGACATCATCTACGACAGTAATTTTAAAACCGATTTTGTCAATTGTGACATCACTGATGATGTCATAATTGATTTTGACCATCTTTTCAAAACTGTAAAATTGACGCTTCTGAACTCACGGATGGCACGGACATCATCTACGACAGTAATTTTAAAACCGATTTTGTCAATTGTGACATCACTGATGATGTCATAATTGATTTTGACCATCTTTTCAAAACTGTAAAATTGACGCTTCTGAACTCACGGATGGCAGAGACATCATCTACGACAGTAATTTTAAAACCGATTATGTCAATTGTGACATCACTGATGATGTCATAATTGATTTTGACCATCTTTTCAAAACTGTAAAATTGACGCTTCTGAACTCACGGATGGCACAGACATCATCTACGACAGTAATTTTAAAACCGATTTTGTCAATTGTGACATCACTGATGATGTCATAATTGATTTTGACCATCTTTTCAAAACTGTGAAATTGATGCTTCTGAACTCACGAATGGCACGGACATCATCTACGACAGTAATTTTAAAACCGATAATGTCAATTGTGACATCACTGATGATGTCATAATTGATTTTAACCATCTTTTCAAAACTGTAAAATTGACGCTTCTGAACTCACGGATGGCACGGACATCATCTACGACAGTAATTTTAAAACCGATTATGTCAATTGTGACATCACTGATGATGTCATAATTGATTTTGACCATCTTTTCAAAACTGTAAAATTGACGCTTCTGAACTCACGGATGGCACAGACATCATCTACGACAGTAATTTTAAAACCGATTATGTCAATTGTGACATCACTGATGATGTCATAATTGATTTTAACCATATTTTCAAAACTGTAAATTTGACGATTCTGAACTCACGGATGGCACGGACATCATCTACGACAGTAATTTTAAAACCGATTATGTCAATTGTGACATCACTGATGATGTCATAATTGATTTTGACAATCTTTTCAAAACTGTAAAATTGACGCTTCTGAACTCACGGATGGCAGAGACATCATCTACGACAGTAATTTTAAAACCGATTATGTCAATTGTGACATCACTGATGATGTCATAATTGATTTTGACCATCTTTTCAAAACTGTAAAATTGACGCTTCTGAACTCACGGATGGCACAGACATCATCTACGACAGTAATTTTAAAACCGATTTTGTCAATTGTGACATCACTGATGATGTCATAATTGATTTTGACCATCTTTTCAAAACTGTAAAATTGACACTTCTGAACTTACGGATGGCACAGACATCATCTACGACAGTAATTTTAAAACCGATTTTGTCAATTGTGACATCACTGATGATGTCATAATTGATTTTGACCATCTTTTCAAAACTGTAAATTTGACGATTCTGAACTCACGGATGGCACGGACATCATCTACGACAGTAATTTTAAAACCGATTATGTCAATTGTGACATCACTGATGATGTCATAATTGATTTTGACCATCTTTTCAAAACTGTAAAATTGACGCTTCTGAACTCACGGATGGCACAGACATCATCTACGACAGTAATTTTAAAACCGATTATGTCAATTGTGACATCACAGATGATGTAATAATTGATTTCGACATCTTTTCAAAACTGTGAAATTGATGCTTCTGAACTCACGGATGGCACAGACATCATCTACGACAGTAATTTTAAAACCGAGAATGTCAATTGTGACATCACTGATGATGTCATAATTGATTTTAACCATCTTTTCAAAACTGTAAAATTGACGCTTCTGAACTCACGGATGGCACGGACATCATCTACGACAGTAATTTTAAAACCGATAATGTCAATTGTGACATCACTGATGATGTCATAATTGATTTTAACCATCTTTTCAAAACTGTAAATTTGACGATTCTGAACTCACGGACGGCACGGACATCATCTACGACAGTAATTTTAAAACCGATTATGTCAATTGTGACATCACTGATGATGTCATAATTGATTTTGACCAACTTTTCAAAACTGTAAAATTGACGCTTCTGAACTCACGGATGGCACAGACATCATCTACGACAGTAATTTTAAAACCGATTTTGTCAATTGTGACATCACTGATGATGTCATAATTGATTTTGACCATCTTTTCAAAACTGTAAAATTGACGCTTCTGAACTCACGGATGGCACAGACATCATCTACGACAGTAATTTTAAAACCGATTTTGTCAATTGTGACATCACTGATGATGTCATAATTGATTTTGACCATCTTTTCAAAACTGTGAAATTGATGCTTCTGAACTCACGAATGGCACGGACATCATCTACGACAGTAATTTTAAAACCGATAATGTCAATTGTGACATCACTGATGATGTCATAATTGATTTTAACCATCTTTTCAAAACTGTAAAATTGACGCTTCTGAACTCACGGATGGCACGGACATCATCTACGACAGTAATTTTAAAACCGATAATGTCAATTGTGACATCACTGATGATGTCATAATTGATTTTAACCATCTTTTCAAAACTGTAAATTTGACGATTCTGAACTCACGGATGGCACGGACATCATCTACGACAGTAATTTTAAAACCGATTATGTCAATTGTGACATCACTGATGATGTCATAATTGATTTTGACCATCTTTTCAAAACTGTAAAATTGACGCTTCTGAACTCACGGATGGCAGAGACATCATCTACGACAGTAATTTTAAAACCGATTATGTCAATTGTGACATCACTGATGATGTCATAATTGATTTTAACCATCTTTTCAAAACTGTAAAATTGACGCTTCTGAACTCACGGATGGCACGGACAGCATCTACGACAGTAATTTTAAAACCGATTATGTCAATTGTGACATCACTGATGATGTCATAATTGATTTTGACCATCTTTTCAAAACTGTAAAATTGACGATTCTGAACTCACGGATGGCACAGACATCATCTACGACAGTAATTTTAAAACGGATTATGTCAATTGTGACATCACAGATGATGTAATAATTGATTTCGACATCTTTTCAAAACTGTGAAATTGATGCTTCTGAACTCACGGATGGCACAGACATCATCTACGACAGTAATTTTAAAACCGAGAATGTCAATTGTGACATCACTGATGATGTCATAATTGATTTTAACCATCTTTTCAAAACTGTAAAATTGACGCTTCTGAACTCACGGATGGCACCGACATCATCTACGACAGTAATTTTAAAACCGATAATGTCAATTGTGACATCACTGATGATGTCATAATTGATTTTAACCATCTTTTCAAAACTGTAAATTTGACGATTCTGAACTCACGGACGGCACGGACATCATCTACGACAGTAATTTTAAAACCGATTATGTCAATTGTGACATCACTGATGATGTCATAATTGATTTTGACCAACTTTTCAAAACTGTAAAATTGACGCTTCTGAACTCACGGATGGCACAGACATCATCTACGACAGTAATTTTAAAACCGATTTTGTCAATTGTGACATCACTGATGATGTCATAATTGATTTTGACCATCTTTTCAAAACTGTAAAATTGACGCTTCTGAACTCACGGATGGCACAGACATCATCTACGACAGTAATTTTAAAACCGATTTTGTCAATTGTGACATCACTGATGATGTCATAATTGATTTTGACCATCTTTTCAAAACTGTAAAATTGACGCTTCTGAACTCACGGATGGCAGAGACATCATCTACGACAGTAATTTTAAAACCGATTATGTCAATTGTGACATCACTGATGATGTCATAATTGATTTTGACCATCTTTTCAAAACTGTAAAATTGACGCTTCTGAACTCACGGATGGCACAGACATCATCTACGACAGTAATTTTAAAACCGATTTTGTCAATTGTGACATCACTGATGATGTCATAATTGATTTTGACCATCTTTTCAAAACTGTGAAATTGATGCTTCTGAACTCACGAATGGCACGGACATCATCTACGACAGTAATTTTAAAACCGATAATGTCAATTGTGACATCACTGATGATGTCATAATTGATTTTAACCATCTTTTCAAAACTGTAAAATTGACGCTTCTGAACTCACGGATGGCACGGACATCATCTACGACAGTAATTTTAAAACCGATTATGTCAATTGTGACATCACTGATGATGTCATAATTGATTTTGACCATCTTTTCAAAACTGTAAAATTGACGCTTCTGAACTCACGGATGGCACAGACATCATCTACGACAGTAATTTTAAAACCGATTATGTCAATTGTGACATCACTGATGATGTCATAATTGATTTTAACCATATTTTCAAAACTGTAAATTTGACGATTCTGAACTCACGGATGGCACGGACATCATCTACGACAGTAATTTTAAAACCGATTATGTCAATTGTGACATCACTGATGATGTCATAATTGATTTTGACAATCTTTTCAAAACTGTAAAATTGACGCTTCTGAACTCACGGATGGCAGAGACATCATCTACGACAGTAATTTTAAAACCGATTATGTCAATTGTGACATCACTGATGATGTCATAATTGATTTTGACCATCTTTTCAAAACTGTAAAATTGACGCTTCTGAACTCACGGATGGCACAGACATCATCTACGACAGTAATTTTAAAACCGATTTTGTCAATTGTGACATCACTGATGATGTCATAATTGATTTTGACCATCTTTTCAAAACTGTAAAATTGACGCTTCTGAACTTACGGATGGCACAGACATCATCTACGACAGTAATTTTAAAACCGATTTTGTCAATTGTGACATCACTGATGATGTCATAATTGATTTTGACCATCTTTTCAAAACTGTAAATTTGACGATTCTGAACTCACGGATGGCACGGACATCATCTACGACAGTAATTTTAAAACCGATAATGTCAATTGTGACATCACTGATGATGTCATAATTGATTTTAACCATCTTTTCAAAACTGTAAAATTGACGCTTCTGAACTCACGAATGGCACGGACAGCATCTACGACAGTAATTTTAAAACCGATTATGTCAATTGTGACATCACTGATGATGTCATAATTGATTTTGACCATCTTTTCAAAACTGTAAAATTGACGCTTCTGAACTCACGGATGGCACAGACATCATCTACGACAGTAATTTTAAAACCGATTATGTCAATTGTGACATCACAGATGATGTAATAATTGATTTCGACATCTTTTCAAAACTGTGAAATTGATGCTTCTGAACTCACGGATGGCACAGACATCATCTACGACAGTAATTTTAAAACCGAGAATGTCAATTGTGACATCACTGATGATGTCATAATTGATTTTAACCATCTTTTCAAAACTGTAAAATTGACGCTTCTGAACTCACGGATGGCACGGACATCATCTACGACAGTAATTTTAAAACCGATAATGTCAATTGTGACATCACTGATGATGTCATAATTGATTTTAACCATCTTTTCAAAACTGTAAAATTGACGCTTCTGAACTCACGGATGGCACAGACATCATCTACGACAGTAATTTTAAAACCGATTTTGTCAATTGTGACATCACTGATGATGTCATAATTGATTTTGACCATCTTTTCAAAACTGTAAAATTGACGCTTCTGAACTCACGGATGGCACAGACATCATCTACGACAGTAATTTTAAAACCGATTTTGTCAATTGTGACATCACTGATGATGTCATAATTGATTTTGACCATCTTTTCAAAACTGTGAAATTGATGCTTCTGAACTCACGAATGGCACGGACATCATCTACGACAGTAATTTTAAAACCGATAATGTCAATTGTGACATCACTGATGATGTCATAATTGATTTTAACCATCTTTTCAAAACTGTAAAATTGACGCTTCTGAACTCACGGATGGCACGGACATCATCTACGACAGTAATTTTAAAACCGATAATGTCAATTGTGACATCACTGATGATGTCATAATTGATTTTAACCATCTTTTCAAAACTGTAAATTTGACGATTCTGAACTCACAGATGGCACGGACATCATCTACGACAGTAATTTTAAAACCGATTATGTCAATTGTGACATCACTGATGATGTCATAATTGATTTTGACCATCTTTTCAAAACTGTAAAATTGACGCTTCTGAACTCACGGATGGCACGGACATCATCTACGACAGTAATTTTAAAACCGATAATGTCAATTGTGACATCACTGATGATGTCATAATTGATTTTAACCATCTTTTCAAAACTGTAAATTTGACGATTCTGAACTCACGGATGGCACGGACATCATCTACGACAGTAATTTTAAAACCGATTATGTCAATTGTGACATCACTGATGATGTCATAATTGATTTTGACAATCTTTTCAAAACTGTAAAATTGACGCTTCTGAACTCACGGATGGCAGAGACATCATCTACGACAGTAATTTTAAAACCGATTTTGTCAATTGTGACATCACTGATGATGTCATAATTGATTTTGACCATCTTTTCAAAACTGTGAAATTGATGCTTCTGAACTCACGAATGGCATGGACATCATCTATGACAGTAATTTTAAAACCGATAATGTCAATTGTGACATCACTGATGATGTCATAATTGATTTTAACCATCTTTTCAAAACTGTAAAATTGACGTTTCTGAACTCACGGATGGCACGGACAGCATCTACGACAGTAATTTTAAAACCGATTATGTCAATTGTGACATCACTGATGATGTCATAATTGATTTTGACCATCTTTTCAAAACTGTAAAATTGACGCTTCTGAACTCACGGATGGCACAGACATCATCTACGACAGTAATTTTAAAACCGATTATGTCAATTGTGACATCACAGATGATGTAATAATTGATTTCGACATCTTTTCAAAACTGTGAAATTGATGCTTCTGAACTCACGGATGGCACAGACATCATCTACGACAGTAATTTTAAAACCGAGAATGTCAATTGTGACATCACTGATGATGTCATAATTGATTTTAACCATCTTTTCAAAACTGTAAAATTGACGCTTCTGAACTCACGGATGGCACGGACATCATCTACGACAGTAATTTTAAAACCGATAATGTCAATTGTGACATCACTGATGATGTCATAATTGATTTTAACCATCTTTTCAAAACTGTAAATTTGACGATTCTGAACTCACGGACGGCACGGACATCATCTACGACAGTAATTTTAAAACCGATTATGTCAATTGTGACATCACTGATGATGTCATAATTGATTTTGACCAACTTTTCAAAACTGTAAAATTGACGCTTCTGAACTCACGGATGGCACAGACATCATCTACGACAGTAATTTTAAAACCGATTTTGTCAATTGTGACATCACTGATGATGTCATAATTGATTTTGACCATCTTTTCAAAACTGTAAAATTGACGCTTCTGAACTCACGGATGGCACAGACATCATCTTCGACAGTAATTTTAAAACCGATTTTGTCAATTGTGACATCACTGATGATGTCATAATTGATTTTGACCATCTTTTCAAAACTGTGAAATTGATGCTTCTGAACTCACGAATGGCACGGACATCATCTACGACAGTAATTTTAAAACCGATAATGTCAATTGTGACATCACTGATGATGTCATAATTGATTTTAACCATCTTTTCAAAACTGTAAAATTGACGCTTCTGAACTCACGGATGGCACGGACATCATCTACGACAGTAATTTTAAAACCGATAATGTCAATTGTGACATCACTGATGATGTCATAATTGATTTTAACCATCTTTTCAAAACTGTAAATTTGACGATTCTGAACTCACAGATGGCACGGACATCATCTACGACAGTAATTTTAAAACCGATTATGTCAATTGTGACATCACTGATGATGTCATAATTGATTTTGACCATCTTTTCAAAACTGTAAAATTGACGCTTCTGAACTCACGGATGGCACGGACATCATCTACGACAGTAATTTTAAAACCGATAATGTCAATTGTGACATCACTGATGATGTCATAATTGATTTTAACCATCTTTTCAAAACTGTAAATTTGACGATTCTGAACTCACGGATGGCACGGACATCATCTACGACAGTAATTTTAAAACCGATTATGTCAATTGTGACATCACTGATGATGTCATAATTGATTTTGACAATCTTTTCAAAACTGTAAAATTGACGCTTCTGAACTCACGGATGGCAGAGACATCATCTACGACAGTAATTTTAAAACCGATTTTGTCAATTGTGACATCACTGATGATGTCATAATTGATTTTGACCATCTTTTCAAAACTGTGAAATTGATGCTTCTGAACTCACGAATGGCATGGACATCATCTATGACAGTAATTTTAAAACCGATAATGTCAATTGTGACATCACTGATGATGTCATAATTGATTTTAACCATCTTTTCAAAACTGTAAAATTGACGCTTCTGAACTCACGGATGGCACGGACAGCATCTACGACAGTAATTTTAAAACCGATTATGTCAATTGTGACATCACTGATGATGTCATAATTGATTTTGACCATCTTTTCAAAACTGTAAAATTGACGCTTCTGAACTCACGGATGGCACAGACATCATCTACGACAGTAATTTTAAAACCGATTATGTCAATTGTGACATCACAGATGATGTAATAATTGATTTCGACATCTTTTCAAAACTGTGAAATTGATGCTTCTGAACTCACGGATGGCACAGACATCATCTACGACAGTAATTTTAAAACCGAGAATGTCAATTGTGACATCACTGATGATGTCATAATTGATTTTGACCATCTTTTCAAAACTGTAAAATTGACGCTTCTGAACTCACGGATGGCACGGACATCATCTACGACAGTAATTTTAAAACCGATAATGTCAATTGTGACATCACTGATGATGTCATAATTGATTTTAACCATCTTTTCAAAACTGTAAAATTGACGCTTCTGAACTCACGGATGGCACGGACATCATCTACGACAGTAATTTTAAAACCGATAATGTCAATTGTGACATCACTGATGATGTCATAATTGATTTTAACCATCTTTTCAAAACTGTAAAATTGACGCTTCTGAACTCACGGATGGCACGGACATCATCTACGACAGTAATTTTAAAACCGATAATGTCAATTGTGACATCACTGATGATGTCATAATTGATTTTAACCATCTTTTCAAAACTGTAAATTTGACGATTCTGAACTCACGGACGGCACGGACATCATCTACGACAGTAATTTTAAAACCGATTATGTCAATTGTGACATCACTGATGATGTCATAATTGATTTTGACCAACTTTTCAAAACTGTAAAATTGACGCTTCTGAACTCACGGATGGCACAGACATCATCTACGACAGTAATTTTAAAACCGATTTTGTCAATTGTGACATCACTGATGATGTCATAATTGATTTTGACCATCTTTTCAAAACTGTAAAATTGACGCTTCTGAACTCACGGATGGCACAGACATCATCTACGACAGTAATTTTAAAACCGATTTTGTCAATTGTGACATCACTGATGATGTCATAATTGATTTTGACCATCTTTTCAAAACTGTAAAATTGACGCTTCTGAACTCACGGATTACACAGACATCATCTACGACAGTAATTTTAAAACCGATTATGTCAATTGTGACATCACTGATGATGTAATAATTGATTTCGACATCTTTTCAAAACTGTGAAATTGATGCTTCTGAACTCACGAATGGCACAGACATCATCTACGACAGTAATTTTAAAACCGATAATGTCAATTGTGACATCACTGATGATGTCATAATTGATTTTAACCATCTTTTCAAAACTGTAAAATTGACGCTTCTGAACTCACGGATGGCACGGACAGCATCTACGACAGTAATTTTAAAACCGATTATGTCAATTGTGACATCACTGATGATGTCATAATTGATTTTGACCATCTTTTCAAAACTGTAAAATTGACGCTTCTGAACTCACAGATGGCACAGACATCATCTACGACAGTAATTTTAAAACCGATTATGTCAATTGTGACATCACAGATGATGTAATAATTGATTTCGACATCTTTTCAAAACTGTGAAATTGATGCTTCTGAACTCACGGATGGCACAGACATCATCTACGACAGTAATTTTAAAACCGAGAATGTCAATTGTGACATCACTGATGATGTCATAATTGATTTTAACCATCTTTTCAAAACTGTAAAATTGACGCTTCTGAACTCACGGATGGCACGGACATCATCTACGACAGTAATTTTAAAACCGATGTCAATTGTGACATCACTGATGATGTCATAATTGATTTTAACCATCTTTTCAAAACTGTAAATTTGACGATTCTGAACTCACGGACGGCACGGACATCATCTACGACAGTAATTTTAAAACCGATTATGTCAATTGTGACATCACTGATGATGTCATAATTGATTTTGACCAACTTTTCAAAACTGTAAAATTGACGCTTCTGAACTCACGGATGGCACAGACATCATCTACGACAGTAATTTTAAAACCGATTTTGTCAATTGTGACATCACTGATGATGTCATAATTGATTTTGACCATCTTTTCAAAACTGTAAAATTGACGCTTCTGAACTCACGGATGGCACAGACATCATCTACGACAGTAATTTTAAAACCGATTTTGTCAATTGTGACATCACTGATGATGTCATAATTGATTTTGACCATCTTTTCAAAACTGTGAAATTGATGCTTCTGAACTCACGAATGGCACGGACATCATCTACGACAGTAATTTTAAAACCGATAATGTCAATTGTGACATCACTGATGATGTCATAATTGATTTTAACCATCTTTTCAAAACTGTAAAATTGACGCTTCTGAACTCACGGATGGCACGGACATCATCTACGACAGTAATTTTAAAACCGATAATGTCAATTGTGACATCACTGATGATGTCATAATTGATTTTAACCATCTTTTCAAAACTGTAAATTTGACGATTCTGAACTCACGGATGGCACGGACATCATCTACGACAGTAATTTTAAAACCGATTATGTCAATTGTGACATCACTGATGATGTCATAATTGATTTTGACCATCTTTTCAAAACTGTAAAATTGACGCTTCTGAACTCACGGATGGCACAGACATCAACTACGACAGTAATTTTAAAACCGATTTTGTCAATTGTGACATCACTGATGATGTCATAATTGATTTTGACCATCTTTTCAAAACTGTGAAATTGATGCTTCTGAACTCACGAATGGCACGGACATCATCTACGACAGTAATTTTAAAACCGATAATGTCAATTGTGACATCACTGATGATGTCATAATTGATTTTAACCATCTTTTCAAAACTGTAAATTTGACGATTCTGAACTCACGGATGGCACGGACATCATCTACGACAGTAATTTTAAAACCGATTATGTCAATTGTGACATCACTGATGATGTCATAATTGATTTTGACCATCTTTTCAAAACTGTAAAATTGACGCTTCTGAACTCACGGATGGCACGGACATCATCTACGACAGTAATTTTAAAACCGATAATGTCAATTGTGACATCACTGATGATGTCATAATTGATTTTAACCATCTTTTCAAAACTGTAAATTTGACGATTCTGAACTCACGGATGGCACGGACATCATCTACGACAGTAATTTTAAAACCGATTATGTCAATTGTGACATCACTGATGATGTCATAATTGATTTTGACAATCTTTTCAAAACTGTAAAATTGACGCTTCTGAACTCACGGATGGCAGAGACATCATCTACGACAGTAATTTTAAAACCGATTTTGTCAATTGTGACATCACTGATGATGTCATAATTGATTTTGACCATCTTTTCAAAACTGTAAAATTGATGCTTCTGAACTCACGAATGGCACGGACATCATCTACGACAGTAATTTTAAAACCGATAATGTCAATTGTGACATCACTGATGATGTCATAATTGATTTTAACCATCTTTTCAAAACTGTAAAATTGACGCTTCTGAACTCACGGATGGCACGGACAGCATCTACGACAGTAATTTTAAAACCGATTATGTCAATTGTGACATCACTGATGATGTAATAATTGATTTCGACATCTTTTCAAAACTGTGAAATTGATGCTTCTGAACTCACGGATGGCACAGACATCATCTACGACAGTAATTTTAAAACCGAGAATGTCAATTGTGACATCACTGATGATGTCATAATTGATTTTAACCATCATTTCAAAACTGTAAAATTGACGCTTCTGAACTCACGGATGGCACGGACATCATCTACGACAGTAATTTTAAAACCGATAATGTCAATTGTGACATCACTGATGATGTCATAATTGATTTTAACCATCTTTTCAAAACTGTAAAATTGACGCTTCTGAACTCACGGATGGCACGGACATCATCTACGACAGTAATTTTAAAACCGATAATGTCAATTGTGACATCACTGATGATGTCATAATTGATTTTAACCATCTTTTCAAAACTGTAAAATTGACGCTTCTGAACTCACGGATGGCACGGACATCATCTACGACAGTAATTTTAAAACCGATAATGTCAATTGTGACATCACTGATGATGTCATAATTGATTTTAACCATCTTTTCAAAACTGTAAATTTGACGATTCTGAACTCATTGACGGCACGGACATCATCTACGACAGTAATTTTAAAACCGATTATGTCAATTGTGACATCACTGATGATGTCATAATTGATTTTAACCATCTTTTCAAAACTGTAAAATTGACGCTTCTGAACTCACGGATGGCACGGACATCATCTACGACAGTAATTTTAAAACCGATAATGTCAATTGTGACATCACTGATGATGTCATAATTGATTTTAACCATCTTTTCAAAACTGTAAATTTGACGATTCTGAACTCACGGATGGCACGGACATCATCTACGACAGTAATTTTAAAACCGATTATGTCAATTGTGACATCACTGATGATGTCATAATTGATTTTGACCATCTTTTCAAAACTGTAAAATTGACGCTTCTGAACTCACGGATGGCACAGACATCAACTACGACAGTAATTTTAAAACCGATTTTGTCAATTGTGACATCACTGATGATGTCATAATTGATTTTGACCATCTTTTCAAAACTGTGAAATTGATGCTTCTGAACTCACGAATGGCACGGACATCATCTACGACAGTAATTTTAAAACCGATAATGTCAATTGTGACATCACTGATGATGTCATAATTGATTTTAACCATCTTTTCAAAACTGTAAATTTGACGATTCTGAACTCACGGATGGCACGGACATCATCTACGACAGTAATTTTAAAACCGATTATGTCAATTGTGACATCACTGATGATGTCATAATTGATTTTGACCATCTTTTCAAAACTGTAAAATTGACGCTTCTGAACTCACGGATGGCACGGACATCATCTACGACAGTAATTTTAAAACCGATAATGTCAATTGTGACATCACTGATGATGTCATAATTGATTTTAACCATCTTTTCAAAACTGTAAATTTGACGATTCTGAACTCACGGATGGCACGGACATCATCTACGACAGTAATTTTAAAACCGATTATGTCAATTGTGACATCACTGATGATGTCATAATTGATTTTGACAATCTTTTCAAAACTGTAAAATTGACGCTTCTGAACTCACGGATGGCAGAGACATCATCTACGACAGTAATTTTAAAACCGATTTTGTCAATTGTGACATCACTGATGATGTCATAATTGATTTTGACCATCTTTTCAAAACTGTAAAATTGATGCTTCTGAACTCACGAATGGCACGGACATCATCTACGACAGTAATTTTAAAACCGATAATGTCAATTGTGACATCACTGATGATGTCATAATTGATTTTAACCATCTTTTCAAAACTGTAAATTTGACGATTCTGAACTCACGGATGGCACGGACATCATCTACGACAGTAATTTTAAAACCGATTATGTCAATTGTGACATCACTGATGATGTCATAATTGATTTTGACCATCTTTTCAAAACTGTAAAATTGACGCTTCTGAACTCACGGATGGCACGGACATCATCTACGACAGTAATTTTAAAACCGATAATGTCAATTGTGACATCACTGATGATGTCATAATTGATTTTAACCATCTTTTCAAAACTGTAAATTTGACGATTCTGAACTCACGGATGGCACGGACATCATCTACGACAGTAATTTTAAAACCGATTATGTCAATTGTGACATCACTGATGATGTCATAATTGATTTTGACAATCTTTTCAAAACTGTAAAATTGACGCTTCTGAACTCACGGATGGCAGAGACATCATCTACGACAGTAATTTTAAAACCGATTTTGTCAATTGTGACATCACTGATGATGTCATAATTGATTTTGACCATCTTTTCAAAACTGTAAAATTGATGCTTCTGAACTCACGAATGGCACGGACATCATCTACGACAGTAATTTTAAAACCGATAATGTCAATTGTGACATCACTGATGATGTCATAATTGATTTTAACCATCTTTTCAAAACTGTAAAATTGACGCTTCTGAACTCACGGATGGCACGGACAGCATCTACGACAGTAATTTTAAAACCGATTATGTCAATTGTGACATCACTGATGATGTAATAATTGATTTCGACATCTTTTCAAAACTGTGAAATTGATGCTTCTGAACTCACGGATGGCACAGACATCATCTACGACAGTAATTTTAAAACCGAGAATGTCAATTGTGACATCACTGATGATGTCATAATTGATTTTAACCATCATTTCAAAACTGTAAAATTGACGCTTCTGAACTCACGGATGGCACGGACATCATCTACGACAGTAATTTTAAAACCGATAATGTCAATTGTGACATCACTGATGATGTCATAATTGATTTTAACCATCTTTTCAAAACTGTAAAATTGACGCTTCTGAACTCACGGATGGCACGGACATCATCTACGACAGTAATTTTAAAACCGATAATGTCAATTGTGACATCACTGATGATGTCATAATTGATTTTAACCATCTTTTCAAAACTGTAAAATTGACGCTTCTGAACTCACGGATGGCACGGACATCATCTACGACAGTAATTTTAAAACCGATAATGTCAATTGTGACATCACTGATGATGTCATAATTGATTTTAACCATCTTTTCAAAACTGTAAATTTGACGATTCTGAACTCATTGACGGCACGGACATCATCTACGACAGTAATTTTAAAACCGATTATGTCAATTGTGACATCACTGATGATGTCATAATTGATTTTGACCAACTTTTCAAAACTGTAAAATTGACGCTTCTGAACTCACGGATGGCACAGACATCATCTACGACAGTAATTTTAAAACCGATTTTGTCAATTGTGACATCACTGATGATGTCATAATTGATTTTGACCATCTTTTCAAAACTGTAAAATTGACGCTTCTGAACTCACGGATGGCACAGACATCATCTACGACAGTAATTTTAAAACCGATTTTGTCAATTGTGACATCACTGATGATGTCATAATTGATTTTGACCATCTTTTCAAAACTGTGAAATTGATGCTTCTGAACTCACGAATGGCACGGACATCATCTACGACAGTAATTTTAAAACCGATAATGTCAATTGTGACATCACTGATGATGTCATAATTGATTTTAACCATCTTTTCAAAACTGTAAAATTGACGCTTCTGAACTCACGGATGGCACGGACATCATCTACGACAGTAATTTTAAAACCGATAATGTCAATTGTGACATCACTGATGATGTCATAATTGATTTTAACCATCTTTTCAAAACTGTAAATTTGACGATTCTGAACTCACGGATGGCACGGACATCATCTACGACAGTAATTTTAAAACCGATTATGTCAATTGTGACATCACTGATGATGTCATAATTGATTTTGACCATCTTTTCAAAACTGTAAAATTGACGCTTCTGAACTCACGGATGGCACGGACATCATCTACGATAGTAATTTTAAAACCGATAATGTCAATTGTGACATCACTGATGATGTCATAATTGATTTTAACCATCTTTTCAAAACTGTAAATTTGACGATTCTGAACTCACGGATGGCACGGACATCATCTACGACAGTAATTTTAAAACCGATTATGTCAATTGTGACATCACTGATGATGTCATAATTGATTTTGACAATCTTTTCAAAACTGTAAAATTGACGCTTCTGAACTCACGGATGGCAGAGACATCATCTACGACAGTAATTTTAAAACCGATTTTGTCAATTGTGACATCACTGATGATGTCATAATTGATTTTGACCATCTTTTCAAAACTGTGAAATTGATGCTTCTGAACTCACGAATGGCATGGACATCATCTATGACAGTAATTTTAAAACCGATAATGTCAATTGTGACATCACTGATGATGTCATAATTGATTTTAACCATCTTTTCAAAACTGTAAAATTGACGCTTCTGAACTCACGGATGGCACGGACAGCATCTACGACAGTAATTTTAAAACCGATTATGTCAATTGTGACATCACTGATGATGTCATAATTGATTTTGACCATCTTTTCAAAACTGTAAAATTGACGCTTCTGAACTCAGGGATGGCACAGACATCATCTACGACAGTAATTTTAAAACCGATTATGTCAATTGTGACATCACAGATGATGTAATAATTGATTTCGACATCTTTTCAAAACTGTAAAATTGACGCTTCTGAACTCACGGATGGCACGGACATCATCTACGACAGTAATTTTAAAACCGATAATGTCAATTGTGACATCACTGATGATGTCATAATTGATTTTAACCATCTTTTCAAAACTGTAAAATTGACGCTTCTGAACTCACGGATGGCACGGACATCATCTACGACAGTAATTTTAAAACCGATAATGTCAATTGTGACATCACTGATGATGTCATAATTGATTTTAACCATCTTTTCAAAACTGTAAAATTGACGCTTCTGAACTCACGGATGGCACGGACATCATCTACGACAGTAATTTTAAAACCGATTATGTCAATTGTGACATCACTGATGATGTCATAATTGATTTTGACCATCTTTTCAAAACTGTAAAATTGACGCTTCTGAACTCACGGATGGCACGGACATCATCTACGACAGTAATTTTAAAACCGATTATGTCAATTGTGACATCACTGATGATGTCATAATTGATTTTGACCATCTTTTCAAAACTGTAAAATTGACGCTTCTGAACTCACGGATGGCACGGACATCATCTACGATAGTAATTTTAAAACCGATAATGTCAATTGTGACATCACTGATGATGTCATAATTGATTTTAACCATCTTTTCAAAACTGTAAATTTGACGATTCTGAACTCACGGATGGCACGGACATCATCTACGACAGTAATTTTAAAACCGATTATGTCAATTGTGACATCACTGATGATGTCATAATTGATTTTGACAATCTTTTCAAAACTGTAAAATTGACGCTTCTGAACTCACGGATGGCAGAGACATCATCTACGACAGTAATTTTAAAACCGATTTTGTCAATTGTGACATCACTGATGATGTCATAATTGATTTTGACCATCTTTTCAAAACTGTGAAATTGATGCTTCTGAACTCACGAATGGCATGGACATCATCTATGACAGTAATTTTAAAACCGATAATGTCAATTGTGACATCACTGATGATGTCATAATTGATTTTAACCATCTTTTCAAAACTGTAAAATTGACGCTTCTGAACTCACGGATGGCACGGACAGCATCTACGACAGTAATTTTAAAACCGATTATGTCAATTGTGACATCACTGATGATGTCATAATTGATTTTGACCATCTTTTCAAAACTGTAAAATTGACGCTTCTGAACTCAGGGATGGCACAGACATCATCTACGACAGTAATTTTAAAACCGATTATGTCAATTGTGACATCACAGATGATGTAATAATTGATTTCGACATCTTTTCAAAACTGTAAAATTGACGCTTCTGAACTCACGGATGGCACGGACATCATCTACGACAGTAATTTTAAAACCGATAATGTCAATTGTGACATCACTGATGATGTCATAATTGATTTTAACCATCTTTTCAAAACTGTAAAATTGACGCTTCTGAACTCACGGATGGCACGGACATCATCTACGACAGTAATTTTAAAACCGATAATGTCAATTGTGACATCACTGATGATGTCATAATTGATTTTAACCATCTTTTCAAAACTGTAAAATTGACGCTTCTGAACTCACGGATGGCACGGACATCATCTACGACAGTAATTTTAAAACCGATTATGTCAATTGTGACATCACTGATGATGTCATAATTGATTTTGACCATCTTTTCAAAACTGTAAAATTGACGCTTCTGAACTCACGGATGGCACGGACATCATCTACGACAGTAATTTTAAAACCGATAATGTCAATTGTGACATCACTGATGATGTCATAATTGATTTTAACCATCTTTTCAAAACTGTAAATTTGACGATTCTGAACTCACGGATGGCACGGACATCATCTACGACAGTAATTTTAAAACCGATTATGTCAATTGTGACATCACTGATGATGTCATAATTGATTTTAACCATCTTTTCAAAACTGTAAAATTGACGCTTCTGAACTCACGGATGGCACGGACAGCATCTACGACAGTAATTTTAAAACCGATTATGTCAATTGTGACATCACTGATGATGTCATAATTGATTTTGACCATCTTTTCAAAACTGTAAAATTGACGCTTCTGAACTCACGGATGGCACAGACATCATCTACGACAGTAATTTTAAAACCGATTATGTCAATTGTGACATCACAGATGATGTAATAATTGATTTCGACATCTTTTCAAAACTGTGAAATTGATGCTTCTGAACTCACGGATGGCACAGACATCATCTACGACAGTAATTTTAAAACCGAGAATGTCGATTGTGACATCACTGATGATGTCATAATTGATTTTAACCATCTTTTCAAAACTGTAAAATTGACGCTTCTGAACTCACGGATGGCACGGACATCATCTACGACAGTAATTTTAAAACCGATAATGTCAATTGTGACATCACTGATGATGTCATAATTGATTTTAACCATCTTTTCAAAACTGTAAATTTGACGATTCTGAACTCACGGACGGCACGGACATCATCTACGACAGTAATTTTAAAACCGATTATGTCAATTGTGACATCACTGATGATGTCATAATTGATTTTGACTAACTTTTCAAAACTGTAAAATTGACGCTTCTGAACTCACGGATGGCACAGACATCATCTACGACAGTAATTTTAAAACCGATAATGTCAATTGTGACATCACTGATGATGTCATAATTGATTTAACCATCTTTTAAAAACTGTAAAATTGACGCTTCTGAACTCACGGATGGCACGGACATCATCTACGACAGTAATTTTAAAACCGATAATGTCAATTGTGACATCACTGATGATGTCATAATTGATTTTAACCATCTTTTCAAAACTGTAAATTTGACGATTCTGAACCCACGGATGGCACGGACATCATCTACGACAGTAATTTTAAAACCGATTATGTCAATTGTGACATCACTGATGATGTCATAATTGATTTTGACCATCTTTTCAAAACTGTAAAATTGACGCTTCTGAACTCACGGATGGCACGGACATCATCTACGACAGTAATTTTAAAACCGATAATGTCAATTGTGACATCACTGATGATGTCATAATTGATTTTGACCATCTTTTCAAAACTGTAAAATTGACGCTTCTGAACTCACGGATGGCACGGACATCATCTATGACAGTAATTTTAAAACCGATAATGTCAATTGTGACATCACTGATGATGTCATAATTGATTTTAACCATCTTTTCAAAACTGTAAATTTGACGCTTCTGAACTCACGGATGGCACGGACATCATCTACGACAGTAATTTTAAAACCGATAATGACAATTGTGACATCACTGATGATGTCATAATTGATTTTAACCATCTTTTCAAAACTGTAAAATTGACGCTTCTGAACTCACGGATGGCACGGACATCATCTACGACAGTAATTTTAAAACCGATAATGTCAATTGTGACATCACTGATGATGTCATAATTGATTTTAACCATCTTTTCAAAACTGTAAATTTGACGATTCTGAACTCACGGATGGCACGGACATCATCTACGACAGTAATTTTAAAACCGATTATGTCAATTGTGACATCACTGATGATGTCATAATTGATTTTGACCATCTTTTCAAAACTGTAAAATTGACGCTTCTGAACTCACGGATGGCACGGACATCATCTATGACAGTAATATTAAAACCGATAATGTCAATTGTGACATCACTGATGATGTCATAATTGATTTTAACCATCTTTTCAAAACTGTAAATTTGACGATTCTGAACTCACGGATGGCACGGACATCATCTACGACAGTAATTTTAAAACCGATTATGTCAATTGTGACATCACTGATGATATCATAATTGATTTTAACCATATTTTCAAAACGGTAAATTTGACAATTCTGAACTCACGGATGGCACGGACATCATCTACGACAGTAATTTTAAAACCGATTATGTCAATTGTGACATCACTGATGATGTCATAATTGATTTTGACAATCTTTTCAAAACTGTAAAATTGACGCTTCTGAACTCACGGATGGCAGAGACATCATCTACGACAGTAATTTTAAAACCGATTATGTCAATTGTGACATCACTGATGATGTCATAATTGATTTTGACCATCTTTTCAAAACTGTAAAATTGACGCTTCTGAACTCACGGATGGCACAGACATCATCTACGACAGTAATTTTAAAACCGATTTTGTCAATTGTGACATCACTGATGATGTCATAATTGATTTTGACCATCTTTTCAAAACTGTGAAATTGATGCTTCTGAACTCACGAATGGCACGGACATCATCTACGACAGTAATTTTAAAACCGATAATGTCAATTGTGACATCACTGATGATGTCATAATTGATTTTAACCATCTTTTCAAAACTGTAAAATTGACGCTTCTGAACTCACGGATGGCACGGACATCATCTACGACAGTAATTTTAAAACCGATAATGTCAATTGTGACATCACTGATGATGTCATAATTGATTTTAACCATCTTTTCAAAACTGTAAATTTGACGATTCTGAACTCACGGATGGCACGGACATCATCTACGACAGTAATTTTAAAACCGATTATGTCAATTGTGACATCACTGATGATGTCATAATTGATTTTGACCATCTTTTCAAAACTGTAAAATTGACGCTTCTGAACTCACGGATGGCATGGACATCATCTACGACAGTAATTTTAAAACCGATAATGTCAATTGTGACATCACTGATGATGTCATAATTGATTTTAAGCATCTTTTCAAAACTGTAAATTTGACGATTCTGAACTCACGGATGGCACGGACATCATCTACGACAGTAATTTTAAAACCGATAATGTCAATTGTGACATCACTGATGATGTCATAATTGATTTCGACCATCTTTTCAAAACTGTAAAATTGATGCTTCTGAACTCACGAATGGCACGGACATCATCTATGACAGTAATTTTAAAACCGATAATGTCAATTGTGACATCACTGATGATGTCATAATTGATTTTAACCATCTTTTCAAAACTGTAAAATTGACGCTTCTGAACTCACGGATGGCACGGACATCATCTACGACAGTAATTTTAAAACCGATAATGTCAATTGTGACATCACTGATGATGTCATAATTGATTTTAACCATCTTTTCAAAACTGTAAATTTGACGATTCTGAACTCACGGATGGCACGAACATCATCTACGACAGTAATTTTAAAACCGATTATGTCAATTGTGACATCACTGATGATGTCATAATTGATTTTGACCATCTTTTCAAAACTGTAAAATTGACGCTTCTGAACTCACGGATGGCATGGACATCATCTACGACAGTAATTTTAAAACCGATAATGTCAATTGTGACATCACTGATGATGTCATAATTGATTTTAACCATCTTTTCAAAACTGTAAATTTGACGATTCTGAACTCACGGATGGCACGGACATCATCTACGACAGTAATTTTAAAACCGATTATGTCAATTGTGACATCACTGATGATGTCATAATTGATTTTGACCATCTTTTCAAAACTGTAAAATTTACGCTTCTGAACTCACTGATGGCACAGACATCATCTACGACAGTAATTTTAAAACCGATTATGTCAATTGTGACATCACAGATGATGTAATAATTGATTTCGACATCTTTTCAAAACTGTGAAATTGATGCTTCTGAACTCACGGATGGCACAGACATCATCTACGACAGTAATTTTAAAACCGAGAATGTCAATTGTGACATCACTGATGATGTCATAATTGATTTTACCAACTTTTCAAAACTGTAAAATTGACGCTTCTGAACTCACGGATGGCACGGACATCATCTACGACAGTAATTTTAAAACCGATAATGTCAATTGTGACATCACTGATGATGTCATAATTGATTTTAACCATCTTTTCAAAACTGTAAATTTGACGATTCTGAACTCACGGACGGCACGGACATCATCTACGACAGTAATTTTAAAACCGATTATGTCAATTGTGACATCACTGATGATGTCATAATTGATTTTGACCATCTTTTCAAAACTGTAAAATTGACGATTCTGAACTCACGGATGGCACAGACATCATCTACGACAGTAATTTTAAAACCGATTATGTCAATTGTGACATCACTGATGATGTCATAATTGATTTTGACCATCTTTTCAAAACTGTAAAATTGACGCTTCTGAACTCACGGATGGCACAGACATCATCTACGACAGTAATTTTAAAAACGATTATGTCAATTGTGACATCACAGATGATGTAATAATTGATTTCGACATCTTTTCAAAACTGTGAAATTGATGCTTCTGAACTCACGGATGGCACAGACATCATCTACGACAGTAATTTTAAAACCGAGAATGTCGATTGTGACATCACTGATGATGTCATAATTGATTTTAACCATCTTTTCAAAACTGTAAAATTGACGCTTCTGAACTCACGGATGGCACGGACATCATCTACGACAGTAATTTTAAAACCGATAATGTCAATTGTGACATCACTGATGATGTCATAATTGATTTTAACCATCTTTTCAAAACTGTAAATTTGACGATTCTGAACTCACGGACGGCACGGACATCATCTACGACAGTAATTTTAAAACCGATTATGTCAATTGTGACATCACTGATGATGTCATAATTGATTTTGACTAACTTTTCAAAACTGTAAAATTGACGCTTCTGAACTCACGGATGGCACAGACATCATCTACGACAGTAATTTTAAAACCGATAATGTCAATTGTGACATCACTGATGATGTCATAATTGATTTAACCATCTTTTAAAAACTGTAAAATTGACGCTTCTGAACTCACGGATGGCACGGACATCATCTACGACAGTAATTTTAAAACCGATAATGTCAATTGTGACATCACTGATGATGTCATAATTGATTTTAACCATCTTTTCAAAACTGTAAATTTGACGATTCTGAACCCACGGATGGCACGGACATCATCTACGACAGTAATTTTAAAACCGATTATGTCAATTGTGACATCACTGATGATGTCATAATTGATTTTGACCATCTTTTCAAAACTGTAAAATTGACGCTTCTGAACTCACGGATGGCACGGACATCATCTACGACAGTAATTTTAAAACCGATAATGTCAATTGTGACATCACTGATGATGTCATAATTGATTTTGACCATCTTTTCAAAACTGTAAAATTGACGCTTCTGAACTCACGGATGGCACGGACATCATCTATGACAGTAATTTTAAAACCGATAATGTCAATTGTGACATCACTGATGATGTCATAATTGATTTTAACCATCTTTTCAAAACTGTAAATTTGACGATTCTGAACTCACGGATGGCACGGACATCATCTACGACAGTAATTTTAAAACCGATAATGACAATTGTGACATCACTGATGATGTCATAATTGATTTTAACCATCTTTTCAAAACTGTAAAATTGACGCTTCTGAACTCACGGATGGCACGGACAGCATCTACGACAGTAATTTTAAAACCGATTATGTCAATTGTGACATCACTGATGATGTCATAATTGATTTTGACCATCTTTTCAAAACTGTAAAATTGACGCTTCTGAACTCAGGGATGGCACAGACATCATCTACGACAGTAATTTTAAAACCGATTATGTCAATTGTGACATCACAGATGATGTAATAATTGATTTCGACATCTTTTCAAAACTGTAAAATTGACGCTTCTGAACTCACGGATGGCACGGACATCATCTACGACAGTAATTTTAAAACCGATAATGTCAATTGTGACATCACTGATGATGTCATAATTGATTTTAACCATCTTTTCAAAACTGTAAAATTGACGCTTCTGAACTCACGGATGGCACGGACATCATCTACGACAGTAATTTTAAAACCGATAATGTCAATTGTGACATCACTGATGATGTCATAATTGATTTTAACCATCTTTTCAAAACTGTAAAATTGACGCTTCTGAACTCACGGATGGCACGGACATCATCTACGACAGTAATTTTAAAACCGATTATGTCAATTGTGACATCACTGATGATGTCATAATTGATTTTGACCATCTTTTCAAAACTGTAAAATTGACGCTTCTGAACTCACGGATGGCACGGACATCATCTACGACAGTAATTTTAAAACCGATAATGTCAATTGTGACATCACTGATGATGTCATAATTGATTTTAACCATCGTTTCAAAACTGTAAATTTGACGATTCTGAACTCACGGATGGCACGGACATCATCTACGACAGTAATTTTAAAACCGATTATGTCAATTGTGACATCACTGATGATGTCATAATTGATTTTAACCATCTTTTCAAAACTGTAAAATTGACGCTTCTGAACTCACGGATGGCACGGACAGCATCTACGACAGTAATTTTAAAACCGATTATGTCAATTGTGACATCACTGATGATGTCATAATTGATTTTGACCATCTTTTCAAAACTGTAAAATTGACGCTTCTGAACTCACGGATGGCACAGACATCATCTACGACAGTAATTTTAAAACCGATTATGTCAATTGTGACATCACAGATGATGTAATAATTGATTTCGACATCTTTTCAAAACTGTGAAATTGATGCTTCTGAACTCACGGATGGCACAGACATCATCTACGACAGTAATTTTAAAACCGAGAATGTCGATTGTGACATCACTGATGATGTCATAATTGATTTTAACCATCTTTTCAAAACTGTAAAATTGACGCTTCTGAACTCACGGATGGCACGGACATCATCTACGACAGTAATTTTAAAACCGATAATGTCAATTGTGACATCACTGATGATGTCATAATTGATTTTAACCATCTTTTCAAAACTGTAAATTTGACGATTCTGAACTCACGGACGGCACGGACATCATCTACGACAGTAATTTTAAAACCGATTATGTCAATTGTGACATCACTGATGATGTCATAATTGATTTTGACTAACTTTTCAAAACTGTAAAATTGACGCTTCTAAACTCACGGATGGCACAGACATCATCTACGACAGTAATTTTAAAACCGATAATGTCAATTGTGACATCACTGATGATGTCATAATTGATTTAACCATCTTTTAAAAACTGTAAAATTGACGCTTCTGAACTCACGGATGGCACGGACATCATCTACGACAGTAATTTTAAAACCGATAATGTCAATTGTGACATCACTGATGATGTCATAATTGATTTTAACCATCTTTTCAAAACTGTAAATTTGACGATTCTGAACCCACGGATGGCACGGACATCATCTACGACAGTAATTTTAAAACCGATTATGTCAATTGTGACATCACTGATGATGTCATAATTGATTTTGACCATCTTTTCAAAACTGTAAAATTGACGCTTCTGAACTCACGGATGGCACGGACATCATCTACGACAGTAATTTTAAAACCGATAATGTCAATTGTGACATCACTGATGATGTCATAATTGATTTTGACCATCTTTTCAAAACTGTAAAATTGACGCTTCTGAACTCACGGATGGCACGGACATCATCTATGACAGTAATTTTAAAACCGATAATGTCAATTGTGACATCACTGATGATGTCATAATTGATTTTAACCATCTTTTCAAAACTGTAAATTTGACGATTCTGAACTCACGGATGGCACGGACATCATCTACGACAGTAATTTTAAAACCGATAATGACAATTGTGACATCACTGATGATGTCATAATTGATTTTAACCATCTTTTCAAAACTGTAAAATTGACGCTTCTGAACTCACGGATGGCACGGACATCATCTACGACAGTAATTTTAAAACCGATAATGTCAATTGTGACATCACTGATGATGTCATAATTGATTTTAACCATCTTTTCAAAACTGTAAATTTGACGATTCTGAACTCACGGATGGCACGGACATCATCTACGACAGTAATTTTAAAACCGATTATGTCAATTGTGACATCACTGATGATGTCATAATTGATTTTGACCATCTTTTCAAAACTGTAAAATTGACGCTTCTGAACTCACGGATGGCACGGACATCATCTATGACAGTAATATTAAAACCGATAATGTCAATTGTGACATCACTGATGATGTCATAATTGATTTTAACCATCTTTTCAAAACTGTAAATTTGACGATTCTGAACTCACGGATGGCACGGACATCATCTACGACAGTAATTTTAAAACCGATTATGTCAATTGTGACATCACTGATGATATCATAATTGATTTTAACCATATTTTCAAAACGGTAAATTTGACAATTCTGAACTCACGGATGGCACGGACATCATCTACGACAGTAATTTTAAAACCGATTATGTCAATTGTGACATCACTGATGATGTCATAATTGATTTTGACAATCTTTTCAAAACTGTAAAATTGACGCTTCTGAACTCACGGATGGCAGAGACATCATCTACGACAGTAATTTTAAAACCGATTATGTCAATTGTGACATCACTGATGATGTCATAATTGATTTTGACCATCTTTTCAAAACTGTAAAATTGACGCTTCTGAACTCACGGATGGCACAGACATCATCTACGACAGTAATTTTAAAACCGATTTTGTCAATTGTGACATCACTGATGATGTCATAATTGATTTTGACCATCTTTTCAAAACTGTGAAATTGATGCTTCTGAACTCACGAATGGCACGGACATCATCTACGACAGTAATTTTAAAACCGATAATGTCAATTGTGACATCACTGATGATGTCATAATTGATTTTAACCATCTTTTCAAAACTGTAAAATTGACGCTTCTGAACTCACGGATGGCACGGACATCATCTACGACAGTAATTTTAAAACCGATAATGTCAATTGTGACATCACTGATGATGTCATAATTGATTTTAACCATCTTTTCAAAACTGTAAATTTGACGATTCTGAACTCACGGATGGCACGGACATCATCTACGACAGTAATTTTAAAACCGATTATGTCAATTGTGACATCACTGATGATGTCATAATTGATTTTGACCATCTTTTCAAAACTGTAAAATTGACGCTTCTGAACTCACGGATGGCATGGACATCATCTACGACAGTAATTTTAAAACCGATAATGTCAATTGTGACATCACTGATGATGTCATAATTGATTTTAAGCATCTTTTCAAAACTGTAAATTTGACGATTCTGAACTCACGGATGGCACGGACATCATCTACGACAGTAATTTTAAAACCGATAATGTCAATTGTGACATCACTGATGATGTCATAATTGATTTCGACCATCTTTTCAAAACTGTAAAATTGATGCTTCTGAACTCACGAATGGCACGGACATCATCTATGACAGTAATTTTAAAACCGATAATGTCAATTGTGACATCACTGATGATGTCATAATTGATTTTAACCATCTTTTCAAAACTGTAAAATTGACGCTTCTGAACTCACGGATGGCACGGACATCATCTACGACAGTAATTTTAAAACCGATAATGTCAATTGTGACATCACTGATGATGTCATAATTGATTTTAACCATCTTTTCAAAACTGTAAATTTGACGATTCTGAACTCACGGATGGCACGAACATCATCTACGACAGTAATTTTAAAACCGATTATGTCAATTGTGACATCACTGATGATGTCATAATTGATTTTGACCATCTTTTCAAAACTGTAAAATTGACGCTTCTGAACTCACGGATGGCATGGACATCATCTACGACAGTAATTTTAAAACCGATAATGTCAATTGTGACATCACTGATGATGTCATAATTGATTTTAACCATCTTTTCAAAACTGTAAATTTGACGATTCTGAACTCACGGATGGCACGGACATCATCTACGACAGTAATTTTAAAACCGATTATGTCAATTGTGACATCACTGATGATGTCATAATTGATTTTGACCATCTTTTCAAAACTGTAAAATTTACGCTTCTGAACTCACTGATGGCACAGACATCATCTACGACAGTAATTTTAAAACCGATTATGTCAATTGTGACATCACAGATGATGTAATAATTGATTTCGACATCTTTTCAAAACTGTGAAATTGATGCTTCTGAACTCACGGATGGCACAGACATCATCTACGACAGTAATTTTAAAACCGAGAATGTCAATTGTGACATCACTGATGATGTCATAATTGATTTTACCAACTTTTCAAAACTGTAAAATTGACGCTTCTGAACTCACGGATGGCACGGACATCATCTACGACAGTAATTTTAAAACCGATAATGTCAATTGTGACATCACTGATGATGTCATAATTGATTTTAACCATCTTTTCAAAACTGTAAATTTGACGATTCTGAACTCACGGACGGCACGGACATCATCTACGACAGTAATTTTAAAACCGATTATGTCAATTGTGACATCACTGATGATGTCATAATTGATTTTGACCATCTTTTCAAAACTGTAAAATTGACGATTCTGAACTCACGGATGGCACAGACATCATCTACGACAGTAATTTTAAAACCGATTATGTCAATTGTGACATCACTGATGATGTCATAATTGATTTTGACCATCTTTTCAAAACTGTAAAATTGACGCTTCTGAACTCACGGATGGCACAGACATCATCTACGACAGTAATTTTAAAACCGATTATGTCAATTGTGACATCACAGATGATGTAATAATTGATTTCGACATCTTTTCAAAACTGTGAAATTGATGCTTCTGAACTCACGGATGGCACAGACATCATCTACGACAGTAATTTTAAAACCGAGAATGTCGATTGTGACATCACTGATGATGTCATAATTGATTTTAACCATCTTTTCAAAACTGTAAAATTGACGCTTCTGAACTCACGGATGGCACGGACATCATCTACGACAGTAATTTTAAAACCGATAATGTCAATTGTGACATCACTGATGATGTCATATTTGATTTTAACCATCTTTTCAAAACTGTAAATTTGACGATTCTGAACTCACGGACGGCACGGACATCATCTACGACAGTAATTTTAAAACCGATTATGTCAATTGTGACATCACTGATGATGTCATAATTGATTTTGACTAACTTTTCAAAACTGTAAAATTGACGCTTCTGAACTCACGGATGGCACAGACATCATCTACGACAGTAATTTTAAAACCGATAATGTCAATTGTGACATCACTGATGATGTCATAATTGATTTAACCATCTTTTAAAAACTGTAAAATTGACGCTTCTGAACTCACGGATGGCACGGACATCATCTACGACAGTAATTTTAAAACCGATAATGTCAATTGTGACATCACTGATGATGTCATAATTGATTTTAACCATCTTTTCAAAACTGTAAATTTGACGATTCTGAACCCACGGATGGCACGGACATCATCTACGACAGTAATTTTAAAACCGATTATGTCAATTGTGACATCACTGATGATGTCATAATTGATTTTGACCATCTTTTCAAAACTGTAAAATTGACGCTTCTGAACTCACGGATGGCACGGACATCATCTACGACAGTAATTTTAAAACCGATAATGTCAATTGTGACATCACTGATGATGTCATAATTGATTTTGACCATCTTTTCAAAACTGTAAAATTGACGCTTCTGAACTCACGGATGGCACGGACATCATCTATGACAGTAATTTTAAAACCGATAATGTCAATTGTGACATCACTGATGATGTCATAATTGATTTTAACCATCTTTTCAAAACTGTAAATTTGACGATTCTGAACTCACGGATGGCACGGACATCATCTACGACAGTAATTTTAAAACCGATAATGACAATTGTGACATCACTGATGATGTCATAATTGATTTTAACCATCTTTTCAAAACTGTAAAATTGACGCTTCTGAACTCACGGATGGCACGGACATCATCTACGACAGTAATTTTAAAACCGATAATGTCAATTGTGACATCACTGATGATGTCATAATTGATTTTAACCATCTTTTCAAAACTGTAAATTTGACGATTCTGAACTCACGGATGGCACGGACATCATCTACGACAGTAATTTTAAAACCGATTATGTCAATTGTGACATCACTGATGATGTCATAATTGATTTTGACCATCTTTTCAAAACTGTAAAATTGACGCTTCTGAACTCACGGATGGCACGGACATCATCTATGACAGTAATTTTAAAACCGATAATGTCAATTGTGACATCACTGATGATGTCATAATTGATTTTAACCATCTTTTCAAAACTGTAAATTTGACGATTCTGAACTCACGGATGGCACGGACATCATCTACGACAGTAATTTTAAAACCGATAATGACAATTGTGACATCACTGATGATGTCATAATTGATTTTAACCATCTTTTCAAAACTGTAAAATTGACGCTTCTGAACTCACGGATGGCACGGACATCATCTACGACAGTAATTTTAAAACCGATAATGTCAATTGTGACATCACTGATGATGTCATAATTGATTTTAACCATCTTTTCAAAACTGTAAATTTGACGATTCTGAACTCACGGATGGCACGGACATCATCTACGACAGTAATTTTAAAACCGATTATGTCAATTGTGACATCACTGATGATGTCATAATTGATTTTGACCATCTTTTCAAAACTGTAAAATTGACGCTTCTGAACTCACGGATGGCACGGACATCATCTATGACAGTAATATTAAAACCGATAATGTCAATTGTGACATCACTGATGATGTCATAATTGATTTTAACCATCTTTTCAAAACTGTAAATTTGACGATTCTGAACTCACGGATGGCACGGACATCATCTACGACAGTAATTTTAAAACCGATTATGTCAATTGTGACATCACTGATGATATCATAATTGATTTTAACCATATTTTCAAAACTGTAAATTTGACAATTCTGAACTCACGGATGGCACGGACATCATCTACGACAGTAATTTTAAAACCGATTATGTCAATTGTGACATCACTGATGATGTCATAATTGATTTTGACAATCTTTTCAAAACTGTAAAATTGACGCTTCTGAACTCACGGATGGCAGAGACATCATCTACGACAGTAATTTTAAAACCGATTATGTCAATTGTGACATCACTGATGATGTCATAATTGATTTTGACCATCTTTTCAAAACTGTAAAATTGACGCTTCTGAACTCACGGATGGCACAGACATCATCTACGACAGTAATTTTAAAACCGATTTTGTCAATTGTGACATCACTGATGATGTCATAATTGATTTTGACCATCTTTTCAAAACTGTGAAATTGATGCTTCTGAACTCACGAATGGCACGGACATCATCTACGACAGTAATTTTAAAACCGATAATGTCAATTGTGACATCACTGATGATGTCATAATTGATTTTAACCATCTTTTCAAAACTGTAAAATTGACGCTTCTGAACTCACGGATGGCACGGACATCATCTACGACAGTAATTTTAAAACCGATAATGTCAATTGTGACATCACTGATGATGTCATAATTGATTTTAACCATCTTTTCAAAACTGTAAATTTGACGATTCTGAACTCACGGATGGCACGGACATCATCTACGACAGTAATTTTAAAACCGATTATGTCAATTGTGACATCACTGATGATGTCATAATTGATTTTGACCATCTTTTCAAAACTGTAAAATTGACGCTTCTGAACTCACGGATGGCATGGACATCATCTACGACAGTAATTTTAAAACCGATAATGTCAATTGTGACATCACTGATGATGTCATAATTGATTTTAAGCATCTTTTCAAAACTGTAAATTTGACGATTCTGAACTCACGGATGGCACGGACATCATCTACGACAGTAATTTTAAAACCGATAATGTCAATTGTGACATCACTGATGATGTCATAATTGATTTCGACCATCTTTTCAAAACTGTAAAATTGATGCTTCTGAACTCACGAATGGCACGGACATCATCTATGACAGTAATTTTAAAACCGATAATGTCAATTGTGACATCACTGATGATGTCATAATTGATTTTAACCATCTTTTCAAAACTGTAAAATTGACGCTTCTGAACTCACGGATGGCACGGACATCATCTACGACAGTAATTTTAAAACCGATAATGTCAATTGTGACATCACTGATGATGTCATAATTGATTTTAACCATCTTTTCAAAACTGTAAATTTGACGATTCTGAACTCACGGATGGCACGAACATCATCTACGACAGTAATTTTAAAACCGATTATGTCAATTGTGACATCACTGATGATGTCATAATTGATTTTGACCATCTTTTCAAAACTGTAAAATTGACGCTTCTGAACTCACGGATGGCATGGACATCATCTACGACAGTAATTTTAAAACCGATAATGTCAATTGTGACATCACTGATGATGTCATAATTGATTTTAACCATCTTTTCAAAACTGTAAATTTGACGATTCTGAACTCACGGATGGCACGGACATCATCTACGACAGTAATTTTAAAACCGATTATGTCAATTGTGACATCACTGATGATGTCATAATTGATTTTGACCATCTTTTCAAAACTGTAAAATTTACGCTTCTGAACTCACTGATGGCACAGACATCATCTACGACAGTAATTTTAAAACCGATTATGTCAATTGTGACATCACTGATGATGTCATAATTGATTTCGACAACTTTTCAAAACTGTGAAATTGATGCTTCTGAACTCACGAATGGCACAGACATCATCTACGACAGTAATTTTAAAACCGATAATGTCAATTGTGACATCACAGATGATGTAATAATTGATTTCGACATCTTTTCAAAACTGTGAAATTGATGCTTCTGAACTCACGGATGGCACAGACATCATCTACGACAGTAATTTTAAAACCGAGAATGTCAATTGTGACATCACTGATGATGTCATAATTGATTTTACCAACTTTTCAAAACTGTAAAATTGACGCTTCTGAACTCACGGATGGCACGGACATCATCTACGACAGTAATTTTAAAACCGATAATGTCAATTGTGACATCACTGATGATGTCATAATTGATTTTAACCATCTTTTCAAAACTGTAAATTTGACGATTCTGAACTCACGGACGGCACGGACATCATCTACGACAGTAATTTTAAAACCGATTATGTCAATTGTGACATCACTGATGATGTCATAATTGATTTTGACCATCTTTTCAAAACTGTAAAATTGACGCTTCTGAACTCACGGATGGCACGGACATCATCTACGACAGTAATTTTAAAACCGATAATGTCAATTGTGACATCACTGATGATGTCATAATTGATTTTGACCATCTTTTCAAAACTGTAAAATTGACGCTTCTGAACTCACGGATGGCACGGACATCATCTATGACAGTAATTTTAAAACCGATAATGTCAATTGTGACATCACTGATGATGTCATAATTGATTTTAACCATCTTTTCAAAACTGTAAATTTGACGATTCTGAACTCACGGATGGCACGGACATCATCTACGACAGTAATTTTAAAACCGATAATGACAATTGTGACATCACTGATGATGTCATAATTGATTTTAACCATCTTTTCAAAACTGTAAAATTGACGCTTCTGAACTCACGGATGGCACGGACATCATCTACGACAGTAATTTTAAAACCGATAATGTCAATTGTGACATCACTGATGATGTCATATTTGATTTTAATTATCTTTTCAAAACTGTAAATTTGACGATTCTGAACTCACGGATGGCACGGACATCATCTACGACAGTAATTTTAAAACCGATTATGTCAATTGTGACATCACTGATGATGTCATAATTGATTTTGACCATCTTTTCAAAACTGTAAAATTGACGCTTCTGAACTCACGGATGGCACGGACATCATCTATGACAGTAATATTAAAACCGATAATGTCAATTGTGACATCACTGATGATGTCATAATTGATTTTAACCATCTTTTCAAAACTGTAAATTTGACGATTCTGAACTCACGGATGGCACGGACATCATCTACGACAGTAATTTTAAAACCGATTATGTCAATTGTGACATCACTGATGATATCATAATTGATTTTAACCATATTTTCAAAACGGTAAATTTGACAATTCTGAACTCACGGATGGCACGGACATCATCTACGACAGTAATTTTAAAACCGATTATGTCAATTGTGACATCACTGATGATGTCATAATTGATTTTGACAATCTTTTCAAAACTGTAAAATTGACGCTTCTGAACTCACGGATGGCAGAGACATCATCTACGACAGTAATTTTAAAACCGATTATGTCAATTGTGACATCACTGATGATGTCATAATTGATTTTGACCATCTTTTCAAAACTGTAAAATTGACGCTTCTGAACTCACGGATGGCACAGACATCATCTACGACAGTAATTTTAAAACCGATTTTGTCAATTGTGACATCACTGATGATGTCATAATTGATTTTGACCATCTTTTCAAAACTGTGAAATTGATGCTTCTGAACTCACGAATGGCACGGACATCATCTACGACAGTAATTTTAAAACCGATAATGTCAATTGTGACATCACTGATGATGTCATAATTGATTTTAACCATCTTTTCAAAACTGTAAAATTGACGCTTCTGAACTCACGGATGGCACGGACATCATCTACGACAGTAATTTTAAAACCGATAATGTCAATTGTGACATCACTGATGATGTCATAATTGATTTTAACCATCTTTTCAAAACTGTAAATTTGACGATTCTGAACTCACGGATGGCACGGACATCATCTACGACAGTAATTTTAAAACCGATTATGTCAATTGTGACATCACTGATGATGTCATAATTGATTTTGACCATCTTTTCAAAACTGTAAAATTGACGCTTCTGAACTCACGGATGGCATGGACATCATCTACGACAGTAATTTTAAAACCGATAATGTCAATTGTGACATCACTGATGATGTCATAATTGATTTTAAGCATCTTTTCAAAACTGTAAATTTGACGATTCTGAACTCACGGATGGCACGGACATCATCTACGACAGTAATTTTAAAACCGATAATGTCAATTGTGACATCACTGATGATGTCATAATTGATTTCGACCATCTTTTCAAAACTGTAAAATTGATGCTTCTGAACTCACGAATGGCACGGACATCATCTATGACAGTAATTTTAAAACCGATAATGTCAATTGTGACATCACTGATGATGTCATAATTGATTTTAACCATCTTTTCAAAACTGTAAAATTGACGCTTCTGAACTCACGGATGGCACGGACATCATCTACGACAGTAATTTTAAAACCGATAATGTCAATTGTGACATCACTGATGATGTCATAATTGATTTTAACCATCTTTTCAAAACTGTAAATTTGACGATTCTGAACTCACGGATGGCACGAACATCATCTACGACAGTAATTTTAAAACCGATTATGTCAATTGTGACATCACTGATGATGTCATAATTGATTTTGACCATCTTTTCAAAACTGTAAAATTGACGCTTCTGAACTCACGGATGGCATGGACATCATCTACGACAGTAATTTTAAAACCGATAATGTCAATTGTGACATCACTGATGATGTCATAATTGATTTTAACCATCTTTTCAAAACTGTAAATTTGACGATTCTGAACTCACGGATGGCACGGACATCATCTACGACAGTAATTTTAAAACCGATTATGTCAATTGTGACATCACTGATGATGTCATAATTGATTTTGACCATTTTTTCAAAACTGTAAAATTTACGCTTCTGAACTCACTGATGGCACAGACATCATCTACGACAGTAATTTTAAAACCGATTATGTCAATTGTGACATCACTGATGATGTCATAATTGATTTCGACAACTTTTCAAAACTGTGAAATTGATGCTTCTGAACTCACGAATGGCACAGACATCATCTACGACAGTAATTTTAAAACCGATAATGTCAATTGTGACATCACAGATGATGTAATAATTGATTTCGACATCTTTTCAAAACTGTGAAATTGATGCTTCTGAACTCACGGATGGCACAGACATCATCTACGACAGTAATTTTAAAACCGAGAATGTCAATTGTGACATCACTGATGATGTCATAATTGATTTTACCAACTTTTCAAAACTGTAAAATTGACGCTTCTGAACTCACGGATGGCACGGACATCATCTACGACAGTAATTTTAAAACCGATAATGTCAATTGTGACATCACTGATGATGTCATAATTGATTTTAACCATCTTTTCAAAACTGTAAATTTGACGATTCTGAACTCACGGACGGCACGGACATCATCTACGACAGTAATTTTAAAACCGATTATGTCAATTGTGACATCACTGATGATGTCATAATTGATTTTGACCATCTTTTCAAAACTGTAAAATTGACGATTCTGAACTCACGGATGGCACAGACATCATCTACGACAGTAATTTTAAAACCGATTATGTCAATTGTGACATCACTGATGATGTCATAATTGATTTTGACCATCTTTTCAAAACTGTAAAATTGACGCTTCTGAACTCACGGATGGCACAGACATCATCTACGACAGTAATTTTAAAACCGATTATGTCAATTGTGACATCACAGATGATGTAATAATTGATTTCGACATCTTTTCAAAACTGTGAAATTGATGCTTCTGAACTCACGGATGGCACAGACATCATCTACGACAGTAATTTTAAAACCGAGAATGTCGATTGTGACATCACTGATGATGTCATAATTGATTTTAACCATCTTTTCAAAACTGTAAAATTGACGCTTCTGAACTCACGGATGGCACGGACATCATCTACGACAGTAATTTTAAAACCGATAATGTCAATTGTGACATCACTGATGATGTCATAATTGATTTTAACCATCTTTTCAAAACTGTAAATTTGACGATTCTGAACTCACGGACGGCACGGACATCATCTACGACAGTAATTTTAAAACCGATTATGTCAATTGTGACATCACTGATGATGTCATAATTGATTTTGACTAACTTTTCAAAACTGTAAAATTGACGCTTCTGAACTCACGGATGGCACAGACATCATCTACGACAGTAATTTTAAAACCGATAATGTCAATTGTGACATCACTGATGATGTCATAATTGATTTAACCATCTTTTAAAAACTGTAAAATTGACGCTTCTGAACTCACGGATGGCACGGACATCATCTACGACAGTAATTTTAAAACCGATAATGTCAATTGTGACATCACTGATGATGTCATAATTGATTTTAACCATCTTTTCAAAACTGTAAATTTGACGATTCTGAACCCACGGATGGCACGGACATCATCTACGACAGTAATTTTAAAACCGATTATGTCAATTGTGACATCACTGATGATGTCATAATTGATTTTGACCATCTTTTCAAAACTGTAAAATTGACGCTTCTGAACTCACGGATGGCACGGACATCATCTACGACAGTAATTTTAAAACCGATAATGTCAATTGTGACATCACTGATGATGTCATAATTGATTTTGACCATCTTTTCAAAACTGTAAAATTGACGCTTCTGAACTCACGGATGGCACGGACATCATCTATGACAGTAATTTTAAAACCGATAATGTCAATTGTGACATCACTGATGATGTCATAATTGATTTTAACCATCTTTTCAAAACTGTAAATTTGACGATTCTGAACTCACGGATGGCACGGACATCATCTACGACAGTAATTTTAAAACCGATAATGACAATTGTGACATCACTGATGATGTCATAATTGATTTTAACCATCTTTTCAAAACTGTAAAATTGACGCTTCTGAACTCACGGATGGCACGGACATCATCTACGACAGTAATTTTAAAACCGATAATGTCAATTGTGACATCACTGATGATGTCATAATTGATTTTAACCATCTTTTCAAAACTGTAAATTTGACGATTCTGAACTCACGGATGGCACGGACATCATCTACGACAGTAATTTTAAAACCGATTATGTCAATTGTGACATCACTGATGATGTCATAATTGATTTTGACCATCTTTTCAAAACTGTAAAATTGACGCTTCTGAACTCACGGATGGCACGGACATCATCTATGACAGTAATATTAAAACCGATAATGTCAATTGTGACATCACTGATGATGTCATAATTGATTTTAACCATCTTTTCAAAACTGTAAATTTGACGATTCTGAACTCACGGATGGCACGGACATCATCTACGACAGTAATTTTAAAACCGATTATGTCAATTGTGACATCACTGATGATATCATAATTGATTTTAACCATATTTTCAAAACTGTAAATTTGACAATTCTGAACTCACGGATGGCACGGACATCATCTACGACAGTAATTTTAAAACCGATTATGTCAATTGTGACATCACTGATGATGTCATAATTGATTTTGACAATCTTTTCAAAACTGTAAAATTGACGCTTCTGAACTCACGGATGGCAGAGACATCATCTACGACAGTAATTTTAAAACCGATTATGTCAATTGTGACATCACTGATGATGTCATAATTGATTTTGACCATCTTTTCAAAACTGTAAAATTGACGCTTCTGAACTCACGGATGGCACAGACATCATCTACGACAGTAATTTTAAAACCGATTTTGTCAATTGTGACATCACTGATGATGTCATAATTGATTTTGACCATCTTTTCAAAACTGTGAAATTGATGCTTCTGAACTCACGAATGGCACGGACATCATCTACGACAGTAATTTTAAAACCGATAATGTCAATTGTGACATCACTGATGATGTCATAATTGATTTTAACCATCTTTTCAAAACTGTAAAATTGACGCTTCTGAACTCACGGATGGCACGGACATCATCTACGACAGTAATTTTAAAACCGATAATGTCAATTGTGACATCACTGATGATGTCATAATTGATTTTAACCATCTTTTCAAAACTGTAAATTTGACGATTCTGAACTCACGGATGGCACGGACATCATCTACGACAGTAATTTTAAAACCGATTATGTCAATTGTGACATCACTGATGATGTCATAATTGATTTTGACCATCTTTTCAAAACTGTAAAATTGACGCTTCTGAACTCACGGATGGCATGGACATCATCTACGACAGTAATTTTAAAACCGATAATGTCAATTGTGACATCACTGATGATGTCATAATTGATTTTAAGCATCTTTTCAAAACTGTAAATTTGACGATTCTGAACTCACGGATGGCACGGACATCATCTACGACAGTAATTTTAAAACCGATAATGTCAATTGTGACATCACTGATGATGTCATAATTGATTTCGACCATCTTTTCAAAACTGTAAAATTGATGCTTCTGAACTCACGAATGGCACGGACATCATCTATGACAGTAATTTTAAAACCGATAATGTCAATTGTGACATCACTGATGATGTCATAATTGATTTTAACCATCTTTTCAAAACTGTAAAATTGACGCTTCTGAACTCACGGATGGCACGGACATCATCTACGACAGTAATTTTAAAACCGATAATGTCAATTGTGACATCACTGATGATGTCATAATTGATTTTAACCATCTTTTCAAAACTGTAAATTTGACGATTCTGAACTCACGGATGGCACGAACATCATCTACGACAGTAATTTTAAAACCGATTATGTCAATTGTGACATCACTGATGATGTCATAATTGATTTTGACCATCTTTTCAAAACTGTAAAATTGACGCTTCTGAACTCACGGATGGCATGGACATCATCTACGACAGTAATTTTAAAACCGATAATGTCAATTGTGACATCACTGATGATGTCATAATTGATTTTAACCATCTTTTCAAAACTGTAAATTTGACGATTCTGAACTCACGGATGGCACGGACATCATCTACGACAGTAATTTTAAAACCGATTATGTCAATTGTGACATCACTGATGATGTCATAATTGATTTTGACCATCTTTTCAAAACTGTAAAATTTACGCTTCTGAACTCACTGATGGCACAGACATCATCTACGACAGTAATTTTAAAACCGATTATGTCAATTGTGACATCACTGATGATGTCATAATTGATTTCGACAACTTTTCAAAACTGTGAAATTGATGCTTCTGAACTCACGAATGGCACAGACATCATCTACGACAGTAATTTTAAAACCGATAATGTCAATTGTGACATCACAGATGATGTAATAATTGATTTCGACATCTTTTCAAAACTGTGAAATTGATGCTTCTGAACTCACGGATGGCACAGACATCATCTACGACAGTAATTTTAAAACCGAGAATGTCAATTGTGACATCACTGATGATGTCATAATTGATTTTACCAACTTTTCAAAACTGTAAAATTGACGCTTCTGAACTCACGGATGGCACGGACATCATCTACGACAGTAATTTTAAAACCGATAATGTCAATTGTGACATCACTGATGATGTCATAATTGATTTTAACCATCTTTTCAAAACTGTAAATTTGACGATTCTGAACTCACGGACGGCACGGACATCATCTACGACAGTAATTTTAAAACCGATTATGTCAATTGTGACATCACTGATGATGTCATAATTGATTTTGACCATCTTTTCAAAACTGTAAAATTGACGATTCTGAACTCACGGATGGCACAGACATCATCTACGACAGTAATTTTAAAACCGATTATGTCAATTGTGACATCACTGATGATGTCATAATTGATTTTGACCATCTTTTCAAAACTGTAAAATTGACGCTTCTGAACTCACGGATGGCACAGACATCATCTACGACAGTAATTTTAAAACCGATTATGTCAATTGTGACATCACAGATGATGTCATAATTGATTTCGACATCTTTTCAAAACTGTGAAATTGATGCTTCTGAACTCACGGATGGCACAGACATCATCTACGACAGTAATTTTAAAACCGAGAATGTCGATTGTGACATCACTGATGATGTCATAATTGATTTTAACCATCTTTTCAAAACTGTAAAATTGACGCTTCTGAACTCACGGATGGCACGGACATCATCTACGACAGTAATTTTAAAACCGATAATGTCAATTGTGACATCACTGATGATGTCATAATTGATTTTAACCATCTTTTCAAAACTGTAAATTTGACGATTCTGAACTCACGGACGGCACGGACATCATCTACGACAGTAATTTTAAAACCGATTATGTCAATTGTGACATCACTGATGATGTCATAATTGATTTTGACTAACTTTTCAAAACTGTAAAATTGACGCTTCTGAACTCACGGATGGCACAGACATCATCTACGACAGTAATTTTAAAACCGATAATGTCAATTGTGACATCACTGATGATGTCATAATTGATTTAACCATCTTTTAAAAACTGTAAAATTGACGCTTCTGAACTCACGGATGGCACGGACATCATCTACGACAGTAATTTTAAAACCGATAATGTCAATTGTGACATCACTGATGATGTCATAATTGATTTTAACCATCTTTTCAAAACTGTAAATTTGACGATTCTGAACCCACGGATGGCACGGACATCATCTACGACAGTAATTTTAAAACCGATTATGTCAATTGTGACATCACTGATGATGTCATAATTGATTTTGACCATCTTTTCAAAACTGTAAAATTGACGCTTCTGAACTCACGGATGGCACGGACATCATCTATGACAGTAATTTTAAAACCGATAATGTCAATTGTGACATCACTGATGATGTCATAATTGATTTTGACCATCTTTTCAAAACTGTGAAATTGATGCTTCTGAACTCACGAATGGCACGGACATCATCTACGACAGTAATTTTAAAACCGATAATGTCAATTGTGACATCACTGATGATGTCATAATTGATTTTAACCATCTTTTGAAAACTGTAAAATTGACGCTTCTGAACTCACGGATGGCACGGACATCATCTACGACAGTAATTTTAAAACCGATAATGTCAATTGTGACATCACTGATGATGTCATAATTGATTTTAACCATCTTTTCAAAACTGTAAATTTGACGATTCTGAACTCACGGATGGCACGGACATCATCTACGACAGTAATTTTAAAACCGATTATGTCAATTGTGACATCACTGATGATGTCATAATTGATTTTGACCATCTTTTCAAAACTGTAAAATTGACGCTTCTGAACTCACGGATGGCATGGACATCATCTACGACAGTAATTTTAAAACCGATAATGTCAATTGTGACATCACTGATGATGTCATAATTGATTTTAAGCATCTTTTCAAAACTGTAAATTTGACGATTCTGAACTCACGGATGGCACGGACATCATCTACGACAGTAATTTTAAAACCGATAATGTCAATTGTGACATCACTGATGATGTCATAATTGATTTCGACCATCTTTTCAAAACTGTAAAATTGATGCTTCTGAACTCACGAATGGCACGGACATCATCTATGACAGTAATTTTAAAACCGATAATGTCAATTGTGACATCACTGATGATGTCATAATTGATTTTAACCATCTTTTCAAAACTGTAAAATTGACGCTTCTGAACTCACGGATGGCACGGACATCATCTACTACAGTAATTTTAAAACCGATAATGTCAATTGTGACATCACTGATGATGTCATAATTGATTTTAACCATCTTTTCAAAACTGTAAATTTGACGATTCTGAACTCACGGATGGCACGAACATCATCTACGACAGTAATTTTAAAACCGATTATGTCAATTGTGACATCACTGATGATGTCATAATTGATTTTGACCATCTTTTCAAAACTGTAAAATTGACGCTTCTGAACTCACGGATGGCATGGACATCATCTACGACAGTAATTTTAAAACCGATAATGTCAATTGTGACATCACTGATGATGTCATAATTGATTTTAACCATCTTTTCAAAACTGTAAATTTGACGATTCTGAACTCACGGATGGCACGGACATCATCTACGACAGTAATTTTAAAACCGATTATGTCAATTGTGACATCACTGATGATGTCATAATTGATTTTGACCATCTTTTCAAAACTGTAAAATTTACGCTTCTGAACTCACTGATGGCACAGACATCATCTACGACAGTAATTTTAAAACCGATTATGTCAATTGTGACATCACTGATGATGTCATAATTGATTTCGACAACTTTTCAAAACTGTGAAATTGATGCTTCTGAACTCACGAATGGCACAGACATCATCTACGACAGTAATTTTAAAACCGATAATGTCAATTGTGACATCACAGATGATGTAATAATTGATTTCGACATCTTTTCAAAACTGTGAAATTGATGCTTCTGAACTCACGGATGGCACAGACATCATCTACGACAGTAATTTTAAAACCGAGAATGTCAATTGTGACATCACTGATGATGTCATAATTGATTTTACCAACTTTTCAAAACTGTAAAATTGACGCTTCTGAACTCACGGATGGCACGGACATCATCTACGACAGTAATTTTAAAACCGATAATGTCAATTGTGACATCACTGATGATGTCATAATTGATTTTAACCATCTTTTCAAAACTGTAAATTTGACGATTCTGAACTCACGGACGGCACGGACATCATCTACGACAGTAATTTTAAAACCGATTATGTCAATTGTGACATCACTGATGATGTCATAATTGATTTTGACCATCTTTTCAAAACTGTAAAATTGACGATTCTGAACTCACGGATGGCACAGACATCATCTACGACAGTAATTTTAAAACCGATTATGTCAATTGTGACATCACTGATGATGTCATAATTGATTTTGACCATCTTTTCAAAACTGTAAAATTGACGCTTCTGAACTCACGGATGGCACAGACATCATCTACGACAGTAATTTTAAAACCGATTATGTCAATTGTGACATCACAGATGATGTAATAATTGATTTCGACATCTTTTCAAAACTGTGAAATTGATGCTTCTGAACTCACGGATGGCACAGACATCATCTACGACAGTAATTTTAAAACCGAGAATGTCAATTGTGACATCACTGATGATGTCATAATTGATTTTACCAACTTTTCAAAACTGTAAAATTGACGCTTCTGAACTCACGGATGGCACGGACATCATCTACGACAGTAATTTTAAAACCGATAATGTCAATTGTGACATCACTGATGATGTCATAATTGATTTTAACCATCTTTTCAAAACTGTAAATTTGACGATTCTGAACTCACGGACGGCACGGACATCATCTACGACAGTAATTTTAAAACCGATTATGTCAATTGTGACATCACTGATGATGTCATAATTGATTTTGACCATCTTTTCAAAACTGTAAAATTGACGCTTCTGAACTCACGGATGGCACAGACATCATCTACGACAGTAATTTTAAAACCGATTATGTCAATTGTGACATCACAGATGATGTAATAATTGATTTCGACATCTTTTCAAAACTGTGAAATTGATGCTTCTGAACTCACGGATGGCACAGACATCATCTACGACAGTAATTTTAAAACCGAGAATGTCGATTGTGACATCACTGATGATGTCATAATTGATTTTAACCATCTTTTCAAAACTGTAAAATTGACGCTTCTGAACTCACGGATGGCACGGACATCATCTACGACAGTAATTTTAAAACCGATAATGTCAATTGTGACATCACTGATGATGTCATAATTGATTTTAACCATCTTTTCAAAACTGTAAATTTGACGATTCTGAACTCACGGACGGCACGGACATCATCTACGACAGTAATTTTAAAACCGATTATGTCAATTGTGACATCACTGATGATGTCATAATTGATTTTGACTAACTTTTCAAAACTGTAAAATTGACGCTTCTGAACTCACGGATGGCACAGACATCATCTACGACAGTAATTTTAAAACCGATAATGTCAATTGTGACATCACTGATGATGTCATAATTGATTTAACCATCTTTTAAAAACTGTAAAATTGACGCTTCTGAACTCACGGATGGCACGGACATCATCTACGACAGTAATTTTAAAACCGATAATGTCAATTGTGACATCACTGATGATGTCATAATTGATTTTAACCATCTTTTCAAAACTGTAAATTTGACGATTCTGAACCCACGGATGGCACGGACATCATCTACGACAGTAATTTTAAAACCGATTATGTCAATTGTGACATCACTGATGATGTCATAATTGATTTTGACCATCTTTTCAAAACTGTAAAATTGACGCTTCTGAACTCACGGATGGCACGGACATCATCTACGACAGTAATTTTAAAACCGATAATGTCAATTGTGACATCACTGATGATGTCATAATTGATTTTGACCATCTTTTCAAAACTGTAAAATTGACGCTTCTGAACTCACGGATGGCACGGACATCATCTATGACAGTAATTTTAAAACCGATAATGTCAATTGTGACATCACTGATGATGTCATAATTGATTTTAACCATCTTTTCAAAACTGTAAAATTGACGCTTCTGAACTCACGGATGGCACAGACATCATCTACGACAGTAATTTTAAAACCGATTTTGTCAATTGTGACATCACTGATGATGTCATAATTGATTTTGACCATCTTTTCAAAACTGTGAAATTGATGCTTCTGAACTCACGAATGGCACGGACATCATCTACGACAGTAATTTTAAAACCGATAATGTCAATTGTGACATCACTGATGATGTCATAATTGATTTTAACCATCTTTTCAAAACTGTAAAATTGACGCTTCTGAACTCACGGATGGCACGGACATCATCTACGACAGTAATTTTAAAACCGATAATGTCAATTGTGACATCACTGAGGATGTCATAATTGATTTTAACCATCTTTTCAAAACTGTAAATTTGACGATTCTGAACTCACGGATGGCACGGACATCATCTACGACAGTAATTTTAAAACCGATTATGTCAATTGTGACATCACTGATGATGTCATAATTGATTTTGACCATCTTTTCAAAACTGTAAAATTGACGCTTCTGAACTCACGGATGGCACGGACATCATCTATGACAGTAATATTAAAACCGATAATGTCAATTGTGACATCACTGATGATGTCATAATTGATTTTAACCATCTTTTCAAAACTGTAAATTTGACGATTCTGAACTCACGGATGGCACGGACATCATCTACGACAGTAATTTTAAAACCGATTATGTCAATTGTGACATCACTGATGATATCATAATTGATTTTAACCATATTTTCAAAACGGTAAATTTGACAATTCTGAACTCACGGATGGCACGGACATCATCTACGACAGTAATTTTAAAACCGATTATGTCAATTGTGACATCACTGATGATGTCATAATTGATTTTGACAATCTTTTCAAAACTGTAAAATTGACGCTTCTGAACTCACGGATGGCAGAGACATCATCTACGACAGTAATTTTAAAACCGATTATGTCAATTGTGACATCACTGATGATGTCATAATTGATTTTGACCATCTTTTCAAAACTGTAAAATTGACGCTTCTGAACTCACGGATGGCACAGACATCATCTACGACAGTAATTTTAAAACCGATTTTGTCAATTGTGACATCACTGATGATGTCATAATTGATTTTGACCATCTTTTCAAAACTGTGAAATTGATGCTTCTGAACTCACGAATGGCACGGACATCATCTACGACAGTAATTTTAAAACCGATAATGTCAATTGTGACATCACTGATGATGTCATAATTGATTTTAACCATCTTTTCAAAACTGTAAAATTGACGCTTCTGAACTCACGGATGGCACGGACATCATCTACGACAGTAATTTTAAAACCGATAATGTCAATTGTGACATCACTGATGATGTCATAATTGATTTTAACCATCTTTTCAAAACTGTAAATTTGACGATTCTGAACTCACAGATGGCACGGACATCATCTACGACAGTAATTTTAAAACCGATTATGTCAATTGTGACATCACTGATGATGTCATAATTGATTTTGACCATCTTTTCAAAACTGTAAAATTGACGCTTCTGAACTCACGGATGGCATGGACATCATCTACGACAGTAATTTTAAAACCGATAATGTCAATTGTGACATCACTGATGATGTCATAATTGATTTTAAGCATCTTTTCAAAACTGTAAATTTGACGATTCTGAACTCACGGATGGCACGGACATCATCTACGACAGTAATTTTAAAACCGATAATGTCAATTGTGACATCACTGATGATGTCATAATTGATTTCGACCATCTTTTCAAAACTGTAAAATTGATGCTTCTGAACTCACGAATGGCACGGACATCATCTATGACAGTAATTTTAAAACCGATAATGTCAATTGTGACATCACTGATGATGTCATAATTGATTTTAACCATCTTTTCAAAACTGTAAAATTGACGCTTCTGAACTCACGGATGGCACGGACATCATCTACGACAGTAATTTTAAAACCGATAATGTCAATTGTGACATCACTGATGATGTCATAATTGATTTTAACCATCTTTTCAAAACTGTAAATTTGACGATTCTGAACTCACGGATGGCACGAACATCATCTACGACAGTAATTTTAAAACCGATTATGTCAATTGTGACATCACTGATGATGTCATAATTGATTTTGACCATCTTTTCAAAACTGTAAAATTGACGCTTCTGAACTCACGGATGGCATGGACATCATCTACGACAGTAATTTTAAAACCGATAATGTCAATTGTGACATCACTGATGATGTCATAATTGATTTTAACCATCTTTTCAAAACTGTAAATTTGACGATTCTGAACTCACGGATGGCACGGACATCATCTACGACAGTAATTTTAAAACCGATTATGTCAATTGTGACATCACTGATGATGTCATAATTGATTTTGACCATCTTTTCAAAACTGTAAAATTTACGCTTCTGAACTCACTGATGGCACAGACATCATCTACGACAGTAATTTTAAAACCGATTATGTCAATTGTGACATCACAGATGATGTAATAATTGATTTCGACATCTTTTCAAAACTGTGAAATTGATGCTTCTGAACTCACGGATGGCACAGACATCATCTACGACAGTAATTTTAAAACCGAGAATGTCAATTGTGACATCACTGATGATGTCATAATTGATTTTACCAACTTTTCAAAACTGTAAAATTGACGCTTCTGAACTCACGGATGGCACGGACATCATCTACGACAGTAATTTTAAAACCGATAATGTCAATTGTGACATCACTGATGATGTCATAATTGATTTTAACCATCTTTTCAAAACTGTAAATTTGACGATTCTGAACTCACGGACGGCACGGACATCATCTACGACAGTAATTTTAAAACCGATTATGTCAATTGTGACATCACTGATGATGTCATAATTGATTTTGACCATCTTTTCAAAACTGTAAAATTGACGATTCTGAACTCACGGATGGCACAGACATCATCTACGACAGTAATTTTAAAACCGATTATGTCAATTGTGACATCACTGATGATGTCATAATTGATTTTGACCATCTTTTCAAAACTGTAAAATTGACGCTTCTGAACTCACGGATGGCACAGACATCATCTACGACAGTAATTTTAAAAACGATTATGTCAATTGTGACATCACAGATGATGTAATAATTGATTTCGACATCTTTTCAAAACTGTGAAATTGATGCTTCTGAACTCACGGATGGCACAGACATCATCTACGACAGTAATTTTAAAACCGAGAATGTCGATTGTGACATCACTGATGATGTCATAATTGATTTTAACCATCTTTTCAAAACTGTAAAATTGACGCTTCTGAACTCACGGATGGCACGGACATCATCTACGACAGTAATTTTAAAACCGATAATGTCAATTGTGACATCACTGATGATGTCATAATTGATTTTAACCATCTTTTCAAAACTGTAAATTTGACGATTCTGAACTCACGGACGGCACGGACATCATCTACGACAGTAATTTTAAAACCGATTATGTCAATTGTGACATCACTGATGATGTCATAATTGATTTTGACTAACTTTTCAAAACTGTAAAATTGACGCTTCTGAACTCACGGATGGCACAGACATCATCTACGACAGTAATTTTAAAACCGATAATGTCAATTGTGACATCACTGATGATGTCATAATTGATTTAACCATCTTTTAAAAACTGTAAAATTGACGCTTCTGAACTCACGGATGGCACGGACATCATCTACGACAGTAATTTTAAAACCGATAATGTCAATTGTGACATCACTGATGATGTCATAATTGATTTTAACCATCTTTTCAAAACTGTAAATTTGACGATTCTGAACCCACGGATGGCACGGACATCATCTACGACAGTAATTTTAAAACCGATTATGTCAATTGTGACATCACTGATGATGTCATAATTGATTTTGACCATCTTTTCAAAACTGTAAAATTGACGCTTCTGAACTCACGGATGGCACGGACATCATCTACGACAGTAATTTTAAAACCGATAATGTCAATTGTGACATCACTGATGATGTCATAATTGATTTTGACCATCTTTTCAAAACTGTAAAATTGACGCTTCTGAACTCACGGATGGCACGGACATCATCTATGACAGTAATTTTAAAACCGATAATGTCAATTGTGACATCACTGATGATGTCATAATTGATTTTAACCATCTTTTCAAAACTGTAAATTTGACGATTCTGAACTCACGGATGGCACGGACATCATCTACGACAGTAATTTTAAAACCGATAATGACAATTGTGACATCACTGATGATGTCATAATTGATTTTAACCATCTTTTCAAAACTGTAAAATTGACGCTTCTGAACTCACGGATGGCACGGACAGCATCTACGACAGTAATTTTAAAACCGATTATGTCAATTGTGACATCACTGATGATGTCATAATTGATTTTGACCATCTTTTCAAAACTGTAAAATTGACGCTTCTGAACTCAGGGATGGCACAGACATCATCTACGACAGTAATTTTAAAACCGATTATGTCAATTGTGACATCACAGATGATGTAATAATTGATTTCGACATCTTTTCAAAACTGTAAAATTGACGCTTCTGAACTCACGGATGGCACGGACATCATCTACGACAGTAATTTTAAAACCGATAATGTCAATTGTGACATCACTGATGATGTCATAATTGATTTTAACCATCTTTTCAAAACTGTAAAATTGACGCTTCTGAACTCACGGATGGCACGGACATCATCTACGACAGTAATTTTAAAACCGATAATGTCAATTGTGACATCACTGATGATGTCATAATTGATTTTAACCATCTTTTCAAAACTGTAAAATTGACGCTTCTGAACTCACGGATGGCACGGACATCATCTACGACAGTAATTTTAAAACCGATTATGTCAATTGTGACATCACTGATGATGTCATAATTGATTTTGACCATCTTTTCAAAACTGTAAAATTGACGCTTCTGAACTCACGGATGGCACGGACATCATCTACGACAGTAATTTTAAAACCGATAATGTCAATTGTGACATCACTGATGATGTCATAATTGATTTTAACCATCGTTTCAAAACTGTAAATTTGACGATTCTGAACTCACGGATGGCACGGACATCATCTACGACAGTAATTTTAAAACCGATTATGTCAATTGTGACATCACTGATGATGTCATAATTGATTTTAACCATCTTTTCAAAACTGTAAAATTGACGCTTCTGAACTCACGGATGGCACGGACAGCATCTACGACAGTAATTTTAAAACCGATTATGTCAATTGTGACATCACTGATGATGTCATAATTGATTTTGACCATCTTTTCAAAACTGTAAAATTGACGCTTCTGAACTCACGGATGGCACAGACATCATCTACGACAGTAATTTTAAAACCGATTATGTCAATTGTGACATCACAGATGATGTAATAATTGATTTCGACATCTTTTCAAAACTGTGAAATTGATGCTTCTGAACTCACGGATGGCACAGACATCATCTACGACAGTAATTTTAAAACCGAGAATGTCGATTGTGACATCACTGATGATGTCATAATTGATTTTAACCATCTTTTCAAAACTGTAAAATTGACGCTTCTGAACTCACGGATGGCACGGACATCATCTACGACAGTAATTTTAAAACCGATAATGTCAATTGTGACATCACTGATGATGTCATAATTGATTTTAACCATCTTTTCAAAACTGTAAATTTGACGATTCTGAACTCACGGACGGCACGGACATCATCTACGACAGTAATTTTAAAACCGATTATGTCAATTGTGACATCACTGATGATGTCATAATTGATTTTGACTAACTTTTCAAAACTGTAAAATTGACGCTTCTAAACTCACGGATGGCACAGACATCATCTACGACAGTAATTTTAAAACCGATAATGTCAATTGTGACATCACTGATGATGTCATAATTGATTTAACCATCTTTTAAAAACTGTAAAATTGACGCTTCTGAACTCACGGATGGCACGGACATCATCTACGACAGTAATTTTAAAACCGATAATGTCAATTGTGACATCACTGATGATGTCATAATTGATTTTAACCATCTTTTCAAAACTGTAAATTTGACGATTCTGAACCCACGGATGGCACGGACATCATCTACGACAGTAATTTTAAAACCGATTATGTCAATTGTGACATCACTGATGATGTCATAATTGATTTTGACCATCTTTTCAAAACTGTAAAATTGACGCTTCTGAACTCACGGATGGCACGGACATCATCTACGACAGTAATTTTAAAACCGATAATGTCAATTGTGACATCACTGATGATGTCATAATTGATTTTGACCATCTTTTCAAAACTGTAAAATTGACGCTTCTGAACTCACGGATGGCACGGACATCATCTATGACAGTAATTTTAAAACCGATAATGTCAATTGTGACATCACTGATGATGTCATAATTGATTTTAACCATCTTTTCAAAACTGTAAATTTGACGATTCTGAACTCACGGATGGCACGGACATCATCTACGACAGTAATTTTAAAACCGATAATGACAATTGTGACATCACTGATGATGTCATAATTGATTTTAACCATCTTTTCAAAACTGTAAAATTGACGCTTCTGAACTCACGGATGGCACGGACATCATCTACGACAGTAATTTTAAAACCGATAATGTCAATTGTGACATCACTGATGATGTCATAATTGATTTTAACCATCTTTTCAAAACTGTAAATTTGACGATTCTGAACTCACGGATGGCACGGACATCATCTACGACAGTAATTTTAAAACCGATTATGTCAATTGTGACATCACTGATGATGTCATAATTGATTTTGACCATCTTTTCAAAACTGTAAAATTGACGCTTCTGAACTCACGGATGGCACGGACATCATCTATGACAGTAATATTAAAACCGATAATGTCAATTGTGACATCACTGATGATGTCATAATTGATTTTAACCATCTTTTCAAAACTGTAAATTTGACGATTCTGAACTCACGGATGGCACGGACATCATCTACGACAGTAATTTTAAAACCGATTATGTCAATTGTGACATCACTGATGATATCATAATTGATTTTAACCATATTTTCAAAACGGTAAATTTGACAATTCTGAACTCACGGATGGCACGGACATCATCTACGACAGTAATTTTAAAACCGATTATGTCAATTGTGACATCACTGATGATGTCATAATTGATTTTGACAATCTTTTCAAAACTGTAAAATTGACGCTTCTGAACTCACGGATGGCAGAGACATCATCTACGACAGTAATTTTAAAACCGATTATGTCAATTGTGACATCACTGATGATGTCATAATTGATTTTGACCATCTTTTCAAAACTGTAAAATTGACGCTTCTGAACTCACGGATGGCACAGACATCATCTACGACAGTAATTTTAAAACCGATTTTGTCAATTGTGACATCACTGATGATGTCATAATTGATTTTGACCATCTTTTCAAAACTGTGAAATTGATGCTTCTGAACTCACGAATGGCACGGACATCATCTACGACAGTAATTTTAAAACCGATAATGTCAATTGTGACATCACTGATGATGTCATAATTGATTTTAACCATCTTTTCAAAACTGTAAAATTGACGCTTCTGAACTCACGGATGGCACGGACATCATCTACGACAGTAATTTTAAAACCGATAATGTCAATTGTGACATCACTGATGATGTCATAATTGATTTTAACCATCTTTTCAAAACTGTAAATTTGACGATTCTGAACTCACGGATGGCACGGACATCATCTACGACAGTAATTTTAAAACCGATTATGTCAATTGTGACATCACTGATGATGTCATAATTGATTTTGACCATCTTTTCAAAACTGTAAAATTGACGCTTCTGAACTCACGGATGGCATGGACATCATCTACGACAGTAATTTTAAAACCGATAATGTCAATTGTGACATCACTGATGATGTCATAATTGATTTTAAGCATCTTTTCAAAACTGTAAATTTGACGATTCTGAACTCACGGATGGCACGGACATCATCTACGACAGTAATTTTAAAACCGATAATGTCAATTGTGACATCACTGATGATGTCATAATTGATTTCGACCATCTTTTCAAAACTGTAAAATTGATGCTTCTGAACTCACGAATGGCACGGACATCATCTATGACAGTAATTTTAAAACCGATAATGTCAATTGTGACATCACTGATGATGTCATAATTGATTTTAACCATCTTTTCAAAACTGTAAAATTGACGCTTCTGAACTCACGGATGGCACGGACATCATCTACGACAGTAATTTTAAAACCGATAATGTCAATTGTGACATCACTGATGATGTCATAATTGATTTTAACCATCTTTTCAAAACTGTAAATTTGACGATTCTGAACTCACGGATGGCACGAACATCATCTACGACAGTAATTTTAAAACCGATTATGTCAATTGTGACATCACTGATGATGTCATAATTGATTTTGACCATCTTTTCAAAACTGTAAAATTGACGCTTCTGAACTCACGGATGGCATGGACATCATCTACGACAGTAATTTTAAAACCGATAATGTCAATTGTGACATCACTGATGATGTCATAATTGATTTTAACCATCTTTTCAAAACTGTAAATTTGACGATTCTGAACTCACGGATGGCACGGACATCATCTACGACAGTAATTTTAAAACCGATTATGTCAATTGTGACATCACTGATGATGTCATAATTGATTTTGACCATCTTTTCAAAACTGTAAAATTTACGCTTCTGAACTCACTGATGGCACAGACATCATCTACGACAGTAATTTTAAAACCGATTATGTCAATTGTGACATCACAGATGATGTAATAATTGATTTCGACATCTTTTCAAAACTGTGAAATTGATGCTTCTGAACTCACGGATGGCACAGACATCATCTACGACAGTAATTTTAAAACCGAGAATGTCAATTGTGACATCACTGATGATGTCATAATTGATTTTACCAACTTTTCAAAACTGTAAAATTGACGCTTCTGAACTCACGGATGGCACGGACATCATCTACGACAGTAATTTTAAAACCGATAATGTCAATTGTGACATCACTGATGATGTCATAATTGATTTTAACCATCTTTTCAAAACTGTAAATTTGACGATTCTGAACTCACGGACGGCACGGACATCATCTACGACAGTAATTTTAAAACCGATTATGTCAATTGTGACATCACTGATGATGTCATAATTGATTTTGACCATCTTTTCAAAACTGTAAAATTGACGATTCTGAACTCACGGATGGCACAGACATCATCTACGACAGTAATTTTAAAACCGATTATGTCAATTGTGACATCACTGATGATGTCATAATTGATTTTGACCATCTTTTCAAAACTGTAAAATTGACGCTTCTGAACTCACGGATGGCACAGACATCATCTACGACAGTAATTTTAAAACCGATTATGTCAATTGTGACATCACAGATGATGTAATAATTGATTTCGACATCTTTTCAAAACTGTGAAATTGATGCTTCTGAACTCACGGATGGCACAGACATCATCTACGACAGTAATTTTAAAACCGAGAATGTCGATTGTGACATCACTGATGATGTCATAATTGATTTTAACCATCTTTTCAAAACTGTAAAATTGACGCTTCTGAACTCACGGATGGCACGGACATCATCTACGACAGTAATTTTAAAACCGATAATGTCAATTGTGACATCACTGATGATGTCATATTTGATTTTAACCATCTTTTCAAAACTGTAAATTTGACGATTCTGAACTCACGGACGGCACGGACATCATCTACGACAGTAATTTTAAAACCGATTATGTCAATTGTGACATCACTGATGATGTCATAATTGATTTTGACTAACTTTTCAAAACTGTAAAATTGACGCTTCTGAACTCACGGATGGCACAGACATCATCTACGACAGTAATTTTAAAACCGATAATGTCAATTGTGACATCACTGATGATGTCATAATTGATTTAACCATCTTTTAAAAACTGTAAAATTGACGCTTCTGAACTCACGGATGGCACGGACATCATCTACGACAGTAATTTTAAAACCGATAATGTCAATTGTGACATCACTGATGATGTCATAATTGATTTTAACCATCTTTTCAAAACTGTAAATTTGACGATTCTGAACCCACGGATGGCACGGACATCATCTACGACAGTAATTTTAAAACCGATTATGTCAATTGTGACATCACTGATGATGTCATAATTGATTTTGACCATCTTTTCAAAACTGTAAAATTGACGCTTCTGAACTCACGGATGGCACGGACATCATCTACGACAGTAATTTTAAAACCGATAATGTCAATTGTGACATCACTGATGATGTCATAATTGATTTTGACCATCTTTTCAAAACTGTAAAATTGACGCTTCTGAACTCACGGATGGCACGGACATCATCTATGACAGTAATTTTAAAACCGATAATGTCAATTGTGACATCACTGATGATGTCATAATTGATTTTAACCATCTTTTCAAAACTGTAAATTTGACGATTCTGAACTCACGGATGGCACGGACATCATCTACGACAGTAATTTTAAAACCGATAATGACAATTGTGACATCACTGATGATGTCATAATTGATTTTAACCATCTTTTCAAAACTGTAAAATTGACGCTTCTGAACTCACGGATGGCACGGACATCATCTACGACAGTAATTTTAAAACCGATAATGTCAATTGTGACATCACTGATGATGTCATAATTGATTTTAACCATCTTTTCAAAACTGTAAATTTGACGATTCTGAACTCACGGATGGCACGGACATCATCTACGACAGTAATTTTAAAACCGATTATGTCAATTGTGACATCACTGATGATGTCATAATTGATTTTGACCATCTTTTCAAAACTGTAAAATTGACGCTTCTGAACTCACGGATGGCACGGACATCATCTATGACAGTAATATTAAAACCGATAATGTCAATTGTGACATCACTGATGATGTCATAATTGATTTTAACCATCTTTTCAAAACTGTAAATTTGACGATTCTGAACTCACGGATGGCACGGACATCATCTACGACAGTAATTTTAAAACCGATTATGTCAATTGTGACATCACTGATGATATCATAATTGATTTTAACCATATTTTCAAAACTGTAAATTTGACAATTCTGAACTCACGGATGGCACGGACATCATCTACGACAGTAATTTTAAAACCGATTATGTCAATTGTGACATCACTGATGATGTCATAATTGATTTTGACAATCTTTTCAAAACTGTAAAATTGACGCTTCTGAACTCACGGATGGCAGAGACATCATCTACGACAGTAATTTTAAAACCGATTATGTCAATTGTGACATCACTGATGATGTCATAATTGATTTTGACCATCTTTTCAAAACTGTAAAATTGACGCTTCTGAACTCACGGATGGCACAGACATCATCTACGACAGTAATTTTAAAACCGATTTTGTCAATTGTGACATCACTGATGATGTCATAATTGATTTTGACCATCTTTTCAAAACTGTGAAATTGATGCTTCTGAACTCACGAATGGCACGGACATCATCTACGACAGTAATTTTAAAACCGATAATGTCAATTGTGACATCACTGATGATGTCATAATTGATTTTAACCATCTTTTCAAAACTGTAAAATTGACGCTTCTGAACTCACGGATGGCACGGACATCATCTACGACAGTAATTTTAAAACCGATAATGTCAATTGTGACATCACTGATGATGTCATAATTGATTTCGACCATCTTTTCAAAACTGTAAAATTGATGCTTCTGAACTCACGAATGGCACGGACATCATCTATGACAGTAATTTTAAAACCGATAATGTCAATTGTGACATCACTGATGATGTCATAATTGATTTTAACCATCTTTTCAAAACTGTAAAATTGACGCTTCTGAACTCACGGATGGCACGGACATCATCTACGACAGTAATTTTAAAACCGATAATGTCAATTGTGACATCACTGATGATGTCATAATTGATTTTAACCATCTTTTCAAAACTGTAAATTTGACGATTCTGAACTCACGGATGGCACGAACATCATCTACGACAGTAATTTTAAAACCGATTATGTCAATTGTGACATCACTGATGATGTCATAATTGATTTTGACCATCTTTTCAAAACTGTAAAATTGACGCTTCTGAACTCACGGATGGCATGGACATCATCTACGACAGTAATTTTAAAACCGATAATGTCAATTGTGACATCACTGATGATGTCATAATTGATTTTAACCATCTTTTCAAAACTGTAAATTTGACGATTCTGAACTCACGGATGGCACGGACATCATCTACGACAGTAATTTTAAAACCGATTATGTCAATTGTGACATCACTGATGATGTCATAATTGATTTTGACCATCTTTTCAAAACTGTAAAATTTACGCTTCTGAACTCACTGATGGCACAGACATCATCTACGACAGTAATTTTAAAACCGATTATGTCAATTGTGACATCACTGATGATGTCATAATTGATTTCGACAACTTTTCAAAACTGTGAAATTGATGCTTCTGAACTCACGAATGGCACAGACATCATCTACGACAGTAATTTTAAAACCGATAATGTCAATTGTGACATCACAGATGATGTAATAATTGATTTCGACATCTTTTCAAAACTGTGAAATTGATGCTTCTGAACTCACGGATGGCACAGACATCATCTACGACAGTAATTTTAAAACCGAGAATGTCAATTGTGACATCACTGATGATGTCATAATTGATTTTACCAACTTTTCAAAACTGTAAAATTGACGCTTCTGAACTCACGGATGGCACGGACATCATCTACGACAGTAATTTTAAAACCGATAATGTCAATTGTGACATCACTGATGATGTCATAATTGATTTTAACCATCTTTTCAAAACTGTAAATTTGACGATTCTGAACTCACGGACGGCACGGACATCATCTACGACAGTAATTTTAAAACCGATTATGTCAATTGTGACATCACTGATGATGTCATAATTGATTTTGACCATCTTTTCAAAACTGTAAAATTGACGCTTCTGAACTCACGGATGGCACGGACATCATCTACGACAGTAATTTTAAAACCGATAATGTCAATTGTGACATCACTGATGATGTCATAATTGATTTTGACCATCTTTTCAAAACTGTAAAATTGACGCTTCTGAACTCACGGATGGCACGGACATCATCTATGACAGTAATTTTAAAACCGATAATGTCAATTGTGACATCACTGATGATGTCATAATTGATTTTAACCATCTTTTCAAAACTGTAAATTTGACGATTCTGAACTCACGGATGGCACGGACATCATCTACGACAGTAATTTTAAAACCGATAATGACAATTGTGACATCACTGATGATGTCATAATTGATTTTAACCATCTTTTCAAAACTGTAAAATTGACGCTTCTGAACTCACGGATGGCACGGACATCATCTACGACAGTAATTTTAAAACCGATAATGTCAATTGTGACATCACTGATGATGTCATAATTGATTTTAACCATCTTTTCAAAACTGTAAATTTGACGATTCTGAACTCACGGATGGCACGGACATCATCTACGACAGTAATTTTAAAACCGATTATGTCAATTGTGACATCACTGATGATGTCATAATTGATTTTGACCATCTTTTCAAAACTGTAAAATTGACGCTTCTGAACTCACGGATGGCACGGACATCATCTATGACAGTAATATTAAAACCGATAATGTCAATTGTGACATCACTGATGATGTCATAATTGATTTTAACCATCTTTTCAAAACTGTAAATTTGACGATTCTGAACTCACGGATGGCACGGACATCATCTACGACAGTAATTTTAAAACCGATTATGTCAATTGTGACATCACTGATGATATCATAATTGATTTTAACCATATTTTCAAAACGGTAAATTTGACAATTCTGAACTCACGGATGGCACGGACATCATCTACGACAGTAATTTTAAAACCGATTATGTCAATTGTGACATCACTGATGATGTCATAATTGATTTTGACAATCTTTTCAAAACTGTAAAATTGACGCTTCTGAACTCACGGATGGCAGAGACATCATCTACGACAGTAATTTTAAAACCGATTATGTCAATTGTGACATCACTGATGATGTCATAATTGATTTTGACCATCTTTTCAAAACTGTAAAATTGACGCTTCTGAACTCACGGATGGCACAGACATCATCTACGACAGTAATTTTAAAACCGATTTTGTCAATTGTGACATCACTGATGATGTCATAATTGATTTTGACCATCTTTTCAAAACTGTGAAATTGATGCTTCTGAACTCACGAATGGCACGGACATCATCTACGACAGTAATTTTAAAACCGATAATGTCAATTGTGACATCACTGATGATGTCATAATTGATTTTAACCATCTTTTCAAAACTGTAAAATTGACGCTTCTGAACTCACGGATGGCACGGACATCATCTACGACAGTAATTTTAAAACCGATAATGTCAATTGTGACATCACTGATGATGTCATAATTGATTTTAACCATCTTTTCAAAACTGTAAATTTGACGATTCTGAACTCACGGATGGCACGGACATCATCTACGACAGTAATTTTAAAACCGATTATGTCAATTGTGACATCACTGATGATGTCATAATTGATTTTGACCATCTTTTCAAAACTGTAAAATTGACGCTTCTGAACTCACGGATGGCATGGACATCATCTACGACAGTAATTTTAAAACCGATAATGTCAATTGTGACATCACTGATGATGTCATAATTGATTTTAAGCATCTTTTCAAAACTGTAAATTTGACGATTCTGAACTCACGGATGGCACGGACATCATCTACGACAGTAATTTTAAAACCGATAATGTCAATTGTGACATCACTGATGATGTCATAATTGATTTCGACCATCTTTTCAAAACTGTAAAATTGATGCTTCTGAACTCACGAATGGCACGGACATCATCTATGACAGTAATTTTAAAACCGATAATGTCAATTGTGACATCACTGATGATGTCATAATTGATTTTAACCATCTTTTCAAAACTGTAAAATTGACGCTTCTGAACTCACGGATGGCACGGACATCATCTACGACAGTAATTTTAAAACCGATAATGTCAATTGTGACATCACTGATGATGTCATAATTGATTTTAACCATCTTTTCAAAACTGTAAATTTGACGATTCTGAACTCACGGATGGCACGAACATCATCTACGACAGTAATTTTAAAACCGATTATGTCAATTGTGACATCACTGATGATGTCATAATTGATTTTGACCATCTTTTCAAAACTGTAAAATTGACGCTTCTGAACTCACGGATGGCATGGACATCATCTACGACAGTAATTTTAAAACCGATAATGTCAATTGTGACATCACTGATGATGTCATAATTGATTTTAACCATCTTTTCAAAACTGTAAATTTGACGATTCTGAACTCACGGATGGCACGGACATCATCTACGACAGTAATTTTAAAACCGATTATGTCAATTGTGACATCACTGATGATGTCATAATTGATTTTGACCATCTTTTCAAAACTGTAAAATTTACGCTTCTGAACTCACTGATGGCACAGACATCATCTACGACAGTAATTTTAAAACCGATTATGTCAATTGTGACATCACTGATGATGTCATAATTGATTTCGACAACTTTTCAAAACTGTGAAATTGATGCTTCTGAACTCACGAATGGCACAGACATCATCTACGACAGTAATTTTAAAACCGATAATGTCAATTGTGACATCACAGATGATGTAATAATTGATTTCGACATCTTTTCAAAACTGTGAAATTGATGCTTCTGAACTCACGGATGGCACAGACATCATCTACGACAGTAATTTTAAAACCGAGAATGTCAATTGTGACATCACTGATGATGTCATAATTGATTTTACCAACTTTTCAAAACTGTAAAATTGACGCTTCTGAACTCACGGATGGCACGGACATCATCTACGACAGTAATTTTAAAACCGATAATGTCAATTGTGACATCACTGATGATGTCATAATTGATTTTAACCATCTTTTCAAAACTGTAAATTTGACGATTCTGAACTCACGGACGGCACGGACATCATCTACGACAGTAATTTTAAAACCGATTATGTCAATTGTGACATCACTGATGATGTCATAATTGATTTTGACCATCTTTTCAAAACTGTAAAATTGACGATTCTGAACTCACGGATGGCACAGACATCATCTACTACAGTAATTTTAAAACCGATTATGTCAATTGTGACATCACTGATGATGTCATAATTGATTTTGACCATCTTTTCAAAACTGTAAAATTGACGCTTCTGAACTCACGGATGGCACAGACATCATCTACGACAGTAATTTTAAAACCGATTATGTCAATTGTGACATCACAGATGATGTAATAATTGATTTCGACATCTTTTCAAAACTGTGAAATTGATGCTTCTGAACTCACGGATGGCACAGACATCATCTACGACAGTAATTTTAAAACCGAGAATGTCGATTGTGACATCACTGATGATGTCATAATTGATTTTAACCATCTTTTCAAAACTGTAAAATTGACGCTTCTGAACTCACGGATGGCACGGACATCATCTACGACAGTAATTTTAAAACCGATAATGTCAATTGTGACATCACTGATGATGTCATAATTGATTTTAACCATCTTTTCAAAACTGTAAATTTGACGATTCTGAACTCACGGACGGCACGGACATCATCTACGACAGTAATTTTAAAACCGATTATGTCAATTGTGACATCACTGATGATGTCATAATTGATTTTGACTAACTTTTCAAAACTGTAAAATTGACGCTTCTGAACTCACGGATGGCACAGACATCATCTACGACAGTAATTTTAAAACCGATAATGTCAATTGTGACATCACTGATGATGTCATAATTGATTTAACCATCTTTTAAAAACTGTAAAATTGACGCTTCTGAACTCACGGATGGCACGGACATCATCTACGACAGTAATTTTAAAACCGATAATGTCAATTGTGACATCACTGATGATGTCATAATTGATTTTAACCATCTTTTCAAAACTGTAAATTTGACGATTCTGAACCCACGGATGGCACGGACATCATCTACGACAGTAATTTTAAAACCGATTATGTCAATTGTGACATCACTGATGATGTCATAATTGATTTTGACCATCTTTTCAAAACTGTAAAATTGACGCTTCTGAACTCACGGATGGCACGGACATCATCTACGACAGTAATTTTAAAACCGATAATGTCAATTGTGACATCACTGATGATGTCATAATTGATTTTGACCATCTTTTCAAAACTGTAAAATTGACGCTTCTGAACTCACGGATGGCACGGACATCATCTATGACAGTAATTTTAAAACCGATAATGTCAATTGTGACATCACTGATGATGTCATAATTGATTTTAACCATCTTTTCAAAACTGTAAATTTGACGATTCTGAACTCACGGATGGCACGGACATCATCTACGACAGTAATTTTAAAACCGATAATGACAATTGTGACATCACTGATGATGTCATAATTGATTTTAACCATCTTTTCAAAACTGTAAAATTGACGCTTCTGAACTCACGGATGGCACGGACATCATCTACGACAGTAATTTTAAAACCGATAATGTCAATTGTGACATCACTGATGATGTCATAATTGATTTTAACCATCTTTTCAAAACTGTAAATTTGACGATTCTGAACTCACGGATGGCACGGACATCATCTACGACAGTAATTTTAAAACCGATTATGTCAATTGTGACATCACTGATGATGTCATAATTGATTTTGACCATCTTTTCAAAACTGTAAAATTGACGCTTCTGAACTCACGGATGGCACGGACATCATCTATGACAGTAATATTAAAACCGATAATGTCAATTGTGACATCACTGATGATGTCATAATTGATTTTAACCATCTTTTCAAAACTGTAAATTTGACGATTCTGAACTCACGGATGGCACGGACATCATCTACGACAGTAATTTTAAAACCGATTATGTCAATTGTGACATCACTGATGATATCATAATTGATTTTAACCATATTTTCAAAACTGTAAATTTGACAATTCTGAACTCACGGATGGCACGGACATCATCTACGACAGTAATTTTAAAACCGATTATGTCAATTGTGACATCACTGATGATGTCATAATTGATTTTGACAATCTTTTCAAAACTGTAAAATTGACGCTTCTGAACTCACGGATGGCAGAGACATCATCTACGACAGTAATTTTAAAACCGATTATGTCAATTGTGACATCACTGATGATGTCATAATTGATTTTGACCATCTTTTCAAAACTGTAAAATTGACGCTTCTGAACTCACGGATGGCACAGACATCATCTACGACAGTAATTTTAAAACCGATTTTGTCAATTGTGACATCACTGATGATGTCATAATTGATTTTGACCATCTTTTCAAAACTGTGAAATTGATGCTTCTGAACTCACGAATGGCACGGACATCATCTACGACAGTAATTTTAAAACCGATAATGTCAATTGTGACATCACTGATGATGTCATAATTGATTTTAACCATCTTTTCAAAACTGTAAAATTGACGCTTCTGAACTCACGGATGGCACGGACATCATCTACGACAGTAATTTTAAAACCGATAATGTCAATTGTGACATCACTGATGATGTCATAATTGATTTTAACCATCTTTTCAAAACTGTAAATTTGACGATTCTGAACTCACGGATGGCACGGACATCATCTACGACAGTAATTTTAAAACCGATTATGTCAATTGTGACATCACTGATGATGTCATAATTGATTTTGACCATCTTTTCAAAACTGTAAAATTGACGCTTCTGAACTCACGGATGGCATGGACATCATCTACGACAGTAATTTTAAAACCGATAATGTCAATTGTGACATCACTGATGATGTCATAATTGATTTTAAGCATCTTTTCAAAACTGTAAATTTGACGATTCTGAACTCACGGATGGCACGGACATCATCTACGACAGTAATTTTAAAACCGATAATGTCAATTGTGACATCACTGATGATGTCATAATTGATTTCGACCATCTTTTCAAAACTGTAAAATTGATGCTTCTGAACTCACGAATGGCACGGACATCATCTATGACAGTAATTTTAAAACCGATAATGTCAATTGTGACATCACTGATGATGTCATAATTGATTTTAACCATCTTTTCAAAACTGTAAAATTGACGCTTCTGAACTCACGGATGGCACGGACATCATCTACGACAGTAATTTTAAAACCGATTATGTCAATTGTGACATCACTGATGATGTCATAATTGATTTTGACCATCTTTTCAAAACTGTAAAATTGACGCTTCTGAACTCACGGATGGCACGGACATCATCTACGACAGTAATTTTAAAACCGATAATGTCAATTGTGACATCACTGATGATGTCATAATTGATTTTGACCATCTTTTCAAAACTGTAAAATTGACGCTTCTGAACTCACGGATGGCACGGACATCATCTATGACAGTAATTTTAAAACCGATAATGTCAATTGTGACATCACTGATGATGTCATAATTGATTTTAACCATCTTTTCAAAACTGTAAATTTGACGATTCTGAACTCACGGATGGCACGGACATCATCTACGACAGTAATTTTAAAACCGATAATGACAATTGTGACATCACTGATGATGTCATAATTGATTTTAACCATCTTTTCAAAACTGTAAAATTGACGCTTCTGAACTCACGGATGGCACGGACATCATCTACGACAGTAATTTTAAAACCGATAATGTCAATTGTGACATCACTGATGATGTCATAATTGATTTTAACCATCTTTTCAAAACTGTAAATTTGACGATTCTGAACTCACGGATGGCACGGACATCATCTACGACAGTAATTTTAAAACCGATTATGTCAATTGTGACATCACTGATGATGTCATAATTGATTTTGACCATCTTTTCAAAACTGTAAAATTGACGCTTCTGAACTCACGGATGGCACGGACATCATCTATGACAGTAATATTAAAACCGATAATGTCAATTGTGACATCACTGATGATGTCATAATTGATTTTAACCATCTTTTCAAAACTGTAAATTTGACGATTCTGAACTCACGGATGGCACGGACATCATCTACGACAGTAATTTTAAAACCGATTATGTCAATTGTGACATCACTGATGATATCATAATTGATTTTAACCATATTTTCAAAACTGTAAATTTGACAATTCTGAACTCACGGATGGCACGGACATCATCTACGACAGTAATTTTAAAACCGATTATGTCAATTGTGACATCACTGATGATGTCATAATTGATTTTGACAATCTTTTCAAAACTGTAAAATTGACGCTTCTGAACTCACGGATGGCAGAGACATCATCTACGACAGTAATTTTAAAACCGATTATGTCAATTGTGACATCACTGATGATGTCATAATTGATTTTGACCATCTTTTCAAAACTGTAAAATTGACGCTTCTGAACTCACGGATGGCACAGACATCATCTACGACAGTAATTTTAAAACCGATTTTGTCAATTGTGACATCACTGATGATGTCATAATTGATTTTGACCATCTTTTCAAAACTGTGAAATTGATGCTTCTGAACTCACGAATGGCACGGACATCATCTACGACAGTAATTTTAAAACCGATAATGTCAATTGTGACATCACTGATGATGTCATAATTGATTTTAACCATCTTTTCAAAACTGTAAAATTGACGCTTCTGAACTCACGGATGGCACGGACATCATCTACGACAGTAATTTTAAAACCGATAATGTCAATTGTGACATCACTGATGATGTCATAATTGATTTTAACCATCTTTTCAAAACTGTAAATTTGACGATTCTGAACTCACGGATGGCACGGACATCATCTACGACAGTAATTTTAAAACCGATTATGTCAATTGTGACATCACTGATGATGTCATAATTGATTTTGACCATCTTTTCAAAACTGTAAAATTGACGCTTCTGAACTCACGGATGGCATGGACATCATCTACGACAGTAATTTTAAAACCGATAATGTCAATTGTGACATCACTGATGATGTCATAATTGATTTTAAGCATCTTTTCAAAACTGTAAATTTGACGATTCTGAACTCACGGATGGCACGGACATCATCTACGACAGTAATTTTAAAACCGATAATGTCAATTGTGACATCACTGATGATGTCATAATTGATTTCGACCATCTTTTCAAAACTGTAAAATTGATGCTTCTGAACTCACGAATGGCACGGACATCATCTATGACAGTAATTTTAAAACCGATAATGTCAATTGTGACATCACTGATGATGTCATAATTGATTTTAACCATCTTTTCAAAACTGTAAAATTGACGCTTCTGAACTCACGGATGGCACGGACATCATCTACGACAGTAATTTTAAAACCGATAATGTCAATTGTGACATCACTGATGATGTCATAATTGATTTTAACCATCTTTTCAAAACTGTAAATTTGACGATTCTGAACTCACGGATGGCACGAACATCATCTACGACAGTAATTTTAAAACCGATTATGTCAATTGTGACATCACTGATGATGTCATAATTGATTTTGACCATCTTTTCAAAACTGTAAAATTGACGCTTCTGAACTCACGGATGGCATGGACATCATCTACGACAGTAATTTTAAAACCGATAATGTCAATTGTGACATCACTGATGATGTCATAATTGATTTTAACCATCTTTTCAAAACTGTAAATTTGACGATTCTGAACTCACGGATGGCACGGACATCATCTACGACAGTAATTTTAAAACCGATTATGTCAATTGTGACATCACTGATGATGTCATAATTGATTTTGACCATCTTTTCAAAACTGTAAAATTTACGCTTCTGAACTCACTGATGGCACAGACATCATCTACGACAGTAATTTTAAAACCGATTATGTCAATTGTGACATCACTGATGATGTCATAATTGATTTCGACAACTTTTCAAAACTGTGAAATTGATGCTTCTGAACTCACGAATGGCACAGACATCATCTACGACAGTAATTTTAAAACCGATAATGTCAATTGTGACATCACAGATGATGTAATAATTGATTTCGACATCTTTTCAAAACTGTGAAATTGATGCTTCTGAACTCACGGATGGCACAGACATCATCTACGACAGTAATTTTAAAACCGATAATGTCAATTGTGACATCACTGATGATGTCATAATTGATTTTGACCATCTTTTCAAAACTGTAAAATTGACGCTTCTGAACTCACGGATGTCACAGACATCATCTACGACAGTAATTTTAAAACCGATTATGTCAATTGTGACATCACAGATGATGTAATAATTGATTTCCACATCTTTTCAAAACTGTGAAATTGATGCTTCTGAACTCACGGATGGCACATACATCATCTACGACAGTAATTTTAAAACCGATAATGTCAATTGTGACATCACTGATGATGTCATAATTGATTTTACCAACTTTTCAAAACTGTAAAATTGACGCTTCTGAACTCACGGATGGCACGGACATCATCTACGACAGTAATTTTAAAACCGATAATGTCAATTGTGACATCACTGATGATGTCATAATTGATTTTAACCATCTTTTCAAAACTGTAAATTTGACGATTCTGAACTCACGGACGGCACGGACATCATCTACGACAGTAATTTTAAAACCGATTATGTCAATTGTGACATCACTGATGATGTCATAATTGATTTTGACCATCTTTTCAAAACTGTAAAATTGACGATTCTGAACTCACGGATGGCACAGACATCATCTACGACAGTAATTTTAAAACCGATTATGTCAATTGTGACATCACTGATGATGTCATAATTGATTTTGACCATCTTTTCAAAACTGTAAAATTGACGCTTCTGAACTCACGGATGGCACAGACATCATCTACGACAGTAATTTTAAAACCGATTATGTCAATTGTGACATCACAGATGATGTCATAATTGATTTCGACATCTTTTCAAAACTGTGAAATTGATGCTTCTGAACTCACGGATGGCACAGACATCATCTACGACAGTAATTTTAAAACCGAGAATGTCGATTGTGACATCACTGATGATGTCATAATTGATTTTAACCATCTTTTCAAAACTGTAAAATTGACGCTTCTGAACTCACGGATGGCACGGACATCATCTACGACAGTAATTTTAAAACCGATAATGTCAATTGTGACATCACTGATGATGTCATAATTGATTTTAACCATCTTTTCAAAACTGTAAATTTGACGATTCTGAACTCACGGACGGCACGGACATCATCTACGACAGTAATTTTAAAACCGATTATGTCAATTGTGACATCACTGATGATGTCATAATTGATTTTGACTAACTTTTCAAAACTGTAAAATTGACGCTTCTGAACTCACGGATGGCACAGACATCATCTACGACAGTAATTTTAAAACCGATAATGTCAATTGTGACATCACTGATGATGTCATAATTGATTTAACCATCTTTTAAAAACTGTAAAATTGACGCTTCTGAACTCACGGATGGCACGGACATCATCTACGACAGTAATTTTAAAACCGATAATGTCAATTGTGACATCACTGATGATGTCATAATTGATTTTAACCATCTTTTCAAAACTGTAAATTTGACGATTCTGAACCCACGGATGGCACGGACATCATCTACGACAGTAATTTTAAAACCGATTATGTCAATTGTGACATCACTGATGATGTCATAATTGATTTTGACCATCTTTTCAAAACTGTAAAATTGACGCTTCTGAACTCACGGATGGCACGGACATCATCTACGACAGTAATTTTAAAACCGATAATGTCAATTGTGACATCACTGATGATGTCATAATTGATTTTGACCATCTTTTCAAAACTGTAAAATTGACGCTTCTGAACTCACGGATGGCACGGACATCATCTATGACAGTAATTTTAAAACCGATAATGTCAATTGTGACATCACTGATGATGTCATAATTGATTTTGACCATCTTTTCAAAACTGTGAAATTGATGCTTCTGAACTCACGAATGGCACGGACATCATCTACGACAGTAATTTTAAAACCGATAATGTCAATTGTGACATCACTGATGATGTCATAATTGATTTTAACCATCTTTTGAAAACTGTAAAATTGACGCTTCTGAACTCACGGATGGCACGGACATCATCTACGACAGTAATTTTAAAACCGATAATGTCAATTGTGACATCACTGATGATGTCATAATTGATTTTAACCATCTTTTCAAAACTGTAAATTTGACGATTCTGAACTCACGGATGGCACGGACATCATCTACGACAGTAATTTTAAAACCGATTATGTCAATTGTGACATCACTGATGATGTCATAATTGATTTTGACCATCTTTTCAAAACTGTAAAATTGACGCTTCTGAACTCACGGATGGCATGGACATCATCTACGACAGTAATTTTAAAACCGATAATGTCAATTGTGACATCACTGATGATGTCATAATTGATTTTAAGCATCTTTTCAAAACTGTAAATTTGACGATTCTGAACTCACGGATGGCACGGACATCATCTACGACAGTAATTTTAAAACCGATAATGTCAATTGTGACATCACTGATGATGTCATAATTGATTTCGACCATCTTTTCAAAACTGTAAAATTGATGCTTCTGAACTCACGAATGGCACGGACATCATCTATGACAGTAATTTTAAAACCGATAATGTCAATTGTGACATCACTGATGATGTCATAATTGATTTTAACCATCTTTTCAAAACTGTAAAATTGACGCTTCTGAACTCACGGATGGCACGGACATCATCTACTACAGTAATTTTAAAACCGATAATGTCAATTGTGACATCACTGATGATGTCATAATTGATTTTAACCATCTTTTCAAAACTGTAAATTTGACGATTCTGAACTCACGGATGGCACGAACATCATCTACGACAGTAATTTTAAAACCGATTATGTCAATTGTGACATCACTGATGATGTCATAATTGATTTTGACCATCTTTTCAAAACTGTAAAATTGACGCTTCTGAACTCACGGATGGCATGGACATCATCTACGACAGTAATTTTAAAACCGATAATGTCAATTGTGACATCACTGATGATGTCATAATTGATTTTAACCATCTTTTCAAAACTGTAAATTTGACGATTCTGAACTCACGGATGGCACGGACATCATCTACGACAGTAATTTTAAAACCGATTATGTCAATTGTGACATCACTGATGATGTCATAATTGATTTTGACCATCTTTTCAAAACTGTAAAATTTACGCTTCTGAACTCACTGATGGCACAGACATCATCTACGACAGTAATTTTAAAACCGATTATGTCAATTGTGACATCACTGATGATGTCATAATTGATTTCGACAACTTTTCAAAACTGTGAAATTGATGCTTCTGAACTCACGAATGGCACAGACATCATCTACGACAGTAATTTTAAAACCGATAATGTCAATTGTGACATCACAGATGATGTAATAATTGATTTCGACATCTTTTCAAAACTGTGAAATTGATGCTTCTGAACTCACGGATGGCACAGACATCATCTACGACAGTAATTTTAAAACCGAGAATGTCAATTGTGACATCACTGATGATGTCATAATTGATTTTACCAACTTTTCAAAACTGTAAAATTGACGCTTCTGAACTCACGGATGGCACGGACATCATCTACGACAGTAATTTTAAAACCGATAATGTCAATTGTGACATCACTGATGATGTCATAATTGATTTTAACCATCTTTTCAAAACTGTAAATTTGACGATTCTGAACTCACGGACGGCACGGACATCATCTACGACAGTAATTTTAAAACCGATTATGTCAATTGTGACATCACTGATGATGTCATAATTGATTTTGACCATCTTTTCAAAACTGTAAAATTGACGATTCTGAACTCACGGATGGCACAGACATCATCTACGACAGTAATTTTAAAACCGATTATGTCAATTGTGACATCACTGATGATGTCATAATTGATTTTGACCATCTTTTCAAAACTGTAAAATTGACGCTTCTGAACTCACGGATGGCACAGACATCATCTACGACAGTAATTTTAAAACCGATTATGTCAATTGTGACATCACAGATGATGTAATAATTGATTTCGACATCTTTTCAAAACTGTGAAATTGATGCTTCTGAACTCACGGATGGCACAGACATCATCTACGACAGTAATTTTAAAACCGAGAATGTCAATTGTGACATCACTGATGATGTCATAATTGATTTTACCAACTTTTCAAAACTGTAAAATTGACGCTTCTGAACTCACGGATGGCACGGACATCATCTACGACAGTAATTTTAAAACCGATAATGTCAATTGTGACATCACTGATGATGTCATAATTGATTTTAACCATCTTTTCAAAACTGTAAATTTGACGATTCTGAACTCACGGACGGCACGGACATCATCTACGACAGTAATTTTAAAACCGATTATGTCAATTGTGACATCACTGATGATGTCATAATTGATTTTGACCATCTTTTCAAAACTGTAAAATTGACGCTTCTGAACTCACGGATGGCACAGACATCATCTACGACAGTAATTTTAAAACCGATTATGTCAATTGTGACATCACAGATGATGTAATAATTGATTTCGACATCTTTTCAAAACTGTGAAATTGATGCTTCTGAACTCACGGATGGCACAGACATCATCTACGACAGTAATTTTAAAACCGAGAATGTCGATTGTGACATCACTGATGATGTCATAATTGATTTTAACCATCTTTTAAAAACTGTAAAATTGACGCTTCTGAACTCACGGATGGCACGGACATCATCTACGACAGTAATTTTAAAACCGATAATGTCAATTGTGACATCACTGATGATGTCATAATTGATTTTGACCATCTTTTCAAAACTGTAAAATTGACGCTTCTGAACTCACGGATGGCACGGACATCATCTACGACAGTAATTTTAAAACCGATAATGTCAATTGTGACATCACTGATGATGTCATAATTGATTTAACCATCTTTTAAAAACTGTAAAATTGACGCTTCTGAACTCACGGATGGCACGGACATCATCTACGACAGTAATTTTAAAACCGATAATGTCAATTGTGACATCACTGATGATGTCATAATTGATTTTAACCATCTTTTCAAAACTGTAAATTTGACGATTCTGAACCCACGGATGGCACGGACATCATCTACGACAGTAATTTTAAAACCGATTATGTCAATTGTGACATCACTGATGATGTCATAATTGATTTTGACCATCTTTTCAAAACTGTAAAATTGACGCTTCTGAACTCACGGATGGCACGGACATCATCTACGACAGTAATTTTAAAACCGATAATGTCAATTGTGACATCACTGATGATGTCATAATTGATTTTGACCATCTTTTCAAAACTGTAAAATTGACGCTTCTGAACTCACGGATGGCACGGACATCATCTATGACAGTAATTTTAAAACCGATAATGTCAATTGTGACATCACTGATGATGTCATAATTGATTTTAACCATCTTTTCAAAACTGTAAAATTGACGCTTCTGAACTCACGGATGGCACAGACATCATCTACGACAGTAATTTTAAAACCGATTTTGTCAATTGTGACATCACTGATGATGTCATAATTGATTTTGACCATCTTTTCAAAACTGTGAAATTGATGCTTCTGAACTCACGAATGGCACGGACATCATCTACGACAGTAATTTTAAAACCGATAATGTCAATTGTGACATCACTGATGATGTCATAATTGATTTTAACCATCTTTTCAAAACTGTAAAATTGACGCTTCTGAACTCACGGATGGCACGGACATCATCTACGACAGTAATTTTAAAACCGATAATGTCAATTGTGACATCACTGAGGATGTCATAATTGATTTTAACCATCTTTTCAAAACTGTAAATTTGACGATTCTGAACTCACGGATGGCACGGACATCATCTACGACAGTAATTTTAAAACCGATTATGTCAATTGTGACATCACTGATGATGTCATAATTGATTTTGACCATCTTTTCAAAACTGTAAAATTGACGCTTCTGAACTCACGGATGGCATGGACATCATCTACGACAGTAATTTTAAAACCGATAATGTCAATTGTGACATCACTGATGATGTCATAATTGATTTTAAGCATCTTTTCAAAACTGTAAATTTGACGATTCTGAACTCACGGATGGCACGGACATCATCTACGACAGTAATTTTAAAACCGATAATGTCAATTGTGACATCACTGATGATGTCATAATTGATTTTGACCATCTTTTCAAAACTGTAAAATTGATGCTTCTGAACTCACGAATGGCACGGACATCATCTATGACAGTAATTTTAAAACCGATAATGTCAATTGTGACATCACTGATGATGTCATAATTGATTTTAACCATCTTTTCAAAACTGTAAAATTGACGCTTCTGAACTCACGGATGGCACGGACATCATCTACGACAGTAATTTTAAAACCGATAATGTCAATTGTGACATCACTGATGATGTCATAATTGATTTTAACCATCTTTTCAAAACTGTAAATTTGACGATTCTGAACTCACGGATGGCACGAACATCATCTACGACAGTAATTTTAAAACCGATTATGTCAATTGTGACATCACTGATGATGTCATAATTGATTTTGACCATCTTTTCAAAACTGTAAAATTGACGCTTCTGAACTCACGGATGGCATGGACATCATCTACGACAGTAATTTTAAAACCGATAATGTCAATTGTGACATCACTGATGATGTCATAATTGATTTTAACCATCTTTTCAAAACTGTAAATTTGACGATTCTGAACTCACGGATGGCACGGACATCATCTACGACAGTAATTTTAAAACCGATTATGTCAATTGTGACATCACTGATGATGTCATAATTGATTTTGACCATCTTTTCAAAACTGTAAAATTTACGCTTCTGAACTCACTGATGGCACAGACATCATCTACGACAGTAATTTTAAAACCGATTATGTCAATTGTGACATCACTGATGATGTCATAATTGATTTCGACAACTTTTCAAAACTGTGAAATTGATGCTTCTGAACTCACGAATGGCACAGACATCATCTACGACAGTAATTTTAAAACCGATAATGTCAATTGTGACATCACAGATGATGTAATAATTGATTTCGACATCTTTTCAAAACTGTGAAATTGATGCTTCTGAACTCACGGATGGCACAGACATCATCTACGACAGTAATTTTAAAACCGAGAATGTCAATTGTGACATCACTGATGATGTCATAATTGATTTTACCAACTTTTCAAAACTGTAAAATTGACGCTTCTGAACTCACGGATGGCACGGACATCATCTACGACAGTAATTTTAAAACCGATAATGTCAATTGTGACATCACTGATGATGTCATAATTGATTTTAACCATCTTTTCAAAACTGTAAATTTGACGATTCTGAACTCACGGACGGCACGGACATCATCTACGACAGTAATTTTAAAACCGATTATGTCAATTGTGACATCACTGATGATGTCATAATTGATTTTGACCATCTTTTCAAAACTGTAAAATTGACGATTCTGAACTCACGGATGGCACAGACATCATCTACGACAGTAATTTTAAAACCGATTATGTCAATTGTGACATCACTGATGATGTCATAATTGATTTTGACCATCTTTTCAAAACTGTAAAATTGACGCTTCTGAACTCACGGATGGCACAGACATCATCTACGACAGTAATTTTAAAACCGATTATGTCAATTGTGACATCACAGATGATGTAATAATTGATTTCGACATCTTTTCAAAACTGTGAAATTGATGCTTCTGAACTCACGGATGGCACAGACATCATCTACGACAGTAATTTTAAAACCGAGAATGTCGATTGTGACATCACTGATGATGTCATAATTGATTTTAACCATCTTTTCAAAACTGTAAAATTGACGCTTCTGAACTCACGGATGGCACGGACATCATCTACGACAGTAATTTTAAAACCGATAATGTCAATTGTGACATCACTGATGATGTCATAATTGATTTTAACCATCTTTTCAAAACTGTAAATTTGACGATTCTGAACTCACGGACGGCACGGACATCATCTACGACAGTAATTTTAAAACCGATTATGTCAATTGTGACATCACTGATGATGTCATAATTGATTTTGACTAACTTTTCAAAACTGTAAAATTGACGCTTCTGAACTCACGAATGGCACAGACATCATCTACGACAGTAATTTTAAAACCGATAATGTCAATTGTGACATCACTGATGATGTCATAATTGATTTAACCATCTTTTAAAAACTGTAAATTTGACGATTCTGAACTCACGGATGGCACGGACATCATCTACGACAGTAATTTTAAAACCGATTATGTCAATTGTGACATCACTGATGATGTCATAATTGATTTTGACCATCTTTTCAAAACTGTAAATTTGACGATTCTGAACTCACGGATGGCACAGACATCATCTACGACAGTAATTTTAAAACCGATTATGTCAATTGTGACATCACTGATGATGTCATAATTGATTTTAACCATCTTTTCAAAACTGTAAAATTGACGCTTCTGAACTCACGGATGGCACGGACATCATCTACGACAGTAATTTTAAAACCGATAATGTCGATTGTGACATCACTGATGATGTCATAATTGATTTTAACCATCTTTTCAAAACTGTAAAATTGACGCTTCTGAACTCACGGATGGCACGGACATCATCTACGACAGTAATTTTAAAACCGATAATGTCAATTGTGACATCACTGATGATGTCATAATTGATTTTAACCATCTTTTCAAAACTGTAAAATTGACGCTTCTGAACTCACGGATGGCACGGACATCATCTACGACAGTAATTTTAAAACCGATAATGTCAATTGTGACATCACTGATGATGTCATAATTGATTTTAACCATCTTTTCAAAACTGTAAAATTGATGCTTCTGAACTCACGGATGGCACAGACATCATCTACGACAGTAATTTTAAAACCGAGAATGTCAATTGTGACATCACTGATGATGTCATAATTGATTTTACCAACTTTTCAAAACTGTAAAATTGACGCTTCTGAACTCACGGATGGCACGGACATCATCTACGACAGTAATTTTAAAACCGATAATGTCAATTGTGACATCACTGATGATGTCATAATTGATTTTAACCATCTTTTCAAAACTGTAAATTTGACGATTCTGAACTCACGGACGGCACGGACATCATCTACGACAGTAATTTTAAAACCGATTATGTCAATTGTGACATCACTGATGATGTCATAATTGATTTTGACCATCTTTTCAAAACTGTAAAATTGACGATTCTGAACTCACGGATGGCACAGACATCATCTACGACAGTAATTTTAAAACCGATTATGTCAATTGTGACATCACTGATGATGTCATAATTGATTTTGACCATCTTTTCAAAACTGTAAAATTGACGCTTCTGAACTCACGGATGGCACAGACATCATCTACGACAGTAATTTTAAAACCGATTATGTCAATTGTGACATCACAGATGATGTAATAATTGATTTCGACATCTTTTCAAAACTGTGAAATTGATGCTTCTGAACTCACGGATGGCACAGACATCATCTACGACAGTAATTTTAAAACCGAGAATGTCGATTGTGACATCACTGATGATGTCATAATTGATTTTAACCATCTTTTCAAAACTGTAAAATTGACGCTTCTGAACTCACGGATGGCACGGACATCATCTACGACAGTAATTTTAAAACCGATAATGTCAATTGTGACATCACTGATGATGTCATAATTGATTTTAACCATCTTTTCAAAACTGTAAATTTGACGATTCTGAACTCACGGACGGCACGGACATCATCTACGACAGTAATTTTAAAACCGATTATGTCAATTGTGACATCACTGATGATGTCATAATTGATTTTGACTAACTTTTCAAAACTGTAAAATTGACGCTTCTGAACTCACGGATGGCACAGACATCATCTACGACAGTAATTTTAAAACCGATAATGTCAATTGTGACATCACTGATGATGTCATAATTGATTTAACCATCTTTTAAAAACTGTAAATTTGACGATTCTGAACTCACGGATGGCACGGACATCATCTACGACAGTAATTTTAAAACCGATTATGTCAATTGTGACATCACTGATGATGTCATAATTGATTTTGACCATCTTTTCAAAACTGTAAATTTGACGATTCTGAACTCACGGATGGCACAGACATCATCTACGACAGTAATTTTAAAACCGATTATGTCAATTGTGACATCACTGATGATGTCATAATTGATTTTAACCATCTTTTCAAAACTGTAAAATTGACGCTTCTGAACTCACGGATGGCACGGACATCATCTACGACAGTAATTTTAAAACCGATAATGTCGATTGTGACATCACTGATGATGTCATAATTGATTTTAACCATCTTTTCAAAACTGTAAAATTGACGCTTCTGAACTCACGGATGGCACGGACATCATCTACGACAGTAATTTTAAAACCGATAATGTCAATTGTGACATCACTGATGATGTCATAATTGATTTTAACCATCTTTTCAAAACTGTAAAATTGACGCTTCTGAACTCACGGATGGCACAGACATCATCTACGACAGTAATTATAAAACCGATAATGTCAATTGTGACATCACTGATTATGTCATAATTGATTTTAACCATCTTTTCAAAACTGTAAATTTGACGATTCTGAACTCACGGATGGCACGGACATCATCTACGACAGAAATTTTAAAACCGATTATGTCAATTGTGACATCACTGATGATGTCATAATTGATTTTGACCATCTTTTCAAAACTGTAAAATTGACGCTTCTGAACTCACGGATGGCACGGACATCATCTATGACAGTAATTTTAAAACCGATAATGTCAATTGTGACATCACTGATGATGTCATAATTGATTTTAACCATCTTTTCAAAACTGTAAATTTGACGATTCTGAACTCACTGATGGCACGGACATCATCTACGACAGTAATTTTAAAACCGATTATGTCAATTGTGACATCACTGATGATGTCATAATTGATTTTGACCATCTTTTCAAAACTGTAAAATTGACGCTTCTGAACTCACGGATGGCACGGACATCATCTACGACAGTAATTTTAAAACCGATAATGTCAATTGTGACATCACTGATGATGTCATAATTGATTTTAACCATCTTTTCAAAACTGTAAATTTGACGATTCTGAACTCACGGATGGCACGGACATCATCTACGACAGTAATTTTAAAACCGATTATGTCAATTGTGACATCACTGATGATGTCATAATTGATTTTGACCATCTTTTCAAAACTGTAAATTTGACGATTCTGAACTCACGGATGGCACAGACATCATCTACGACAGTAATTTTAAAACCGATTATGTCAATTGTGACATCACTGATGATGTCATAATTGATTTTGACCATCTTTTCAAATCTTTAAATTTGACGATTCTGAACTCACGGATGGCACGGACATCATCTACGACAGTAATTTTAAAACCGATTATGGCAATTGTGACATCACTGATGATGTCATAATTGATTTCGACCATCTTTTCAAAACTGTAAAATTGATGCTTCTGAACTCACGAATGGCACGGACATCATATATGACAGTAATTTTAAAACCGATAATGTCAATTGTGACATCACTGATGATGTCATAATTGATTTTAACCATCTTTTCAAAACTGTAAAATTGACGCTTCTGAACTCACGGATGGCACGGACATCATCTACGACAGTAATTTTAAAACCGATTATGTCAATTGTGACATCACTGATGATGTCATAATTGATTTTGACCATCTTTTCAAAACTGTAAAATTGACGCTTCTGAACTCACGGATGGCACAGACATCATCTACGACAGTCATTTTAAAACCGATTATGTCAATTGTGACATCACTGATGATGTAATAATTGATTTCGACATCTTTTCAAAACTGTGAAATTGATGCTTCTGAACTCACGAATGGCACAGACATCATCTACGACAGTAATTTTAAAACCGATAATGTCAATTGTGACATCACTGATGATGTCATAATTGATTTTAACCATCTTTTCAAAACTGTAAAATTGACGCTTCTGAACTCACGGATGGCACGGACAGCATCTACGACAGTAATTTTAAAACCGATTATGTCAATTGTGACATCACTGATGATGTCACAATTGATTTTGACCATCTTTTCAAAACTGTAAAATTGACGCTTCTGAACTCACGGATGGCACAGACATCATCTACGACAGTAATTTTTAAACCGATTATGTCAATTGTGACATCACAGATGATGTAATAATTGATTTCGACATCTTTTCAAAACTGTGAAATTGATGCTTCTGAACTCACGGATGGCACAGACATCATCTACGACAGTAATTTTAAAACCGATTTTGTCAATTGTGACATCACTGATGATGTCATAATTGATTTTAACCATCTTTTCAAAACTGTAAAATTGACGCTTCTGAACTCACGGATGGCACAGACATCATCTACGACAGTAATTTTAAAACCGATTTTGTCAATTGTGACATCACTGATGATGTCATAATTGATTTTGACCATCTTTTCAAAACTGTGAAATTGATGCTTCTGAACTCACGAATGGCACGGACATCATCTACGACAGTAATTTTAAAACCGATAATGTCAATTGTGACATCACTGATGATGTCATAATTGATTTTAACCATCTTTTCAAAACTGTAAAATTGACGCTTCTGAACTCACGGATGGCACGGACATCATCTACGACAGTAATTTTAAAACCGATAATGTCAATTGTGACATCACTGATGATGTCATATTTGATTTTAACCATCTTTTCAAAACTGTAAATTTGACGATTTTGAACTCACGGATGGCACGGACATCATCTACGACAGTAATTTTAAAACCGATTATGTCAATTGTGACATCACTGATGATGTCATAATTGATTTTGACCATCTTTTCAAAACTGTAAAATTGACGCTTCTGAACTCACTGATGGCACGGACATCATCTACGACAGTAATTTTAAAACCGATAATGTCAATTGTGACATCACTGATGATGTCATAATTGATTTTAACCATCTTTTCAAAACTGTAAATTTGACGATTCTGAACTCACGGATGGCACGGACATCATCTACGACAGTAATTTTAAAACCGATTATGTCAATTGTGACATCACTGATGATGTCATAATTGATTTTGACCATCTTTTCAAAACTGTAAATTTGACGATTCTGAACTCACGGATGGCACAGACATCATCTACGACAGTAATTTTAAAACCGATTATGTCAATTGTGACATCACTGATGATGTCATAATTGATTTTGACCATCTTTTCAAATCTTTAAATTTGACGATTCTGAACTCACGGATAGCACGGACATCATCTACGACAGTAATTTTAAAACCGATTATGGCAATTGTGACATCACTGATGATGTCATAATTGATTTCGACCATCTTTTCAAAACTGTAAAATTGATGCTTCTGAACTCACGAATGGCAAGGACATCATATATGACAGTAATTTTAAAACCGATAATGTCAATTGTGACATCACTGATGATGTCATAATTGATTTTAACCATCTTTTCAAAACTGTAAAATTGACGCTTCTGAACTCACGGATGGCACGGACATCATCTACGACAGTAATTTTAAAACCGATTATGTCAATTGTGACATCACTGATGATGTCATAATTGATTTTGACCATCTTTTCAAAACTGTAAAATTGACGCTTCTGAACTCACGGATGGCACAGACATCATCTACGACAGTCATTTTAAAACCGATTATGTCAATTGTGACATCACTGATGATGTAATAATTGATTTCGACATTTTTTCAAAACTGTGAAATTGATGCTTCTGAACTCACGAATGGCACAGACATCATCTACGACAGTAATTTTAAAACCGATAATGTCAATTGTGACATCACTGATGATGTCATAATTGATTTTAACCATCTTTTCAAAACTGTAAAATTGACGCTTCTGAACTCACGGATGGCACGGACAGCATCTACGACAGTAATTTTAAAACCGATTATGTCAATTGTGACATCACTGATGATGTCACAATTGATTTTGACCATCTTTTCAAAACTGTAAAATTGACGCTTCTGAACTCACGGATGGCACAGACATCATCTACGACAGTAATTTTAAAACCGATTATGTCAATTGTGACATCACAGATGATGTAATAATTGATTTCGACATCTTTTCAAAACTGTGAAATTGATGCTTCTGAACTCACGGATGGCACAGACATCATCTACGACAGTAATTTTAAAACCGATTTTGTCAATTGTGACATCACTGATGATGTCATAATTGATTTTGACCATCTTTTCAAAACTGTGAAATTGATGCTTCTGAACTCACGAATGGCACGGACATCATCTACGACAGTAATTTTAAAACCGATAATGTCAATTGTGACATCACTGATGATGTCATAATTGATTTTAACCATCTTTTCAAAACTGTAAAATTGACGCTTCTGAACTCACGGATGGCACGGACATCATCTACGACAGTAATTTTAAAACCGATAATGTCAATTGTGACATCACTGATGATGTCATAATTGATTTTAACCATCTTTTCAAAACTGTGAAATTGATGCTTCTGAACTCACGGATGGCACAGACATCATCTACGACAGTAATTTTAAAACCGATTTTGTCAATTGTGACATCACTGATGATGTCATAATTGATTTTGACCATCTTTTCAAAACTGTGAAATTGATGCTTCTGAACTCACGAATGGCACGGACATCATCTACGACAGTAATTTTAAAACCGATAATGTCAATTGTGACATCACTGATGATGTCATAATTGATTTTAACCATCTTTTCAAAACTGTAAAATTGACGCTTCTGAACTCACGGATGGCACGGACATCATCTACGACAGTAATTTTAAAACCGATAATGTCAATTGTGACATCACTGATGATGTCATAATTGATTTAACCATCTTTTAAAAACTGTAAATTTGACGATTCTGAACTCACGGATGGCACGGACATCATCTACGACAGTAATTTTAAAACCGATTATGTCAATTGTGACATCACTGATGATGTCATAATTGATTTTGACCATCTTTTCAAATCTTTAAATTTGACGATTCTGAACTCACGGATGGCACGGACATCATCTACGACAGTAATTTTAAAACCGATTATGGCAATTGTGACATCACTGATGATGTCATAATTGATTTCGACCATCTTTTCAAAACTGTGAAATTGATGCTTCTGAACTCACGAATGGCACGGACATCATATATGACAGTAATTTTAAAACCGATAATGTCAATTGTGACATCACTGATGATGTCATAATTGATTTTAACCATCTTTTCAAAACTGTAAAATTGACGCTTCTGAACTCACGGATGGCACGGACATCATCTACGACAGTAATTTTAAAACCGATTATGTCAATTGTGACATCACTGATGATGTCATAATTGATTTTGACCATCTTTTCAAAACTGTAAAATTGACGCTTCTGAACTCACGGATGGCACAGACATCATCTACGACAGTAATTTTAAAACCGATTTTGTCAATTGTGACATCACTGATGATGTCATAATTGATTTTGACCATCTTTTCAAAACTGTGAAATTGATGCTTCTGAACTCACGAATGGCACGGACATCATCTACGACAGTAATTTTAAAACCGATAATGTCAATTGTGACATCACTGATGATGTCATAATTGATTTTAACCATCTTTTCAAAACTGTAAAATTGACGCTTCTGAACTCACGGATGGCACGGACATCATCTACGACAGTAATTTTAAAACCGATAATGTCAATTGTGACATCACTGATGATGTCATATTTGATTTTAACCATCTTTTCAAAACTGTAAGTTTGACGATTCTGAACTCACGGATGGCACGGACATCATCTACGACAGTAATTTTAAAACCGATTATGTCAATTGTGACATCACTGATGATGTCAGAATTGATTTTGACCATCTTTTCAAAACTGTAAAATTGACGCTTCTGAACTCACTGATGGCACGGACATCATCTACGACATTAATTTTAAAACCGATAATGTCAATTGTGACATCACTGATGATGTCATAATTGATTTTAACCATCTTTTCAAAACTGTAAAATTGACGCTTCTGAACTCACGGATGGCAGAGACATCATCTACGACAGTAATTTTAAAACCGATTTTGTCAATTGTGACATCACTGATGATGTCATAATTGATTTTGACCATCTTTTCAAAACTGTGAAATTGATGCTTCTGAACTCACGAATGGCACGGACATCATCTACGACAGTAATTTTAAAACCGATAATGTCAATTGTGACATCACTGATGATGTCATAATTGATTTTAACCATCTTTTCAAAACTGTAAAATTGACGCTTCTGAACTCACGGATGGCACGGACATCATCTACGATAGTAATTTTAAAACCGATAATGTCAATTGTGACATCACTGATGATGTCATAATTGATTTTAACCATCTTTTCAAAACTGTAAATTTGACGATTCTGAACTCACGGATGGCACGGACATCATCTACGACGGTAATTTTAAAACCGATTATGTCAATTGTGACATCACTGATGATGTCATAATTGATTTTGACCATCTTTTCAAAACTGTAAAATTGACGCTTCTGAACTCACGGATGGCACGGACATCATCTACGACAGTAATTTTAAAACCGATAATGTCAATTGTGACATCACTGATGATGTCATAATTGATTTTAACCATCTTTTCAAAACTGTAAATTTGACGATTCTGAACTCACGGATGGCACGGACATCATCTACGACAGTAATTTTAAATCCGATTATGTCAATTGTGACATCACTGATGATGTCATAATTGATTTTAACCATCTTTTCAAAACTGTAAAATTGACGCTTCTGAACTCACGGATGGCACGGACATCATCTACGACAGTAATTTTAAAACCGATAATGTCAATTGTGACATCACTGATGATGTCATATTTGATTTTAACCATCTTTTCAAAACTGTAAATTTGACGATTCTGAACTCACGGATGGCACGGACATCATCTACGACAGTAATTTTAAAACCGATTATGTCAATTGTGACATCACTGATGATGTCATAATTGATTTTGACCATCTTTTCAAAACTGTAAAATTGACGCTTCTGAACTCACTGATGGCACGGACATCATCTACGACAGTAATTTTAAAACCGATAATGTCAATTGTGACATCACTGATGATGTCATAATTGATTTTAACCATCTTTTCAAAACTGTAAATTTGACGATTCTGAACTCACGGATGGCACGGACATCATCTACGACAGTAATTTTAAAACCGATTATGTCAATTGTGACATCACTGATGATGTCATAATTGATTTTGACAATCTTTTCAAAACTGTAAATTTGACGATTCTGAACTCACGGATGGCACAGACATCATCTACGACAGTAATTTTAAAACCGATTATGTCAATTGTGACATCACTGATGATGTCATAATTGATTTTGACCATCTTTTCAAATCTTTAAATTTGACGATTCTGAACTCACGGATGGCACGGACATCATCTACGACAGTAATTTTAAAACCGATTATGGCAATTGTGACATCACTGATGATGTCATAATTGATTTCGACCATCTTTTCAAAACTGTGAAATTGATGCTTCTGAACTCACGAATGGCACGGACATCATATATGACAGTAATTTTAAAACCGATAATGTCAATTGTGACATCACTGATGATGTCATAATTGATTTTAACCATCTTTTCAAAACTGTAAAATTGACGCTTCTGAACTCACGGATGGCACGGACAGCATCTACGACAGTAATTTTAAAACCGATTATGTCAATTGTGACATCACTGATGATGTCACAATTGATTTTGACCATCTTTTCAAAACTGTAAAATTGACGCTTCTGAACTCACGGATGGCACAGACATCATCTACGACAGTAATTTTAAAACCGATTATGTCAATTGTGACATCACAGATGATGTAATAATTGATTTCGACATCTTTTCAAAACTGTGAAATTGATGCTTCTGAACTCACGGATGGCACAGACATCATCTACGACAGTAATTTTAAAACCGATTTTGTCAATTGTGACATCACTGATGATGTCACAATTGATTTTGACCATCTTTTCAAAACTGTAAAATTGACGCTTCTGAACTCACGGATGGCACAGACATCATCTACGACAGTAATTTTAAAACCGATTATGTCAATTGTGACATCACAGATGATGTAATAATTGATTTCGACATCTTTTCAAAACTGTGAAATTGATGCTTCTGAACTCACGGATGGCACAGACATCATCTACGACAGTAATTTTAAAACCGATTTTGTCAATTGTGACATCACTGATGATGTCATAATTGATTTTGACCATCTTTTCAAAACTGTGAAATTGATGCTTCTGAACTCACGAATGGCACAGACATCATCTACGACAGTAATTTTAAAACCGATAATGTCAATTGTGACATCACTGATGATGTCATAATTGATTTTAACCATCTTTTCAAAACTGTAAAATTGACGCTTCTGAACTCACGGATGGCACGGACATCATCTACGACAGTAATTTTAAAACCGATAATGTCAATTGTGACATCACTGATGATGTCATATTTGATTTTAACCATCTTTTCAAAACTGTAAATTTGACGATTCTGAACTCACGGATGGCACGGACATCATCTACGACAGTAATTTTAAAACCGATTATGTCAATTGTGACATCACTGATGATGTCATAATTGATTTTGACCATCTTTTCAAAACTGTAAAATTGACGCTTCTGAACTCACTGATGGCACGGACATCATCTACGACAGTAATTTTAAAACCGATAATGTCAATTGTGACATCACTGATGATGTCATAATTGATTTTAACCATCTTTTCAAAACTGTAAAATTGACGCTTCTGAACTCACGGATGGCACGGACATCATCTACGACAGTAATTTTAAAACCGATAATGTCAATTGTGACATCACTGATGATGTCATATTTGATTTTAACCATCTTTTCAAAACTGTAAATTTGACGATTCTGAACTCACGGATGGCACGGACATCATCTACGACAGTAATTTTAAAACCGATTATGTCAATTGTGACATCACTGATGATGTCAGAATTGATTTTGACCATCTTTTCAAAACTGTAAAATTGACGCTTCTGAACTCACTGATGGCACGGACATCATCTACGACATTAATTTTAAAACCGATAATGTCAATTGTGACATCACTGATGATGTCATAATTGATTTTAACCATCTTTTCAAAACTGTAAAATTGACGCTTCTGAACTCACGGATGGCAGAGACATCATCTACGACAGTAATTTTAAAACCGATTTTGTCAATTGTGACATCACTGATGATGTCATAATTGATTTTGACCATCTTTTCAAAACTGTGAAATTGATGCTTCTGAACTCACGAATGGCACGGACATCATCTACGACAGTAATTTTAAAACCGATAATGTCAATTGTGACATCACTGATGATGTCATAATTGATTTTAACCATCTTTTCAAAACTGTAAAATTGACGCTTCTGAACTCACGGATGGCACGGACATCATCTACGACAGTAATTTTAAAACCGATAATGTCAATTGTGACATCACTGATGATGTCATAATTGATTTTAACCATCTTTTCAAAACTGTAAATTTGACGATTCTGAACTCACGGATGGCACGGACATCATCTACGACAGTAATTTTAAAACCGATTATGTCAATTGTGACATCACTGATGATGTCATAATTGATTTTGACCATCTTTTCAAAACTGTAAAATTGACGCTTCTGAACTCACGGATGGCACGGACATCATCTACGACAGTAATTTTAAAACCGATAATGTCAATTGTGACATCACTGATGATGTCATAATTGATTTTAACCATCTTTTCAAAACTGTAAATTTGACGATTCTGAACTCACGGATGGCACGGACATCATCTACGACAGTAATTTTAAATCCGATTATGTCAATTGTGACATCACTGATGATGTCATAATTGATTTTAACCATCTTTTCAAAACTGTAAAATTGACGCTTCTGAACTCACGGATGGCACGGACATCATCTACGACAGTAATTTTAAAACCGATAATATCAATTGTGACATCACTGATGATGTCATATTTGATTTTAACCATCTTTTCAAAACTGTAAATTTGACGATTCTGAACTCACGGATGGCACGGACATCATCTACGACAGTAATTTTAAAACCGATTATGTCAATTGTGACATCACTGATGATGTCATAATTGATTTTGACCATCTTTTCAAAACTGTAAAATTGACGCTTCTGAACTCACTGATGGCACGGACATCATCTACGACAGTAATTTTAAAACCGATAATGTCAATTGTGACATCACTGATGATGTCATAATTGATTTTAACCATCTTTTCAAAACTGTAAATTTGACGATTCTGAACTCACGGATGGCACGGACATCATCTACGACAGTAATTTTAAAACCGATTATGTCAATTGTGACATCACTGATGATGTCATAATTGATTTTGACAATCTTTTCAAAACTGTAAATTTGACGATTCTGAACTCACGGATGGCACAGACATCATCTACGACAGTAATTTTAAAACCGATTATGTCAATTGTGACATCACTGATGATGTCATAATTGATTTTGACCATCTTTTCAAATCTTTAAATTTGACGATTCTGAACTCACGGATGGCACGGACATCATCTACGACAGAAATTTTAAAACCGATTATGGCAATTGTGACATCACTGATGATGTCATAATTGATTTCGACCATCTTTTCAAAACTGTGAAATTGATGCTTCTGAACTCACGAATGGCACGGACATCATATATGACAGTAATTTTAAAACCGATAATGTCAATTGTGACATCACTGATGATGTCATAATTGATTTTAACCATCTTTTCAAAACTGTAAAATTGACGCTTCTGAACTCACGGATGGCACGGACAGCATCTACGACAGTAATTTTAAAACCGATTATGTCAATTGTGACATCACTGATGATGTCACAATTGATTTTGACCATCTTTTCAAAACTGTAAAATTGACGCTTCTGAACTCACGGATGGCACAGACATCATCTACGACAGTAATTTTAAAACCGATTATGTCAATTGTGACATCACAGATGATGTAATAATTGATTTCGACATCTTTTCAAAACTGTGAAATTGATGCTTCTGAACTCACGGATGGCACAGACATCATCTACGACAGTAATTTTAAAACCGATTTTGTCAATTGTGACATCACTGATGATGTCACAATTGATTTTGACCATCTTTTCAAAACTGTAAAATTGACGCTTCTGAACTCACGGATGGCACAGACATCATCTACGACAGTAATTTTAAAACCGATTATGTCAATTGTGACATCACAGATGATGTAATAATTGATTTCGACATCTTTTCAAAACTGTGAAATTGATGCTTCTGAACTCACGGATGGCACAGACATCATCTACGACAGTAATTTTAAAACCGATTTTGTCAATTGTGTTATCACTGATGATGTCATAATTGATTTTGACCATCTTTTCAAAACTGTGAAATTGATGCTTCTGAACTCACGAATGGCACGGACATCATCTACGACAGTAATTTTAAAACCGATAATGTCAATTGTGACATCACTGATGATGTCATAATTGATTTTAACCATCTTTTCAAAACTGTAAAATTGACGCTTCTGAACTCACGGATGGCACGGACATCATCTACGACAGTAATTTTAAAACCGATAATGTCAATTGTGACATCACTGATGATGTCATATTTGATTTTAACCATCTTTTCAAAACTGTAAATTTGACGATTCTGAACTCACGGATGGCACGGACATCATCTACGACAGTAATTTTAAAACCGATTATGTCAATTGTGACATCACTGATGATGTCATAATTGATTTTGACCATCTTTTCAAAACTGTAAAATTGACGCTTCTGAACTCACTGATGGCACGGACATCATCTACGACAGTAATTTTAAAACCGATAATGTCAATTGTGACATCACTGATGATGTCATAATTGATTTTAACCATCTTTTCAAAACTGTAAATTTGACGATTCTGAACTCACGGATGGCACGGACATCATCTACGACAGTAATTTTAAAACCGATTATGTCAATTGTGACATCACTGATGATGTCATAATTGATTTTGACAATCTTTTCAAAACTGTAAATTTGACGATTCTGAACTCACGGATGGCACAGACATCATCTACGACAGTAATTTTAAAACCGATTATGTCAATTGTGACATCACTGATGATGTCATAATTGATTTTGACCATCTTTTCAAATCTTTAAATTTGACGATTCTGAACTCACGGATGGCACGGACATCATCTACGACAGTAATTTTAAAACCGATTATGGCAATTGTGACATCACTGATGATGTCATAATTGATTTCGACCATCTTTTCAAAACTGTGAAATTGATGCTTCTGAACTCACGAATGGCACGGACATCATATATGACAGTAATTTTAAAACCGATAATGTCAATTGTGACATCACTGATGATGTCATAATTGATTTTAACCATCTTTTCAAAACTGTAAAATTGACGCTTCTGAACTCACGGATGGCACGGACATCATCTACGACAGTAATTTTAAAACCGATTATGTCAATTGTGACATCACTGATGATGTCATAATTGATTTTGACCATCTTTTCAAAACTGTAAAATTGACGCTTCTGAACTCACGGATGGCACAGACATCATCTACGACAGTAATTTTAAAACCGATTTTGTCAATTGTGACATCACTGATGATGTCATAATTGATTTTGACCATCTTTTCAAAACTGTGAAATTGATGCTTCTGAACTCACGAATGGCACGGACATCATCTACGACAGTAATTTTAAAACCGATAATGTCAATTGTGACATCACTGATGATGTCATAATTGATTTTAACCATCTTTTCAAAACTGTAAAATTGACGCTTCTGAACTCACGGATGGCACGGACATCATCTACGACAGTAATTTTAAAACCGATAATGTCAATTGTGACATCACTGATGATGTCATATTTGATTTTAACCATCTTTTCAAAACTGTAAATTTGACGATTCTGAACTCACGGATGGCACGGACATCATCTACGACAGTAATTTTAAAACCGATTATGTCAATTGTGACATCACTGATGATGTCAGAATTGATTTTGACCATCTTTTCAAAACTTTTAAAATTGACGCTTCTGAACTCACTGATGGCACGGACATCATCTACGACATTAATTTTCAAACCGATAATGTCAATTGTGACATCACTGATGATGTCATAATTGATTTTAACCATCTTTTCAAAACTGTAAAATTGACGCTTCTGAACTCACGGATGGCAGAGACATCATCTACGACAGTAATTTTAAAACCGATTTTGTCAATTGTGACATCACTGATGATGTCATAATTGATTTTGACCATCTTTTCAAAACTGTGAAATTGATGCTTCTGAACTCACGAATGGCACGGACATCATCTACGACAGTAATTTTAAAACCGATAATGTCAATTGTGACATCACTGATGATGTCATAATTGATTTTAACCATCTTTTCAAAACTGTAAAATTGACGCTTCTGAACTCACGGATGGCACGGACATCATCTACGACAGTAATTTTAAAACCGATAATGTCAATTGTGACATCACTGATGATGTCATAATTGATTTTAACCATCTTTTCAAAACTGTAAATTTGACGATTCTGAACTCACGGATGGCACGGACATCATCTACGACAGTAATTTTAAAACCGATTATGTCAATTGTGACATCACTGATGATGTCATAATTGATTTTGACCATCTTTTCAAAACTGTAAAATTGACGCTTCTGAACTCACGGATGGCACGGACATCATCTACGACAGTAATTTTAAAACCGATAATGTCAATTGTGACATCACTGATGATGTCATAATTGATTTTAACCATCTTTTCAAAACTGTAAATTTGACGATTCTGAACTCACGGATGGCACGGACATCATCTACGACAGTAATTTTAAATCCGATTATGTCAATTGTGACATCACTGATGATGTCATAATTGATTTTAACCATCTTTTCAAAACTGTAAAATTGACGCTTCTGAACTCACGGATGGCACGGACATCATCTACGACAGTAATTTTAAAACCGATAATGTCAATTGTGACATCACTGATGATGTCATATTTGATTTTAACCATCTTTTCAAAACTGTAAATTTGACGATTCTGAACTCACGGATGGCACGGACATCATCTACGACAGTAATTTTAAAACCGATTATGTCAATTGTGACATCACTGATGATGTCAGAATTGATTTTGACCATCTTTTCAAAACTGTAAAATTGACGCTTCTGAACTCACTGATGGCACGGACATCATCTACGACAGTAATTTTAAAACCGATAATGTCAATTGTGACATCACTGATGATGTCATAATTGATTTTAACCATCTTTTCAAAACTGTAAATTTGACGATTCTGAACTCACGGATGGCACGGACATCATCTACGACAGTAATTTTAAAACCGATTATGTCAATTGTGACATCACTGATGATGTCATAATTGATTTTGACAATCTTTTCAAAACTGTAAATTTGACGATTCTGAACTCACGGATGGCACAGACATCATCTACGACAGTAATTTTAAAACCGATTATGTCAATTGTGACATCACTGATGATGTCATAATTGATTTTGACCATCTTTTCAAATCTTTAAATTTGACGATTCTGAACTCACGGATGGCACGGACATCATCTACGACAGTAATTTTAAAACCGATTATGGCAATTGTGACATCACTGATGATGTCATAATTGATTTCGACCATCTTTTCAAAACTGTGAAATTGATGCTTCTGAACTCACGAATGGCACGGACATCATATATGACAGTAATTTTAAAACCGATAATGTCAATTGTGACATCACTGATGATGTCATAATTGATTTTAACCATCTTTTCAAAACTGTAAAATTGACGCTTCTGAACTCACGGATGGCACGGACATCATCTACGACAGTAATTTTAAAACCGATTATGTCAATTGTGACATCACTGATGATGTCATAATTGATTTTGACCATCTTTTCAAAACTGTAAAATTGACGCTTCTGAACTCACGGATGGCACAGACATCATCTACGACAGTAATTTTAAAACCGATTTTGTCAATTGTGACATCACTGATGATGTCATAATTGATTTTGACCATCTTTTCAAAACTGTGAAATTGATGCTTCTGAACTCACGAATGGCACGGACATCATCTACGACAGTAATTTTAAAACCGATAATGTCAATTGTGACATCACTGATGATGTCATAATTGATTTTAACCATCTTTTCAAAACTGTAAAATTGACGCTTCTGAACTCACGGATGGCACGGACATCATCTACGACAGTAATTTTAAAACCGATAATGTCAATTGTGACATCACTGATGATGTCATATTTGATTTTAACCATCTTTTCAAAACTGTAAATTTGACGATTCTGAACTCACGGATGGCACGGACATCATCTACGACAGTAATTTTAAAACCGATTATGTCAATTGTGACATCACTGATGATGTCATAATTGATTTTGACCATCTTTTCAAAACTGTAAAATTGACGCTTCTGAACTCACTGATGGCACGGACATCATCTACGACATTAATTTTAAAACCGATAATGTCAATTGTGACATCACTGATGATGTCATAATTGATTTTAACCATCTTTTCAAAACTGTAAAATTGACGCTTCTGAACTCACGGATGGCAGAGACATCATCTACGACAGTAATTTTAAAACCGATTTTGTCAATTGTGACATCACTGATGATGTCATAATTGATTTTGACCATCTTTTCAAAACTGTGAAATTGATGCTTCTGAACTCACGAATGGCACGGACATCATCTACGACAGTAATTTTAAAACCGATAATGTCAATTGTGACATCACTGATGATGTCATAATTGATTTTAACCATCTTTTCAAAACTGTAAAATTGACGCTTCTGAACTCACGGATGGCACGGACATCATCTACGACAGTAATTTTAAAACCGATAATGTCAATTGTGACATCACTGATGATGTCATAATTGATTTTAACCATCTTTTCAAAACTGTAAATTTGACGATTCTGAACTCACGGATGGCACGGACATCATCTACGACAGTAATTTTAAAACCGATAATGTCAATTGTGACATCACTGATGATGTCATAATTGATTTTAACCATCTTTTCAAAACTGTAAAATTGACGCTTCTGAACTCACTGATGGCACGGACATCATCTACGACATTAATTTTAAAACCGATAATGTCAATTGTGACATCACTGATGATGTCATAATTGATTTTAACCATCTTTTCAAAACTGTAAAATTGACGCTTCTGAACTCACGGATGGCAGAGACATCATCTACGACAGTAATTTTAAAACCGATTTTGTCAATTGTGACATCACTGATGATGTCATAATTGATTTTGACCATCTTTTCAAAACTGTGAAATTGATGCTTCTGAACTCACGAATGGCACGGACATCATCTACGACAGTAATTTTAAAACCGATAATGTCAATTGTGACATCACTGATGATGTCATAATTGATTTTAACCATCTTTTCAAAACTGTAAAATTGACGCTTCTGAACTCACGGATGGCACGGACATCATCTACGACAGTAATTTTAAAACCGATAATGTCAATTGTGACATCACTGATGATGTCATAATTGATTTTAACCATCTTTTCAAAACTGTAAATTTGACGATTCTGAACTCACGGATGGCACGGACATCATCTACGACAGTAATTTTAAATCCGATTATGTCAATTGTGACATCACTGATGATGTCATAATTGATTTTAACCATCTTTTCAAAACTGTAAAATTGACGCTTCTGAACTCACGGATGGCACGGACATCATCTACGACAGTAATTTTAAAACCGATAATGTCAATTGTGACATCACTGATGATGTCATATTTGATTTTAACCATCTTTTCAAAACTGTAAATTTGACGATTCTGAACTCACGGATGGCACGGACATCATCTACGACAGTAATTTTAAAACCGATTATGTCAATTGTGACATCACTGATGATGTCATAATTGATTTTGACCATCTTTTCAAAACTGTAAAATTGACGCTTCTGAACTCACGGATGGCACGGACATCATCTACGACAGTAATTTTAAAACCGATAATGTCAATTGTGACATCACTGATGATGTCATAATTGATTTTAACCATCTTTTCAAAACTGTAAATTTGACGATTCTGAACTCACGGATGGCACGGACATCATCTACGACAGTAATTTTAAAACCGATTATGTCAATTGTGACATCACTGATGATGTCATAATTGATTTTGACAATCTTTTCAAAACTGTAAAATTGACGCTTCTGAACTCACGGATGGCAGAGACATCATCTACGACAATAATTTTAAAAACGATTTTGTCAATTGTGACATCACTGATGATGTCATAATTGATTTTGACCATCTTTTCAAAACTGTGAAATTGATGCTTCTGAACTCACGAATGGCACGGACATCATCTACGACAGTAATTTTAAAACCGATAATGTCAATTGTGACATCACTGATGATGTCATAATTGATTTTAACCATCTTTTCAAAACTGTAAAATTGACGCTTCTGAACTCACGGATGGCACGGACATCATCTACGACAGTAATTTTAAAACCGATAATGTCAATTGTGACATCACTGATGATGTCATAATTGATTTTAACCATCTTTTCAAAACTGTAAATTTGACGATTCTGAACTCACGGATGGCACGGACATCATCTACGACAGTAATTTTAAAACCGATTATGTCAATTGTGACATCACTGATGATGTCATAATTGATTTTGACCATCTTTTCAAAACTGTAAAATTGACGCTTCTGAACTCACGGATGGCACGGACATCATCTACGACAGTAATTTTAAAACCGATAATGTCAATTGTGACATCACTGATGATGTCATAATTGATTTTAACCATTTTTTCAAAACTGTAAATTTGACAATTCTGAACTCACGGATGGCACGGACATCATCTACGACAGTAATTTTAAAACCGATTATGTCAATTGTGACATCACTGATGATGTCATAATTGATTTTAACCATCTTTTCAAAACTGTAAAATTGACGCTTCTGAACTCACGGATGGCACGGACAGCATCTACGACAGTAATTTTAAAACCGATTATGTCAATTGTGACATCACTGATGATGTCATAATTGATTTTGACCATCTTTTCAAAACTGTAAAATTGACGCTTCTGAACTCACGGATGTCACAGACATCATCTACGACAGTAATTTTAAAACCGATTATGTCAATTGTGACATCACAGATGATGTAATAATTGATTTCCACATCTTTTCAAAACTGTGAAATTGATGCTTCTGAACTCACGGATGGCACATACATCATCTACGACAGTAATTTTAAAACCGAGAATGTCAATTGTGACATCACTGATGATGTCATAATTGATTTTAACCATCTTTTCAAAACTGTAAAATTGACGCTTCTGAACTCACGGATGGCACGGACATCATCTACGACAGTAATTTTAAAACCGATAATGTCAATTGTGACATCACTGATGATGTCATAATTGATTTTAACCATCTTTTCAAAACTGTAAATTTGACGATTCTGAACTCACGGACGGCACGGACATCATCTACGACAGTAATTTTAAAACCGATTATGTCAATTGTGACATCACTGATGATGTCATAATTGATTTTGACCAACTTTTCAAAACTGTAAAATTGACGCTTCTGAACTCACGGATGGCACAGACATCATCTACGACAGTAATTTTAAAACCGATTTTGTCAATTGTGACATCACTGATGATGTCATAATTGATTTTGACCATCTTTTCAAAACTGTAAAATTGACGCTTCTGAACTCACGGATGGCACGGACATCATCTACGACAGTAATTTTAAAACCGATAATGTCAATTGTGACATCACTGATGATGTCATAATTGATTTTAACCATCTTTTCAAAACTGTAAATTTGACGATTCTGAACTCACGGACGGCACGGACATCATCTACGACAGTAATTTTAAAACCAATTATGTCAATTGTGACATCACTGATGATGTCATAATTGATTTTGACCAACTTTTCAAAACTGTAAAATTGACGCTTCTGAACTCACGGATGGCACAGACATCATCTACGACAGTAATTTTAAAACCGATTTTGTCAATTGTGACATCACTGATGATGTCATAATTGATTTTGACCATCTTTTCAAAACTGTAAAATTGATGCTTCTGAACTCACGAATGGCACGGACATCATCTACGACAGTAATTTTAAAACCGATAATGTCAATTGTGACATCACTGATGATGTCATAATTGATTTTAACCATCTTTTCAAAACTGTAAAATTGACGCTTCTGAACTCACGGATGGCACGGACATCATCTACGACAGTAATTTTAAAACCGATAATGTCAATTGTGACATCACTGATGATGTCATAATTGATTTTAACCATCTTTTCAAAACTGTAAAATTGACGCTTCTGAACTCACGGATGGCACGGACATCATCTACGACAGTAATTTTAAAACCGATTATGTCAATTGTGACATCACTGATGATGTCATAATTGATTTTGACCATCTTTTCAAAACTGTAAAATTGACGCTTCTGAACTCACGGATGGCACGGACATCATCTACGACAGTAATTTTAAAACCGATAATGTCAATTGTGACATCACTGATGATGTCATAATTGATTTTAACCATCTTTTCAAAACTGTAAATTTGACGATTCTGAACTCACGGATGGCACGGACATCATCTACGACAGTAATTTTAAAACCGATTATGTCAATTGTGACATCACTGATGATGTCATAATTGATTTTAACCATCTTTTCAAAACTGTAAAATTGACGCTTCTGAACTCACGGATGGCACGGACATCATCTACGACAGTAATTTTAAAACCGAGAATGTCAATTGTGACATCACTGATGATGTCATAATTGATTTTAACCATCTTTTCAAAACTGTAAAATTGACGCTTCTGAACTCACGGATGGCACGGACATCATCTACGACAGTAATTTTAACCCCTTCATGACAGAGCCAGTTTGTGCCTTCATGACAGAGCCCTTTTTTTCAAATCTGACATGTCTCACTTAAGTGGGGATAACTTTTTTTTGCTTTTACTTATCCCAGTGATTTTGAGATTGTTTTTTCGTGACACATTGTACTTCAAGTTAGTGGTAAATTTTGGTCGATACAGTCTGTGTTTTTTTGTGAAAAATACCAAAATATCGTGAAAAAATGGAAAATTTAGCAATATGCAAAATGTCACATTTTCTGCTTGTGAGACAAATAATCATACCACTCAAAATAGTTAATAACTAACAAAGACCATATGTCTACTTTATGTAGCAATCATTATTTCAACTTCCTTTTCATTTTTTTGGACACTAGGAGGCTTCAAATATGACTAGCAAATTCTCAAATTTTCAAGAAAATTTCAAACACTGATTTTTTTAGGGACCAGTTCAGTTCTGATGTGACTTTGAGGGACTTGTATGTGAGACACCCCCATAAATGATGCCATTTCAAAAACTGCACCCCTCACAGTATTCAAAACAGCAGTTTGGAAGTTTGTTAACCCTTTAGGTGTTTCACAGGAATTAAAACAAAGTGTAGGTGAAATTTCAAAATTTCTTTTTTTTTGCAGAGTTTCAATTTTAATACATTTTTCTAACGAATACAGTAGATTTTACTAGAGAAATGTGACTAAAAATTGATTCCCCCAATTCTTTTGTTTTCAAAAATATCCTATATGTGGCCCTAGTGTGCACGTTGACCAAACCACAGGCTTCATAATAGAAGGAGCACCTACTTGATTTTGGAGCCTCCTTTTTATGAGATTTTTTTTTAGGCACCATGTAGGTTTCTAGGCACCATAAGTGCTAAAAGTTAGGAACCTCCCCCACAAGTCACCCCATTTTGCAATCTACACCCCTCAGGGAATTCATCTAGGGGTATAGTGTACATTTCAAACCCCCAGGGGTTTCACCAATTTTGGTACAACTGGGATGTGAAAATGGAAAATTACATTTTTTTACACAAACATGCAGTTCTGGCTCAAAATTTTTCATTTTCACAAGGAATGAAGGAGACAAAGCACCCCAAAATCTGTGCCCCAATTTCTCCCGAGTACGGCAATGCCTCACATGTGACCAAAAAATACCAGTAGGGCGCATGGCAGGACTCAGAAGGGAAGGAGTGATTTTTGGATTTGGCAGCACAGATTTTGGTGGAATGAATGGTGGGTGCCATGTTGCATTAGCAAGACTCCCAAAGCACCAATACAGTGGAACCCCCCCACAAGTCACCCCATTTTGCAAAGTACACCCCTCAGGGAATTCATCTAGGGGTATAGTGTACATTTCAAACCCCCAGGGGTTTCACCAATTTTGATACAACTGGGCAGTGAAAATGAAAAATTACATTTTTTTACACAAAAATGCAGTTCTGGCTCAAAATTTTTCATTTTCACAAGGAATGAAGGAGACAAAGCACCCCAAAATCTGTGCCCCAATTTCTCCCGAGTACGGCAATGCCTCACATGTGACCAAAAAATACCAGTTGGGCGCATGGCAGGACTCAGAAGGGAAGGAGTGATTTTTGGATTTTGCAGCACAGATTTTGGTGGAATAAATGGTGGGTGCTATGTTGCACCAATACAGTGGAACCCCCCCACAAGTCACCCCATTTTGCAAAGTACACCCCTCAGGGAATTCATCTAGGTGTATAGTGTACATTTCAAACCCCCAGGGGTTTCACCAATTTTGATACAACTGGGCAGTGAAAATGAAAAATTACATTTTTTTACACAAAAATGCAGTTCTGGCTCAAAATTTTTCATTTTCACAAGGAATGAAGGAGACAAAGCACCCCAAAATCTGTGCCCCAATTTCTCCCGAGTACGGCAATGCCTCACATGTGACCAAAAAATACCAGTTGGGCGCATGGCAGGACTCAGAAGGGAAGGAGTGATTTTTGGATTTGGCAGCACAGATTTTGGTGGAATGAATAGTGGGTGCCATGTTGCATTAGCAAGACTCCCAAAGCACCAATACAGTGGAACCCCCCCACAAGTCACCCCATTTTGCAAAGTACACCCCTCAGGGAATTCATCTAGGGGTATAGTGTACATTTCAAACCCCCAGGGGTTTCACCAATTTTGATACAACTGGGCAGTGAAAATGAAAAATTACATTTTTTTACACAAAACTGCAGTTCTGGCTCAAAATTTTTCATTTTCACAAGGAATGAAGGAGACAAAGCACCCCAAAATCTGTGCCCCAATTTCTCCCGAGTACGGCAATGCCTCACATGTGACCAAAAAATACCAGTTGGGCGCATGGCAGGACTCAGAAGGGAAGGAGTGATTTTTGGATTTGGCAGCACAGATTTTGGTGGAATGAATGGTGGGTGCCATGTTGCATTATCAAGACTCCCAAAGCACCAATACAGTGGAACCCCCCCACAAGTCACCCCATTTTGCAAACTACACCCCTCAGGGAATTCATCTAGGGGTATAGTGTACATTTCAAACCCCCAGGGGTTTCACCAATTTTGGTACAACTGGGCAGTGAAAATGAAAAATTACATTTTTTTTACACAAAAATGCAGTTCTGGCTCAAAATTTTTCATTTTCACAAGGAATGAAGGAGACAAAGCACCCCAAAATCTGTGCCCCAATTTCTCCCGAGTACGGCAATGCCTCACATGTGACCAAAAAATACCAGTTGGGCGCATGGCAGGACTCAGAAGGGAAGGAGTGATTTTTGGATTTTGCAGCACAGATTTTGGTGGAATACATGGTGGGTGCTATGTTGCACCAATACAGTGGAACCCCCCCACAAGTCACCCCATTTTGCAAAGTACACCCCTCAGGGAATTCATCTAGGGGTATAGTGTACATTTCAAACCCCCAGGGGTTTCACCAATTTTGATACAACTGGGCAGTGAAAATGAAAAATTACATTTTTTTACACAAAAATGCAGTTCTGGCTCAAAATTTTTCATTTTCACAAGGAATGAAGGAGACAAAGCACCACAAAATCTGTGCCCCCATTTCTCCCGAGTACGGCAATGCCTCACATGTGACCAAAAAATACCAGTGGGGCGCATAGCAGGACTCAGAAGGGAAGGAGTGATTTTTGGATTTGGCAGCACAGATTTTGGTGGAATGAATGGTGGGTGCTATGTTGCATTGCCAATACAGTGGAACCCCCCCACAAGTGACCCCATTTTGCAAACTACACCCCTCAGGGAATTCATCTAGGGGTATAGTGTACATTTCAAACCCCCAGGGGTTTCACCAATTTTGGTACAACTGGGCTGTGAAAATGAAAAATTAAATTTTTTTACACAAAAATGTACTTCTGGCTCAAAATTTTTCATTTTCACAAGGAATGAAGGAGACAAAGCACCCCAAAATCTGTGCCCCCATTTCTCCCGAGTACGGCAATGCCTCACATGTGACCAAAAAATACCAGTGGGGCGCATAGCAGGACTCAGAAGGGAAGGAGTGATTTTTGGATTTGGCAGCACAGATTTTGGTGGAATGAATGGTGGGTGCTATGTTGCATTGCCAATACAGTGGAACCCCCCCACAAGTGACCCCATTTTGCAAAGTACACCCCTCAGGGAATTCATCTAGGGGTATAGTGTACATTTCAAACCCCCAGGGGTTTCACCAATTTTGGTACAACTGGGCTGTGAAAATGAAAAATTACATTTTTTTACACAAAAATGTACTTCTGGCTCAAAATTTTTCATTTTCACAAGGAATGAAGGAGACAAAGCACCCCAAAATATGTGCCCCCATTTCTCCAGAGTACGGCAATGCCTCACATGAGAACAAAAAATACCAGTTGGGTGCATGGCAGGACTCAGAAGGGAAGGAGTAATTTTTGGATTTTGCAGCTCAGATTCTGGTGGAATGAATGGTGGGTGCTATGTGGCATTAGCAAGACCCCCGATGGACGGTGAAATGATGAACCTAATAATCCATCGATGTGTGGTATATTTTGAAACACTCCTTTATACATAGGCCGGGTTTGTCGGGGCAAGTTTCACAGTGGAAAATAGTTTCCTTTCTTATTCCCTTTTTATAGCAAACTTTGCACCTTTTTTGTGTCCTGCCCTTTCTTGCAGTGGAGGGGATTTCGTTGGGAAAATGCTGCCCTGGTACAATACGGGGGCCAGTACTAGAAGTACTGGGGCCCTCTGCCTGCTGGTTCCCAAATATTAGGCCCTTTATGACTTCCTCTTGAAAGTGCATAAATGTCCCCCTCTGGCCGGTAGAACGGAATAGCACGTAAGCGTTATACAGTGCCATCTGGATGATATACACAGCCAGCTTCTTGTACCAGATATTTGTTTTCCGCAGGGCACTGTACGGCTTCAGTACCTGATCTGAAAGATCCACTCCGCCCATGTACTTATTGTAATCTAGGATACAATTTGGTTTTGAGGTGTGGGTACTGGTACCTCGTACAGGGATGGAGGTGGTACTGTCTCCATGAATTGTTGTCAGTATAAGGACATCCCTCTTGTCCTTATATTTGACCAACAACATATTTTCGGTGCATATTCCCCTGCTTTTACCCCTTCTCATTACTTGGGCAATGTGCGTTTTGGGGAGGCCTCTTTGGTTCTTGCGCACAGTACCGCAAGCTGCTGTACCTCTTGAACCAAGGGCCTTAAACAGGGGGATGCTGGTGTAAAAGTTATCCACATAGAGGTGATAACCCTTATCCAGGAAGGGGTGCATTAAATCCCAGACAATTTTGCCACTAACACCTACGAGGGAGGGGGGGCATTCTGGCGGTTCAATTCTTGAATCCTTCCCTTCATATACCCTAAACTTGTGGGTGTACCCTGTGGTGCTTTCACACAGCTTATACATTTTTATGCCATACCTTGCCCTCTTACTGGGAAGGTACTGGCGGAATTTAACCCTTCCTTTAAAATGTATAAGGGACTCGTCGATGCTAATACATTTATCAGGGATGTACAGCTCTGCAAATTTGGCACTGAAATGATCAATGACCGGCCTGACTTTGAATAGCCTGTCAAAGGTGGGATCATCTCTGGGTGGGCACTGTGCATTATCGGTGTAATGTATAAATTTATGGATTGCCTCAAAACGAGTCCGAGTCATGGCCATACGGTAAAATGGGGTGCTGTACAGAACATCTGTACTCCAATATTGCCTAATTTGTGGCTTTTTTACTATGCCCATATGAAACACCAGACCCCAAAACGTCATCATCTCTACTGCATCTACAGGGGTCCACCTAGCAAATGATGACGTGGGGTTTTGAGCAATAAACTGCTGGGCATATAAATTAGTTTGGTCCACCATTAAATTTATAAAATCATCAGAGAAAAATAATTTGAAAAAGTCAATTTCTCTGAGACCTGTGGAATCAAATTGGATTCCTGGCATGGCCAAAAACTCAGGAACCTGGGGCTCAAAATTGTCTGGTGGTGGGGTCCATACGAGATCAATTATTGGGGGGGGGGTCTCAGCTGCTCTACGGGGGCGTCTTTGAGGGGGTCCCTCATCACCAGAGGAGGAAGAGGAGCTTAAGACGAATCCTTCAAATTCCCCGCTTGCCTCACTGGCTGTGTCAGAATCAGAAGCAAGCATGGCATATGCCTCCTCCACTGAATACATTCTTCTGGATGACTGGGATGACATTTGGGATGACATTTGGGATGACATTTTTATTTTTGTGTTACTGGTAGTGAAATGTTTCAACACGTGTATAGTGTAGGGGGGGGGTACAAACTTTATTTCAACCCGGGGGGTATGTAGTGTGTTGTGTGTATGTAGTGCAGAAAAAAAAATACTTTATACAAAAAAAAAAAATTGAAGGGGTTAAAAAAAAAAAAATTGAAGGGGTTAAAAAAAAAAAAAAATTGAAGGGGTTAAAAAAACAAAAAAAAGGTCCTGCGCCAAAAATTGAGCACAGATGTTGGTCAGTAACGTCTGTCACTGAACAGCGCTCAAAGGCAACAGGAATTTGATAAAAAAAAAAAAATAGATCAACCCTGTGCCGAAAAAGCTGATCAGTGATGTACGTCACTGATCAGCGCACAGTGGCCACAGGACACCCACAAAATCACAGTGTGTGTAAAAAAAAAATTAAAAAAAGACCACACAGCACCCACAAAAAAAAAAAAAAGGTGATCAGTGATGCGACACTGATTACCAGTGAGGGGCAGCAGGTGCACAACCTTTGGTGCAACTGGCAGCAACTGACAGGTATATATAAAAAAAAAAAACCTCTGCGCCCCCAAAAAGTTGCTGATCACCTCAGATATAGTGATCAGCACAAAAGGCGGGGGTAGCAGACACAAAATATACACTCTCTGTCACTATCTCTCTCTATCTCTCACTATCTATCACTATCTATCACTATCTATCACTATCTATCACACTGCAGCAGCAGCACTGACAGTTATATGTATAAAAAAAAACCTGCACCCCCAAAAAGGGGGGGTAGCAGACTCAAAATATACACTCTCTATCACTCTCTGTCACTATCTCTCTCTATCTCTCTATCTCTCACTATCTATCACTATCTATCACTATGACACTGCAGCAGCAGCACTGACAGTTATATATATAGAAAAAAAACCTGCACCCCCAAAAAGGGGGGGTAGCAGACACAAATCTCTCTATCTCTCACTATCTATCACTATCTATCACTATCTCTCACTATCTATCACTATGACACTGCAGCAGCAGCGACAGTTATTTATATATAAAAAACCCCTGCACCCCCAAAAAGGGGGGGTAGCAGACACAAAATATAGCTCTCTCTGTCACTATCTCTCTATCTCTCTCTATCTCTCTCTCTCTATCTCTCTATCTCTCTATCACACTGCAGCAGCAGCAGGAAGTCTCAGGAAGTCAGATCCAGGAAGCGTCCAGCACGCTACAAGCAGTGATCAAGTGATCAGGTAAGGTATTTGCAAGGATCAGGTAAGTATGAGCAAGGATCAGGTCAGTATCACGGCAGATAGGCACGGTGACCGCTCTGCACGCTACTCCAGACCGGAATGGCGTCTGCAGCGCAGTCACCGGTAGTTTAAATGTCGCGCCTTGGCTGTGATTGGTCCGTGGGTCCCACGGACCAATCACAGCCTTGGGGGCAGGTGGGGTGAGGGTGGGGTGAGGTGTCATCGTCACCGATGACCCCCTCATGCCCCCTGACGCCCGGCGGTGATTGACACCTGTGTTACCAAGCGTCTGATTCGCTGGTAACACAGGAAAACGCTGTGAATGGCTGTTCACACTGAACAGCCAATCACAGCGATCGCCGACGGGGGGGCGGCATCGCAGCCCCCCCTGGGCATGCAGGGACATGTCTGCTGTCAGGGACAGCAGACATCGTCCCTCTGTCACTGCGTCTCGAGACGCAGTGACAGTTTAAAGTCATGACGTATATATACGTCATGTGTCGGGAAGTACTTCCCGGCCATGACGTATATATACGTCAAATGTCGTGAAGGGGTTAAAACCGATAATGTCAATTGGGACATCACTGATGATGTCATAATTGATTTTAAATATCTTTTCAAAACTGTAAATTTGACGATTCTGAACTCACGGACGGCACGGACATCATCTACGACAGTAATTTTAAAACCGATTATGTCAATTGTGACATCACTGATGATGTCATAATTGATTTTGACCAACTTTTCAAAACTGTAAAATTGACGCTTCTGAACTCACGGATGGCACAGACATCATCTACGACAGTAATTTTAAAACCGATTTTGTCAATTGTGACATCACTGATGATGTCATAATTGATTTTGACCATCTTTTTAAAACTGTAAAATTTACGCTTCTGAACTCACGGATGGCACGGACATCATCTACGACAGTAATTTTAAAACCGATAATGTCAATTGTGACATCACTGATGATGTCATAATTGATTTTAACCATCTTTTCAAAACTGTAAATTTGACGATTCTGAACTCACGGACGGCACGGACATCATCTACGACAGTAATTTTAAAACCAATTATGTCAATTGTGACATCACTGATGATGTCATAATTGATTTTGACCAACTTTTCAAAACTGTAAAATTGACGCTTCTGAACTCACGGATGGCACAGACATCATCTACGACAGTAATTTTAAAACCGATTTTGTCAATTGTGACATCACTGATGATGTCATAATTGATTTTGACCATCTTTTCAAAACTGTAAAATTGACGATTCTGAACTCACGGATGGCACAGACATCATCTACGACAGTAATTTTAAAACCGATTTTGTCAATTGTGACATCACTGATGATGTCATAATTGATTTTGACCATCTTTTCAAAACTGTGAAATTGATGCTTCTGAACTCACGAATGGCACGGACATCATCTACGACAGTAATTTTAAAACCGATAATGTCAATTGTGACATCACTGATGATGTCATAATTGATTTTAACCATCTTTTCAAAACTGTAAAATTGACGCTTCTGAACTCACGGATGGCACGGACATCATCTACGACAGTAATTTTAAAACCAATAATGTCAATTGTGACATCACTGATGATGTCATAATTGATTTTAACCATCTTTTCAAAACTGTAAATTTGACGATTCTGAACCCACGGATGGCACGGACATCATCTACGACAGTAATTTTAAAACTGATTATGTCAATTGTGACATCACTGATGATGTCATAATTGATTTTGACCATCTTTTCAAAACTGTAAAATTGACGCTTCTGAACTCACGGATGGCACGGACATCATCTACGACAGTAATTTTAAAACCGATAATGTCAATTGTGACATCACTGATGATGTCATAATTGATTTTAACCATCTTTTCAAAACTGTAAAATTGACGCTTCTGAACTCACGGATGGCACGGACATCATCTACGACAGTAATTTTAAAACCGATAATGTCAATTGTGACATCACTGATGATGTCATAATTGATTTTAACCATCTTTTCAAAACTGTAAATTTGACGATTCTGAACTCACGGATGGCACGGACATCATCTACGACAGTAATTTTAAAACCGATTATGTCAATTGTGACATCACTGATGATGTCATAATTGATTTTGACCATCTTTTCAAAACTGTAAAATTGACGCTTCTGAACTCACGGATGGCACGGACATCATCTATGACAGTAATTTTAAAACCGATAATGTCAATTGTGACATCACTGATGATGTCATAATTGATTTTAACCATCTTTTCAAAACTGTAAATTTGACGATTCTGAACTCACGGATGGCACGGACATCATCTACGACAGTAATTTTAAAACCGATTATGTCAATTGTGACATCACAGATGATGTAATAATTGATTTCGACATCTTTTCAAAACTGTGAAATTGATGCTTCTGAACTCACGGATGGCACAGACATCATCTACGACAGTAATTTTAACACCGAGAATGTCAATTGTGACATCACTGATGATGTCATATTTGATTTTAACCATCTTTTCAAAACTGTAAAATTGACGCTTCTGAACTCACGAATGGCACGGACATCATCTACGACAGTAATTTTAAAACCGATAATGTCAATTGTGACATCACTGATGATGTCATAATTGATTTTGACCAACTTTTCAAAACTGTAAAATTGACGCTTCTGAACTCACGGATGGCACAGACATCATCTACGACAGTAATTTTAAAACCGATTTTGTCAATTGTGACATCACTGATGATGTCATAATTGATTTTGACCATCTTTTCAAAACTGTAAAATTGACGCTTCTGAACTCACGGATGGCACAGACATCATCTACGACAGTAATTTTAAAATCGATTTTGTCAATTGTGACATCACTGATGATGTCATAATTGATTTTGACCATCTTTTCAAAACTGTGAAATTGATGCTTCTGAACTCACGAATGGCACGGACATCATCTACGACAGTAATTTTAAAACCGATAATGTCAATTGTGACATCACTGATGATGTCATAATTGATTTTAACCATCTTTTCAAAACTGTAAAATTGACGCTTCTGAACTCACGGATGGCACGGACATCATCTACGACAGTAATTTTAAAACCGATAATGTCAATTGTGACATCACTGATGATGTCATATTTGATTTTAACCATCTTTTCAAAACTGTAAATTTGACGATTCTGAACTCACGGATGGCACGGACATCATCTACGACAGTAATTTTAAAACCGATTATGTCAATTGTGACATCACTGATGATGTCATAATTGATTTTGACCATCTTTTCAAAACTGTAAAATTGACGCTTCTGAACTCACGGATGGCACGGACATCATCTACGACAGTAATTTTAAAACCGATAATGTCAATTGTGACATCACTGATGATGTCATAATTGATTTTAACCATCTTTTCAAAACTGTAAATTTGACGATTCTGAACTCACGGATGGCATGGACATCATCTACGACAGTAATTTTAAAACCGATTATGTCAATTGTGACATCACTGATGATGTCATAATTGATTTTGACAATCTTTTCAAAACTGTAAAATTGACGCTTCTGAACTCACGGATGGCAGAGACATCATCTACGACAGTAATTTTAAAACCGATTTTGTCAATTGTGACATCACTGATGATGTCATAATTGATTTTGACCATCTTTTCAAAACTGTGAAATTGATGCTTCTGAACTCACGAATGGCACGGACATCATCTACGACAGTAATTTTAAAACCGATAATGTCAATTGTGACATCACTGATGATGTCATAATTGATTTTAACCATCTTTTCAAAACTGTAAAATTGACGCTTCTGAACTCACGGATGTCACGGACATCATCTACGACAGTAATTTTAAAACCGATAATGTCAATTGTGACATCACTGATGATGTCATAATTGATTTTAACCATCTTTTCAAAACTGTAAATTTGACGATTCTGAACTCACGGATGGCACGGTCATCATCTACGACAGTAATTTTAAAACCGATTATGTCAATTGTGACATCACTGATGATGTCATAATTGATTTTGACCATCTTTTCAAAACTGTAAAATTGACGCTTCTGAACTCACGGATGGCACGGACATCATCTACGACAGTAATTTTATAACCGATAATGTCAATTGTGACATCACTGATGATGTCATAATTGATTTTAACCATCTTTTCAAAACTGTAAATTTGACGATTCTGAACTCACGGATGGCACGGTCATCATCTACGACAGTAATTTTAAAACCGATTATGTCAATTGTGACATCACTGATGATGTCATAATTGATTTTGACCATCTTTTCAAAACTGTAAATTTGACGATTCTGAACTCACGGATGGCACGGACATCATCTACGACAGTAATTTTAAAACCGATTATGTCAATTGTGACATCACAGATGATGTAATAATTGATTTCGACATCTTTTCAAAACTGTGAAATTGATGCTTCTGAACTCACGGATGGCACAGACATCATCTACGACAGTAATTTTAAAACCGAGAATGTCAATTGTGACATCACTGATGATGTCATAATTGATTTTAACCATCTTTTCAAAACTGTAAAATTGACGCTTCTGAACTCACGAATGGCACGGACATCATCTACGACAGTAATTTTAAAACCGATAATGTCAATTGTGACATCACTGATGATGTCATAATTGATTTTAACCATCTTTTCAAAACTGTAAAATTGACGCTTCTGAACTCACGGATGGCACGGACATCATCTACGACAGTAATTTTAAAACCGATAATGTCAATTGTGACATCACTGATGATGTCATAATTGATTTTAACCATCTTTTCAAAACTGTAAATTTGACGATTCTGAACTCACGGATGGCACGGACATCATCTACGACAGTAATTTTAAAACCGATTATGTCAATTGTGACATCACTGATGATGTCATAATTGATTTTAACCATCTTTTCAAAACTGTAAATTTGACGATTCTGAACTCACGGACGGCACGGACATCATCTACGACAGTAATTTTAAAACCGATTATGTCAATTGTGACATCACTGATGATGTCATAATTGATTTTGACCAACTTTTCAAAACTGTAAAATTGACGCTTCTGAACTCACGGATGGCACAGACATCATCTACGACAGTAATTTTAAAACCGATTTTGTCAATTGTGACATCACTGATGATGTCATAATTGATTTTGACCATCTTTTCAAAACTGTAAAATTGACGCTTCTGAACTCACGGATGGCACTGACATCATCTACGACAGTAATTTTAAAACCGATAATGTCAATTGTGACATCACTGATGATGTCATAATTGATTTTGACCATCTTTTCAAAACTGTAAATTTGACGATTCTGAACTCACGGACGGCACGGACATCATCTACGACAGTAATTTTAAAACCGATTATGTCAATTGTGACATCACTGATGATGTCATAATTGATTTTGACCAACTTTTCAAAACTGTAAAATTGACGCTTCTGAACTCACGGATGGCACAGACATCATCTACGACAGTAATTTTAAAACCGATTTTGTCAATTGTGACATCACTGATGATGTCATAATTGATTTTGACCATCTTTTCAAAACTGTAAAATTGACGATTCTGAACTCACGGATGGCACAGACATCATCTACGACAGTAATTTTAAAACCGATTTTGTCAATTGTGACATCACTGATGATGTCATAATTGATTTTGACCATCTTTTCAAAACTGTGAAATTGATGCTTCTGAACTCACGAATGGCACGGACATCATCTACGACAGTAATTTTAAAACCGATAATGTCAATTGTGACATCACTGATGATGTCATAATTGATTTTGACCATATTTTCAAAACTGTAAAATTGACGCTTCTGAACTCACGGATGGCACGGACATCATCTACGACAGTAATTTTAAAACCGATAATGTCAATTGTGACATCACTGATGATGTCATAATTGATTTTGACCATCTTTTCAAAACTGTAAAATTGACGCTTCTGAACTCACGGATGGCACGGACATCATCTACGACAGTAATTTTAAAACCGATAATGTCAATTGTGACATCACTGATGATGTCATAATTGATTTTAACCATCTTTTCAAAACTGTAAATTTGACGATTCTGAACTCACGGATGGCACGGACATCATCTACGACAGTAATTTTAAAACCGATTATGTCAATTGTGACATCACTGATGATGTCATAATTGAATTTGACAATCTTTTCAAAACTGTAAAATTGACGCTTCTGAAGTCACGGATGGCACAGACATCATCTACGACAGTAATTTTAAAACCGATTTTGTCAATTGTGACATCACTGATGATGTCATAATTGATTTTGACCATCTTTTCAAAACTGTGAAATTGATGCTTCTGAACTCACGAATGGCACGGACATCATCTACGACAGTAATTTAAAAACCGATAATGTCAATTGTGACATCACTGATGATGTCATAATTGATTTTAACCATCTTTTCAAAACTGTAAAATTGACGCTTCTGAACTAACGGATGGCACGGACATCATCTACGACAGTAATTTTAAAACCGATAATGTCAATTGTGACATCACTGATGATGTCATAATTGATTTTGACCAACTTTTCAAAACTGTAAAATTGACGCTTCTGAACTCACGGATGGCACAGACATCATCTACGACAGTAATTTTAAAACCGATTATGTCAATTGTGACATCACTGATGATGTCATAATTGATTTTGACCATCTTTTCAAAACTGGGAAATTGATGCTTCTGAACTCACGAATGGCACGGACATAATCTACGACAGTAATTTTAAAACCGATAATGTCAATTGTGACATCACTGATGATGTCATAATTGATTTTAACCATCTTTTCAAAACTGTAAATTTGACGATTCTGAACTCACGGATGGCACGGACATCATCTACGACAGTAATTTTAAAACCGATTATGTCAATTGTGACATCACTGATGATGTCATAATTGAATTTGACAATCTTTTCAAAACTGTAAAATTGACGCTTCTGAAGTCACGGATGGCAGAGACATCATCTACGACAGTAATTTTAAAACCGATTTTGTCAATTGTGACATCACTGATGATGTCATAATTGATTTTGACCATCTTTTCCAAACTGTGAAATTGATGCTTCTGAACTCACGAATGGCACGGACATCATCTACGACAGTAATTTAAAAACCGATAATGTCAATTGTGACATCACTGATGATGTCATAATTGATTTTAACCATCTTTTCAAAACTTTAAAATTGACGCTTCTGAACTCACGGATGGCACGGACATCATCTACGACAGTAATTTTAAAACCGATAATGTCAATTGTGACATCACTGATGATGTCATAATTGATTTTGACCAACTTTTCAAAACTGTAAAATTGACGCTTCTGAACTCACGGATGGCACAGACATCATCTACGACAGTAATTTTAAAACCGATTATGTCAATTGTGACATCACTGATGATGTCATAATTGATTTTGACCATCTTTTCAAAACTGGGAAATTGATGCTTCTGAACTCACGAATGGCACGGACATCATCTACGACAGTAATTTTAAAACCGATAATGTCAATTGTGACATCACTGATGATGTCATAATTGATTTTAACCATCTTTTCAAAACTGTAAAATTGACGCTTCTGAACTCACGGACGGCACGGACATCATCTACGACAGTAATTTTAAAACCGATTATGGCAATTGTGACATCACTGATGATGTCATAATTGATTTCGACCATCTTTTCAAAACTGTAAAATTGACGCTTCTGAACTCACGGATGGCACAGACATCATCTACGACAGTAATTTTAAAACCGATTATGTCAATTGTGACATCACTGATGATGTCATAATTGATTTTGACAATCTTTTCAAAACTGTAAAATTGACGCTTCTGAACTCACGGATGGCAGAGACATCATCTACGACAGTAATTTTAAAACCGATTATGTCAATTGTGACATCACTGATGATGTCATAATTGATTTTGACCATCTTTTCAAAACTGTAAAATTGACGCTTCTGAACTCACGGATGGCACGGACATCATCTACGACAGTAATTTTAAAACCGATAATGTCAATTGTGACATCACTGATGATGTCATAATTGATTTTGACCATCTTTTCAAATCTGTAAATTTGACGATTCTGAACTCACGGACGGCACGGACATCATCTACGACAGTAATTTTAAAACCGATTATGGCAATTGTGACATCACTGATGATGTCATAATTGATTTTGACCATCTTTTAAAATCTGTAAATTTGACGATTCTGAACTCACGGATGGCACGGACATCATCTACGACAGTAATTTTAAAACCGATTATGGCAATTGTGACATCACTGATGATGTCATAATTGATTTCGACCATCTTTTCAAAACTGTAAAATTGATGCTTCTGAACTCACGAATGGCACGGACATCATCTATGACAGTAATTTTAAAACCGATAATGTCAATTGTGACATCACTGATGATGTCATAATTGATTTTAACCATCTTTTCAAAACTGTAAAATTGACGCTTCTGAACTCACGGATGGCACGGACATCATCTACGACAGTAATTTTAAAACCGATAATGTCAATTGTGACATCACTGATGATGTCATAATTGATTTTAATCATTTTTTCAAAACTGTAAATTTGACGATTCTGAACTCACGGATGGCACGGACATCATCTACGACAGTAATTTTAAAACCGATTATGTCAATTGTGACATCACTGATGATGTCATAATTGATTTTGACCAACTTTTCAAAACTGTAAAATTGACGCTTCTGAACTCACGGATGGCACAGACATCATCTACGACAGTAATTTTAAAACCGATTATGTCAATTGTGACATCACTGATGATGTCATAATTGATTTTGACCATCTTTTCAAAACTGGGAAATTGATGCTTCTGAACTCACGAATGGCATGGACATCATCTACGACAGTAATTTTAAAACCGATAATGTCAATTGTGACATCACTGATGATGTCATAATTGATTTTAACCATCTTTTCAAAACTGTAAAATTGACGCTTCTGAACTCACGGATGGCACGGACATCATCTACGACAGTAATTTTAAAACCGATAATGTCAATTGTGACATCACTGATGATGTCATAATTGATTTTGACCATCTTTTCAAATCTGTAAATTTGACGATTCTGAACTCACGGATGGCACGGACATCATCTACGACAGTAATTTTAAAACCGATTATGGCAATTGTGACATCACTGATGATGTCATAATTGATTTCGACCATCTTTTCAAAACTGTAAAATTGATGCTTCTGAACTCACGAATGGCACGGACATCATCTATGCCAGTAATTTTAAAACCGATAATGTCAATTGTGACATCACTGATGATGTCATAATTGATTTTAACCATCTTTTCAAAACTGTAAAATTGACGCTTCTGAACTCACGGATGGCACGGACATCATCTACGACAGTAATTTTAAAACCGATAATGTCAATTGTGACATCACTGATGATGTCATAATTGATTTTAATCATTTTTTCAAAACTGTAAATTTGACGATTCTAAACTCACGGATGGCACGGACATCATCTACGACAGTAATTTTAAAACCGATTATGTCAATTGTGACATCACTGATGATGTCATAATTGATTTTGACCATCTTTTCAAAACTGTAAAATTGACGCTTCTGAACTCACGGATGGCACAGACATCATCTACGACAGTAATTTTAAAACCGATTATGTCAATTGTGACATCACTGATGATGTCATAATTGATTTTGACCAACTTTTCAAAACTGTAAAATTGACGCTTCTGAACTCACGGATGGCACAGACATCATCTACGACAGTAATTTTAAAACCGATTATGTCAATTGTGACATCACTGATGATGTCATAATTGATTTTGACCATCTTTTCAAAACTGGGAAATTGATGCTTCTGAACTCACGAATGGCATGGACATCATCTACGACAGTAATTTTAAAACCGATAATGTCAATTGTGACATCACTGATGATGTCATAATTGATTTTAACCATCTTTTCAAAACTGTAAAATTGACGCTTCTGAACTCACGGATGGCACGGACATCATCTACGACAGTAATTTTAAAACCGATAATGTCAATTGTGACATCACTGATGATGTCATAATTGATTTTAATCATTTTTTCAAAACTGTAAATTTGACGATTCTAAACTCACTGATGGCACGGACATCATCTACGACAGTAATTTTAAAACCGATTATGTCAATTGTGACATCACTGATGATGTCATAATTGATTTTGACCATCTTTTCAAAACTGTAAAATTGACGCTTCTGAACTCACGGATGGCACAGACATCATCTACGACAGTAATTTTAAAACCGATTATGTCAATTGTGACATCACTGATGATGTCATAATTGATTTTGACCAACTTTTCAAAACTGTAAAATTGACGCTTCTGAACTCACGGATGGCACAGACATCATCTACGACAGTAATTTTAAAACCGATTATGTCAATTGTGACATCACTGATGATGTCATAATTGATTTTGACCATCTTTTCAAAACTGGGAAATTGATGCTTCTGAACTCACGAATGGCATGGACATCATCTACGACAGTAATTTTAAAACCGATAATGTCAATTGTGACATCACTGATGATGTCATAATTGATTTTAACCATCTTTTCAAAACTGTAAAATTGACGCTTCTGAACTCACGGATGGCACGGACATCATCTACGACAGTAATTTTAAAACCGATAATGTCAATTGTGACATCACTGATGATGTCATAATTGATTTTAACCATCTTTTCAAAACTGTAAATTTGACGATTCTGAACTCACGGATGGCATGGACATCATCTACGACAGTAATTTTAAAACCGATTATGTCAATTGTGACATCACTGATGATGTCATAATTTATTTTAAGCATCTTTTCAAAACTGTAAATTTGACGATTCTGAACTCACGGATGGCACGGACATCATCTACGACAGTAATTTTAAAACCGATTATGTCAATTGTGACATCAATGATGATGTCATAATTGATTTTAACCATCTTTTCAAAACTGTAAAATTGACGCTTCTGAACTCACGGATGGCACGGACATCATCTACGACAGTAATTTTAAAACCGATAATGTCAATTGTGACATCACTGATGATGTCATAATTGATTTTGACCATCTTTTCAAATCTGTAAATTTGACGATTCTGAACTCACGGATGGCACGGACATCATCTACGACAGTAATTTTAAAACCGATTATGGCAATTGTGACATCAGTGATGATGCCATAATTGATTTCGACCATCTTTTCAAAACTGTAAAATTGATGCTTCTGAACTCACGAATGGCACGGACATCATCTGTGACAGTAATTTTAAAACCGATAATGTCAATTGTGACATCACTGATGATGTCATAATTGATTTTAACCATCTTTTCAAAACTGTAAAATTGACGCTTCTGAACTCACGGATGGCACAGACATCATCTACGACAGTAATTTTAAAACCGATTATGTCACTTGTGACATCACTGATGATGTCATAATTGATTTTGACCATCTTTTCAAATCTGTAAAATTGACGCTTCTGAACTCACGGATGGCACAGACATTATCTACGACAGTAATTTTAAAACCGATTATGTCAATTGTGACATCACTGATGATGTAATAATTGATTTCGACATCTTTTCAAAACTGTGAAATTGATGCTTCTGAACTCACGAATGGCACAGACATCATCTACGACAGTAATTTTAAAACCGATAATGTCAATTGTGACATCACTGATGATGTCATAATTGATTTTAACCATCTTTTCAAAACTGTAAAATTGACGCTTCTGAACTCACGGATGGCACGGACAGCATCTACGACAGTAATTTTAAAACCGATTCTGTCAATTGTGACATCACTGATGATGTCATAATTGATTTTAACCATCTTTTCAAAACTGTAAAATTGACGCTTCTGAACTCACGGATGGCACAGACATCATCTACGACAGTAATTTTAAAACCGATTATGTCAATTGTGACATCACTGATGATGTAATAATTGATTTCGACATCTTTTCAAAACTGTGAAATTGATGCTTGTGAACTCACGAATGGCACAGACATCATCTACGACAGTAATTTTAAAACCGATAATGTCAATTGTGACATCACTGATGATGTCATAATTGATTTTAACCATCTTTTCAAAACTGTAAAATTGACGCTTCTGAACTCACGGATGGCACGGACATCATCTACGACAGTAATTTTAACACCGATAATGTCAATTGTGACATCACTGATGATGTCATAATTGATTTTAACCATCTTTTCAAAACTGTAAATTTGACGATTCTGAACTCACTGACGGCACGGACATCATCTACGACAGTAATTTTAAAACCGATTATGTCAATTGTGACATCACTGATGATGTCATAATTGATTTTGACCAACTTTTCAAAACGGTAAAATTGACGCTTCTGAACTCACGGATGGCACAGACATCATCTACGACAGTAATTTTAAAAACGATTTTGTCAATTGTGACATCACTGATGATGTCATAATTGATTTTGACCATCTTTTCAAAACTGTAAAATTGACGCTTCTGAACTCACGGATGGCACAGACATCATCTACGACAGTAATTTTAAAACCGATTATGTCAATTGTGACATCACTGATGATGTCATAATTGATTTTGACAATCTTTTCAAAACTGTAAAATTGACGCTTCTGAACTCACGGATGGCAGAGACATCATCTACGACAGTAATTTTAAAACCGATTATGTCAATTGTGACATCACTGATGATGTCATAATTGATTTTGACCATCTTTTCAAAACTGTGAAATTGATGCTTCTGAACTCACGAATGGCACAGACATCATCTACGACAGTAATTTTAAAACCGATAATGTCAATTGTGACATCACTGATGATGTCATAATTGATTTTAACCATCTTTTCAAAACTGTAAAATTGACGCTTCTGAACTCACGGATGGCACGGACATCATCTACGACAGTAATTTTAAAACCGATTATGTCAATTGTGACATCACTGATGATGTAATAATTGATTTCGACATCTTTTCAAAACTGTGAAATTGATGCTTCTGAACTCACGAATGGCACAGACATCATCTACGACAATAATTTTAAAACCGATAATGTCAATTGTGACATCACTGATGATGTCATAATTGATTTTAACCATCTTTTCAAAACTGTAAAATTGACGCTTCTGAACTCACGGATGGCACGGACAGCATCTACGACAGTAATTTTAAAACCGATTCTGTCAATTGTGACATCACTGATGATGTCATAATTGATTTTAACCATCTTTTCAAAACTGTAAAATTGACGCTTCTGAACTCACGGATGGCACAGACATCATCTACGACAGTAATTTTAAAACCGATTATGTCAATTGTGACATCACTGATGATGTAATAATTGATTTCGACATCTTTTCAAAACTGTGAAATTGATGCTTCTGAACTCACGAATGGCACAGACATCATCTACGACAGTAATTTTAAAACCGATAATGTCAATTGTGACATCACTGATGATGTCATAATTGATTTTAACCATCTTTTCAAAACTGTAAAATTGACGCTTCTGAACTCACGGATGGCACGGACATCATCTACGACAGTAATTTTAACACCGATAATGTCAATTGTGACATCACTGATGATGTCATAATTGATTTTAACCATCTTTTCAAAACTGTAAATTTGACGATTCTGAACTCACGGACGGCACGGACATCATCTACGACAGTAATTTTAAAACCGATTATGTCAATTGTGACATCACTGATGATGTCATAATTGATTTTGACCAACTTTTCAAAACTGTAAAATTGACGCTTCTGAACTCACGGATGGCACAGACATCATCTACGACAGTAATTTTAAAAACGATTTTGTCAATTGTGACATCACTGATGATGTCATAATTGATTTTGACCATCTTTTCAAAACTGTAAAATTGACGCTTCTGAACTCACGGATGGCACAGACATCATCTACGACAGTAATTTTAAAACCGATTATGTCAATTGTGACATCACTGATGATGTCATAATTGATTTTGACAATCTTTTCAAAACTGTAAAATTGACGCTTCTGAACTCACGGATGGCAGAGACATCATCTACGACAGTAATTTTAAAACCGATTATGTCAATTGTGACATCACTGATGATGTCATAATTGATTTTGACCATCTTTTCAAAACTGTAAAATTGACGCTTCTGAACTCACGGATGGCACAGACATCATCTACGACAGTAATTTTAAAACCGATTATGTCAATTGTGACATCACTGATGATGTCATAATTGATTTTGACCATCTTTTCAAAACTGTGAAATTGATGCTTCTGAACTCACGAATGGCACAGACATCATCTACGACAGTAATTTTAAAACCGATAATGTCAATTGTGACATCACTGATGATGTCATAATTGATTTTAACCATCTTTTCAAAACTGTAAAATTGACGCTTCTGAACTCACGGATGGCACGGACATCATCTACGACAGTAATTTTAAAACCGATTATGTCACTTGTGACATCACTGATGATGTCATAATTGATTTTGACCATCTTTTCAAATCTGTAAATTTGACGCTTCTGAACTCACGGATGGCACAGACATGATCTACGACAGTAATTTTAAAACCGATTATGTCAATTGTGACATCACTGATGATGTAATAATTGATTTCGACATCTTTTCAAAACTGTGAAATTGATGCTTCTGAACTCACGAATGGCACAGACATCATCTACGACAGTAATTTTAAAACCGATAATGTCAACTGTGACATCACTGATGATGTCATAATTGATTTTAACCATCTTTTCAAAACTGTAAAATTGACGCTTCTGAACTCACGGATGGCACGGACAGCATCTACGACAGTAATTTTAAAACCGATTCTGTCAATTGTGACATCACTGATGATGTCATACTTGATTTTAACCATCTTTTCAAAACTGTAAAATTGACGCTTCTGAACTCACGGATGGCACAGACATCATCTACGACAGTAATTTTAAAACCGATTATGTCAATTGTGACATCACTGATGATGTAATAATTGATTTCGACATCTTTTCAAAACTGTGAAATTGATGCTTCTGAACTCACGAATGGCACGGACATCATCTATGCCAGTAATTTTAAAACCGATAATGTCAATTGTGACATCACTGATGATGTCATAATTGATTTTAACCATCTTTTCAAAACTGTAAAATTGACGCTTCTGAACTCACGGATGGCACGGACATCATCTACGACAGTAATTTTAAAACCGATAATGTCAATTGTGACATCACTGATGATGTCATAATTGATTTTAATCATTTTTTCAAAACTGTAAATTTGACGATTCTAAACTCACGGATGGCACGGACATCATCTACGACAGTAATTTTAAAACCGATTATGTCAATTGTGACATCACTGATGATGTCATAATTGATTTTGACCATCTTTTCAAAACTGTAAAATTGACGCTTCTGAACTCACGGATGGCACAGACATCATCTACGACAGTAATTTTAAAACCGATTATGTCAATTGTGACATCACTGATGATGTCATAATTGATTTTGACCAACTTTTCAAAACTGTAAAATTGACGCTTCTGAACTCACGGATGGCACAGACATCATCTACGACAGTAATTTTAAAACCGATTATGTCAATTGTGACATCACTGATGATGTCATAATTGATTTTGACCATCTTTTCAAAACTGGGAAATTGATGCTTCTGAACTCACGAATGGCATGGACATCATCTACGACAGTAATTTTAAAACCGATAATGTCAATTGTGACATCACTGATGATGTCATAATTGATTTTAACCATCTTTTCAAAACTGTAAAATTGACGCTTCTGAACTCACGGATGGCACGGACATCATCTACGACAGTAATTTTAAAACCGATAATGTCAATTGTGACATCACTGATGATGTCATAATTGATTTTAATCATTTTTTCAAAACTGTAAATTTGACGATTCTAAACTCACGGATGGCACGGACATCATCTACGACAGTAATTTTAAAACCGATTATGTCAATTGTGACATCACTGATGATGTCATAATTGATTTTGACCATCTTTTCAAAACTGTAAAATTGACGCTTCTGAACTCACGGATGGCACAGACATCATCTACGACAGTAATTTTAAAACCGATTATGTCAATTGTGACATCACTGATGATGTCATAATTGATTTTGACCATCTTTTCAAAACTGTAAAATTGACGCTTCTGAACTCACGGATGGCACAGACATCATCTACGACAGTAATTTTAAAACCGATTTTGTCAATTGTGACATCACTGATGATGTCATAATTGATTTTGACCATCTTTTCAAAACTGTGAAATTGATGCTTCTGAACTCACGAATGGCACGGACATCATCTACGACAGTAATTTTAAAACCGATAATGTCAATTGTGACATCACTGATGATGTCATAATTGATTTCAACCATCTTTTCAAAACTGTAAAATTGACGCTTCTGAACTCACGGATGGCACGGACATCATCTACGACAGTAATTTTAAAACCGATAATGTCAATTGTGACATCAGTGATGATGTCATAATTGATTTTAACCATCTTTTCAAAACTGTAAATTTGACGATTCTGAACTCACTGATGGCACGGACTTCATCTACGACCGTAATTTTAAAACCGATTATGTCAATTGTGACATCACTGATGATGTCATAATTGATTTCGACATCTTTTCAAAACTGTGAAATTCATGCTTCTGAACTCACGAATGGCACAGACATCATCTACGACAGTAATTTTAAAACCGATAATGTCAATTGTGACATCACTGATGATGTCATAATTGATTTTGACCATCTTTTCAAATCTGTAAAATTGACGCTTCTGAACTCACGGATGGCACGGACATCATCTACGACAGTAATTTTAAAACCGATAATGTCAATTGTGACATCACTGATGATGTCATAATTGATTTTAACCATCTTTTCAAAACTGTAAATTTGACGATTCTGAACTCACGGATGGCACGGACATCATCTACGACAGTAATTTTAAAACCGATAATGTCAATTGTGACATCACTGATGATGTCATAATTGATTTTAACCATCTTTTCAAAACTGTAAATTTGACGATTCTGAACTCACGGATGGCACGGACATCATCTACGACAGTAATTTTAAAACCGATTATGTCAATTGTGACATCACTGATGATGTCATAATTGATTTTAACCATCTTTTCAAAACTGTAAATTTGACGATTCTGAACTCACTGATGGCACGGACTTCATCTACGACCGTAATTTTAAAACCGATTATGTCAATTGTGACATCACTGATGATGTCATAATTGATTTCGACATCTTTTCAAAACTGTGAAATTCATGCTTCTGAACTCACGAATGGCACAGACATCATCTACGACAGTAATTTTAAAACCGATAATGTCAATTGTGACATCACTGATGATGTCATAATTGATTTTGACCATCTTTTCAAATCTGTAAAATTGACGCTTCTGAACTCACGGATGGCACGGACATCATCTACGACAGTAATTTTAAAACCGATAATGTCAATTGTGACATCACTGATGATGTCATAATTGATTTTAACCATCTTTTCAAAACTGTAAATTTGACGATTCTGAACTCACGGATGGCACGGACATCATCTACGACAGTAATTTTAAAACCGATAATGTCAATTGTGACATCACTGATGATGTCATAATTGATTTTAACCATCTTTTCAAAACTGTAAATTTGACGATTCTGAACTCACGGATGGCACGGACATCATCTACGACAGTAATTTTAAAACCGATTATGTCAATTGTGACATCACTGATGATGTCATAATTGATTTTAACCATCTTTTCAAAACTGTAAATTTGACGATTCTGAACTCACGGACGGCACGGACATCATCTACGACAGTAATTTTAAAACCGATTATGTCAATTGTGACATCACTGATGATGTCATAATTGATTTTGACCAACTTTTCAAAACTGTAAAATTGACGCTTCTGAACTCACGGATGGCACAGACATCATCTACGACAGTAATTTTAAAACCGATTTTGTCAATTGTGACATCACTGATGATGTCATAATTGATTTTGACAATCTTTTCAAAACTGTAAAATTGACGCTTCTGAACTCACGGATGGCAGAGACATCATCTACGACAGTAATTTTAAAACCGATTATGTCAATTGTGACATCACTGATGATGTCATAATTGATTTTGACCATCTTTTCAAAACTGTAAAAATTGACGCTTCTGAACTCACGGATGGCACAGACATCATCTACGACAGTAATTTTAAAACCGATTATGTCAATTGTGACATCACTGATGATGTCATAATTGATTTTGACCATCTTTTCAAAACTGTGAAATTGATGCTTCTGAACTCACGAATGGCACGGACATCATCTACGACAGTAATTTTAAAACCGATAATGTCAATTGTGACATCACTGATGATGTCATAATTGATTTTAACCATCTTTTAAAAACTGTAAAATTGACGCTTCTGAACTCACGGATGGCAAAGACATCATCTACGACAGGAATTTTAAAACCGATTATGTCAATTGTGACATCACTGATGATGTCATAATTGATTTTAAACATCTTTTCAAAACTGTAAATTTGACGATTCTGAACTCACGGATGGCATGGACATCATCTACGACAGTAATTTTAAAACCGATTATGTCAATTGTGACATCACTGATGATGTAATAATTGATTTCGACATCTTTTCAAAACTGTGAAATTGATGCTTCTGAACTCACGAATGGCACAGACATCATCTACGACAGTAATTTTAAAACCGATAATGTCAATTGTGACATCACTGATGATGTCATAATTGATTTTAACCATCTTTTCAAAACTGTAAAATTGACGCTTCTGAACTCACGGATGGCACGGACATCATCTACGACAGTAATTTTAACACCGATAATGTCAATTGTGACATCACTGATGATGTCATAATTGATTTTAACCATCTTTTCAAAACTGTAAATTTGACGATTCTGAACTCACTGACGGCACGGACATCATCTACGACAGTAATTTTAAAACCGATTATGTCAATTGTGACATCACTGATGATGTCATAATTGATTTTGACCAACTTTTCAAAACGGTAAAATTGACGCTTCTGAACTCACGGATGGCACAGACATCATCTACGACAGTAATTTTAAAAACGATTTTGTCAATTGTGACATCACTGATGATGTCATAATTGATTTTGACCATCTTTTCAAAACTGTAAAATTGACGCTTCTGAACTCACGGATGGCACAGACATCATCTACGACAGTAATTTTAAAACCGATTATGTCAATTGTGACATCACTGATGATGTCATAATTGATTTTGACAATCTTTTCAAAACTGTAAAATTGACGCTTCTGAACTCACGGATGGCAGAGACATCATCTACGACAGTAATTTTAAAACCGATTATGTCAATTGTGACATCACTGATGATGTCATAATTGATTTTGACCATCTTTTCAAAACTGTGAAATTGATGCTTCTGAACTCACGAATGGCACAGACATCATCTACGACAGTAATTTTAAAACCGATAATGTCAATTGTGACATCACTGATGATGTCATAATTGATTTTAACCATCTTTTCAAAACTGTAAAATTGACGCTTCTGAACTCACGGATGGCACGGACATCATCTACGACAGTAATTTTAAAACCGATTATGTCAATTGTGACATCACTGATGATGTAATAATTGATTTCGACATCTTTTCAAAACTGTGAAATTGATGCTTCTGAACTCACGAATGGCACAGACATCATCTACGACAATAATTTTAAAACCGATAATGTCAATTGTGACATCACTGATGATGTCATAATTGATTTTAACCATCTTTTCAAAACTGTAAAATTGACGCTTCTGAACTCACGGATGGCACGGACAGCATCTACGACAGTAATTTTAAAACCGATTCTGTCAATTGTGACATCACTGATGATGTCATAATTGATTTTAACCATCTTTTCAAAACTGTAAAATTGACGCTTCTGAACTCACGGATGGCACAGACATCATCTACGACAGTAATTTTAAAACCGATTATGTCAATTGTGACATCACTGATGATGTAATAATTGATTTCGACATCTTTTCAAAACTGTGAAATTGATGCTTCTGAACTCACGAATGGCACAGACATCATCTACGACAGTAATTTTAAAACCGATAATGTCAATTGTGACATCACTGATGATGTCATAATTGATTTTAACCATCTTTTCAAAACTGTAAAATTGACGCTTCTGAACTCACGGATGGCACGGACATCATCTACGACAGTAATTTTAACACCGATAATGTCAATTGTGACATCACTGATGATGTCATAATTGATTTTAACCATCTTTTCAAAACTGTAAATTTGACGATTCTGAACTCACGGACGGCACGGACATCATCTACGACAGTAATTTTAAAACCGATTATGTCAATTGTGACATCACTGATGATGTCATAATTGATTTTGACCAACTTTTCAAAACTGTAAAATTGACGCTTCTGAACTCACGGATGGCACAGACATCATCTACGACAGTAATTTTAAAAACGATTTTGTCAATTGTGACATCACTGATGATGTCATAATTGATTTTGACCATCTTTTCAAAACTGTAAAATTGACGCTTCTGAACTCACGGATGGCACAGACATCATCTACGACAGTAATTTTAAAACCGATTATGTCAATTGTGACATCACTGATGATGTCATAATTGATTTTGACAATCTTTTCAAAACTGTAAAATTGACGCTTCTGAACTCACGGATGGCAGAGACATCATCTACGACAGTAATTTTAAAACCGATTATGTCAATTGTGACATCACTGATGATGTCATAATTGATTTTGACCATCTTTTCAAAACTGTAAAATTGACGCTTCTGAACTCACGGATGGCACAGACATCATCTACGACAGTAATTTTAAAACCGATTATGTCAATTGTGACATCACTGATGATGTCATAATTGATTTTGACCATCTTTTCAAAACTGTGAAATTGATGCTTCTGAACTCACGAATGGCACAGACATCATCTACGACAGTAATTTTAAAACCGATAATGTCAATTGTGACATCACTGATGATGTCATAATTGATTTTAACCATCTTTTCAAAACTGTAAAATTGACGCTTCTGAACTCACGGATGGCACGGACATCATCTACGACAGTAATTTTAAAACCGATTATGTCACTTGTGACATCACTGATGATGTCATAATTGATTTTGACCATCTTTTCAAATCTGTAAATTTGACGCTTCTGAACTCACGGATGGCACAGACATGATCTACGACAGTAATTTTAAAACCGATTATGTCAATTGTGACATCACTGATGATGTAATAATTGATTTCGACATCTTTTCAAAACTGTGAAATTGATGCTTCTGAACTCACGAATGGCACAGACATCATCTACGACAGTAATTTTAAAACCGATAATGTCAACTGTGACATCACTGATGATGTCATAATTGATTTTAACCATCTTTTCAAAACTGTAAAATTGACGCTTCTGAACTCACGGATGGCACGGACAGCATCTACGACAGTAATTTTAAAACCGATTCTGTCAATTGTGACATCACTGATGATGTCATACTTGATTTTAACCATCTTTTCAAAACTGTAAAATTGACGCTTCTGAACTCACGGATGGCACAGACATCATCTACGACAGTAATTTTAAAACCGATTATGTCAATTGTGACATCACTGATGATGTAATAATTGATTTCGACATCTTTTCAAAACTGTGAAATTGATGCTTCTGAACTCACGAATGGCACGGACATCATCTATGCCAGTAATTTTAAAACCGATAATGTCAATTGTGACATCACTGATGATGTCATAATTGATTTTAACCATCTTTTCAAAACTGTAAAATTGACGCTTCTGAACTCACGGATGGCACGGACATCATCTACGACAGTAATTTTAAAACCGATAATGTCAATTGTGACATCACTGATGATGTCATAATTGATTTTAATCATTTTTTCAAAACTGTAAATTTGACGATTCTAAACTCACGGATGGCACGGACATCATCTACGACAGTAATTTTAAAACCGATTATGTCAATTGTGACATCACTGATGATGTCATAATTGATTTTGACCATCTTTTCAAAACTGTAAAATTGACGCTTCTGAACTCACGGATGGCACAGACATCATCTACGACAGTAATTTTAAAACCGATTATGTCAATTGTGACATCACTGATGATGTCATAATTGATTTTGACCAACTTTTCAAAACTGTAAAATTGACGCTTCTGAACTCACGGATGGCACAGACATCATCTACGACAGTAATTTTAAAACCGATTATGTCAATTGTGACATCACTGATGATGTCATAATTGATTTTGACCATCTTTTCAAAACTGGGAAATTGATGCTTCTGAACTCACGAATGGCATGGACATCATCTACGACAGTAATTTTAAAACCGATAATGTCAATTGTGACATCACTGATGATGTCATAATTGATTTTAACCATCTTTTCAAAACTGTAAAATTGACGCTTCTGAACTCACGGATGGCACGGACATCATCTACGACAGTAATTTTAAAACCGATAATGTCAATTGTGACATCACTGATGATGTCATAATTGATTTTAATCATTTTTTCAAAACTGTAAATTTGACGATTCTAAACTCACGGATGGCACGGACATCATCTACGACAGTAATTTTAAAACCGATTATGTCAATTGTGACATCACTGATGATGTCATAATTGATTTTGACCATCTTTTCAAAACTGTAAAATTGACGCTTCTGAACTCACGGATGGCACAGACATCATCTACGACAGTAATTTTAAAACCGATTATGTCAATTGTGACATCACTGATGATGTCATAATTGATTTTGACCATCTTTTCAAAACTGTAAAATTGACGCTTCTGAACTCACGGATGGCACAGACATCATCTACGACAGTAATTTTAAAACCGATTTTGTCAATTGTGACATCACTGATGATGTCATAATTGATTTTGACCATCTTTTCAAAACTGTGAAATTGATGCTTCTGAACTCACGAATGGCACGGACATCATCTACGACAGTAATTTTAAAACCGATAATGTCAATTGTGACATCACTGATGATGTCATAATTGATTTCAACCATCTTTTCAAAACTGTAAAATTGACGCTTCTGAACTCACGGATGGCACGGACATCATCTACGACAGTAATTTTAAAACCGATAATGTCAATTGTGACATCAGTGATGATGTCATAATTGATTTTAACCATCTTTTCAAAACTGTAAATTTGACGATTCTGAACTCACTGATGGCACGGACTTCATCTACGACCATAATTTTAAAACCGATTATGTCAATTGTGACATCACTGATGATGTCATAATTGATTTCGACATCTTTTCAAAACTGTGAAATTCATGCTTCTGAACTCACGAATGGCACAGACATCATCTACGACAGTAATTTTAAAACCGATAATGTCAATTGTGACATCACTGATGATGTCATAATTGATTTTGACCATCTTTTCAAATCTGTAAAATTGACGCTTCTGAACTCACGGATGGCACGGACATCATCTACGACAGTAATTTTAAAACCGATAATGTCAATTGTGACATCACTGATGATGTCATAATTGATTTTAACCATCTTTTCAAAACTGTAAATTTGACGATTCTGAACTCACGGATGGCACGGACATCATCTACGACAGTAATTTTAAAACCGATAATGTCAATTGTGACATCACTGATGATGTCATAATTGATTTTAACCATCTTTTCAAAACTGTAAATTTGACGATTCTGAACTCACGGATGGCACGGACATCATCTACGACAGTAATTTTAAAACCGATTATGTCAATTGTGACATCACTGATGATGTCATAATTGATTTTAACCATCTTTTCAAAACTGTAAATTTGACGATTCTGAACTCACTGATGGCACGGACTTCATCTACGACCGTAATTTTAAAACCGATTATGTCAATTGTGACATCACTGATGATGTCATAATTGATTTCGACATCTTTTCAAAACTGTGAAATTCATGCTTCTGAACTCACGAATGGCACAGACATCATCTACGACAGTAATTTTAAAACCGATAATGTCAATTGTGACATCACTGATGATGTCATAATTGATTTTGACCATCTTTTCAAATCTGTAAAATTGACGCTTCTGAACTCACGGATGGCACGGACATCATCTACGACAGTAATTTTAAAACCGATAATGTCAATTGTGACATCACTGATGATGTCATAATTGATTTTAACCATCTTTTCAAAACTGTAAATTTGACGATTCTGAACTCACGGATGGCACGGACATCATCTACGACAGTAATTTTAAAACCGATAATGTCAATTGTGACATCACTGATGATGTCATAATTGATTTTAACCATCTTTTCAAAACTGTAAATTTGACGATTCTGAACTCACGGATGGCACGGACATCATCTACGACAGTAATTTTAAAACCGATTATGTCAATTGTGACATCACTGATGATGTCATAATTGATTTTAACCATCTTTTCAAAACTGTAAATTTGACGATTCTGAACTCACGGACGGCACGGACATCATCTACGACAGTAATTTTAAAACCGATTATGTCAATTGTGACATCACTGATGATGTCATAATTGATTTTGACCAACTTTTCAAAACTGTAAAATTGACGCTTCTGAACTCACGGATGGCACAGACATCATCTACGACAGTAATTTTAAAACCGATTTTGTCAATTGTGACATCACTGATGATGTCATAATTGATTTTGACAATCTTTTCAAAACTGTAAAATTGACGCTTCTGAACTCACGGATGGCAGAGACATCATCTACGACAGTAATTTTAAAACCGATTATGTCAATTGTGACATCACTGATGATGTCATAATTGATTTTGACCATCTTTTCAAAACTGTAAAAATTGACGCTTCTGAACTCACGGATGGCACAGACATCATCTACGACAGTAATTTTAAAACCGATTATGTCAATTGTGACATCACTGATGATGTCATAATTGATTTTGACCATCTTTTCAAAACTGTGAAATTGATGCTTCTGAACTCACGAATGGCACGGACATCATCTACGACAGTAATTTTAAAACCGATAATGTCAATTGTGACATCACTGATGATGTCATAATTGATTTTAACCATCTTTTAAAAACTGTAAAATTGACGCTTCTGAACTCACGGATGGCAAAGACATCATCTACGACAGGAATTTTAAAACCGATTATGTCAATTGTGACATCACTGATGATGTCATAATTGATTTTAAGCATCTTTTCAAAACTGTAAATTTGACGATTCTGAACTCACGGATGGCACGGACATCATCTACGACAGTAATTTTAAAACCAATTATGTCAATTGTGACATTAATGATGATGTCATAATTGATTTTAACCATCTTTTCAAAACTGTAAAATTGACGCTTCTGAACTCACGGATGGCACGGACATCATCTATGACAGTAATTTTAAAACCGATAATGTCAATTGTGACATCACTGATGATGTCATAATTGATTTTGACCATCTTTTCAAATCTGTAAATTTGACGATTCTGAACTCACGGATGGCACGGACATCATCTACGACAGTAATTTTAAAACCGATTATGGCAATTGTGACATCACTGATGATGTCATAATTGATTTCGACCATCTTTTCAAATCTGTAAAATTGATGCTTCTGAACTCACGAATGGCACGGACATCATCTATGACAGTAATTTTAAAACCGATAATGTCACTTGTGACATCACTGATGATGTCATAATTGATTTTAAAAATCTTTTCAAAACTGTAAAATTGACGCTTCTGAACTCACGGATGGCACGGACATCATCTACGACAGTCATTTTAAAACCGATAATGTCAATTGTGACATCACTGATGATGTCATAATTGATTTTAACCATCTTTTCAAAACTGTAAATTTGACGATTCTGAACTCACGGATGGCACGGACATCATCTACGACAGTAATTTTAAAACCGATTATGTCAATTGTGACATCACTGATGATGTCATAATTGATTTTGACCATCTTTTCAAAACTGTAAAATTGACGCTTCTGAACTCACGGATGGCACAGACATCATCTACGACAGTAATTTTAAAACCGATTATGTCAATTGTGACATCACTGATGATGTCATAATTGATTTTGACCATCTTTTCAAAACTGGGAAATTGATGCTTCTGAACTCACGAATGGCACGGACATCATCTACGACAGTAATTTTAAAACCGATAATGTCAATTGTGACATCACTGATGATGTCATAATTGATTTTAACCATCTTTTCAAAACTGTAAAATTGACACTTCTGAACTCACGGATGGCACGGACATCATCTACGACAGTAATTTTAAAACCGATAATGTCAATTGTGACATCACTGATGATGTCATAATTGATTTTGACCATCTTTTCAAATCTGTAAATTTGACGATTCTGAACTCACGGATGGCACGGACATCATCTACGACAGTAATTTTAAAACCGATTATGGCAATTGTGACATCACTGATGATGTCATAATTGATTTCGACCATCTTTTCAAAACTGTAAAATTGATGCTTCTGAACTCACGAATGGCACGGACATCATCTATGCCAGTAATTTTAAAACCGATAATGTCAATTGTGACATCACTGATGATGTCATAATTGATTTTAACCATCTTTTCAAAACTGTAAAATTGACGCTTCTGAACTCACGGATGGCACGGACATCATCTACGACAGTAATTTTAAAACCGATAATGTCAATTGTGACATCACTGATGATGTCATAATTGATTTTAATAATTTTTTCAAAACTGTAAATTTGACGATTCTGAACTCACGGATGGCACGGACATCATCTACGACAGTAATTTTAAAACCGATTATGTCAATTGTGACATCACTGATGATGTCATAATTGATTTTGACCATCTTTTCAAAACTGTAAAATTGACGCTTCTGAACTCACGGATGGCACAGACATCATCTACGACAGTAATTTTAAAACCGATTATGTCAATTGTGACATCACTGATGATGTCATAATTGATTTTGACCATCTTTTCAAAACTGTAAATTTGACGATTCTGAACTCACGGATGGCACGGACATCATCTACGACAGTAATTTTAAAACCGATTATGTCAATTGTGACATCACTGATGATGTCATAATTGATTTTGACCATCTTTTCAAAACTGTAAAATTGACGCTTCTGAACTCACGGAGGGCACAGACATCATCTACGACAGGAATTTTAAAACCGATTATGTCAATTGTGACATCACTGATGATGTCATAATTGATTTTAAGCATCTTTTCAAAACTGTAAATTTGACGATTCTGAACTCACGGATGGCACGGACATCATCTACGACAGTAATTTTAAAACCGATTATGTCAATTGTGACATCAATGATGATGTCATAATTGATTTTAACCATCTTTTCAAAACTGTAAAATTGACGCTTCTGAACTCACGGATGGCACGGACATCATCTACGACAGTAATTTTAAAACCGATAATGTCAATTGTGACATCACTGATGATGTCATAATTGATTTTGACCATCTTTTCAAATCTGTAAATTTGACGATTCTGAACTCACGGATGGCACGGACATCATCTACGACAGTAATTTTAAAACCGATTATGGCAATTGTGACATCACTGATGATGCCATAATTGATTTCGACCATCTTTTCAAAACTGTGAAATTGATGCTTCTGAACTCACGAATGGCACGGACATCATCTATGACAGTAATTTTAAAACCGATAATGTCAATTGTGACATCACTGATGATGTCATAATTGATTTTAACCATCTTTTCAAAACTGTAAAATTGACGCTTCTGAACTCACGGATGGCACGGACATCATCTACGACAGTAATTTTAAAACCGATTATGTCACTTGTGACATCACTGATGATGTCATAATTGATTTTGACCATCTTTTCAAATCTGTAAAATTGACGCTTCTGAACTCACGGACGGCACGGACATCATCTACGATAGTAATTTTAAAACCGATTATGTCAATTGTGACATCACTGATGATGTCATAATTGATTTTGACCAACTTTTCAAAACTGTAAAATTGACGCTTCTGAACTCACGGATGGCACAGACATCATCTACGACAGTAATTTTAAAACCGATTTTGTCAATTGTGACATCACTAATGATGTCATAATTGATTTTGACCATCTTTTCAAAACTGTAAAATTGACGCTTCTGAACTCACGGATGGCACAGACATCATCTACGACAGTAATTTTAAAACCGATTATGTCAATTGTGACATCACTGATGATGTCATAATTGATTTTGACAATCTTTTCAAAACTGTAAAATTGACGCTTCTGAACTCACGGATGGCAGAGACATCATCTACGACAGTAATTTTAAAACCGATTATGTCAATTGTGACATCACTGATGATGTCATAATTGATTTTGACCATCTTTTCAAAACTGTAAAATTGACGCTTCTGAACTCACGGATGGCACAGACATCATCTACGACAGTAATTTTAAAACCGATTATGTCAATTGTGACATCACTGATGATGTCATAATTGATTTTGACCATCTTTTCAAAACTGTGAAATTGATGCTTCTCAACTCACGAATGGCACGGACATCATCTACGACAGTAATTTTAAAACCGATAATGTCAATTGTGACATCACTGATGATGTCATAATTGATTTTAACCATCTTTTAAAAACTGTAAATTTGACGCTTCTGAACTCACGGATGGCACGGACATCATCTACGACAGTAATTTTAAAACCGATAATGTCAATTGTGACATCACTGATGATGTCATAATTGATTTTAACCATCTTTTAAAAACTGTAAATTTGACGATTCTGAACTCACGGATGGCACGGACATCATCTACGACAGTAATTTTAAAACCGATAATGTCAATTGTGACATCACTGATGATGTCATAATTGATTTTAACCATCTTTTCAAAACTGTAAAATTGACGCTTCTGAACTCACGGATGGCACGGACATCATCTACGACAGTAATTTTAAAACCGATAATGTCAATTGTGACATCACTGATGATGTCATAATTGATTTTAACCATCTTTTCAAAACTGTAAATTTGACGATTCTGAACTCACGGATGGCACGGACATCATCTACGACAGTAATTTTAAAACCGATTATGTCAATTGTGACATCACTGATGATGTCATAATTGATTTTGACCATCTTTTCAAAACTGCAAAATTGACGCTTCTGAACTCACGGATGGCACAGACATCATCTACAAAAGTAATTTTAAAACCGATTATGTCAATTGTGACATCACTGATGATGTCATAATTGATTTTAACCATCTTTTCAAAACTGTAAATTTGACGATTCTGAACTCACGGACGGCACGGACATCATCTACGACAGTAATTTTAAAACCGATTATGTCAATTGTGACATCACTGATGATGTCATAATTGATTTTGACCAACTTTTCAAAACTGTAAAATTGACGCTTCTGAACTCACGGATGGCACAGACATCATCTACGACAGTAATTTTAAAACCGATTTTGTCAATTGTGACATCACTGATGATGTCATAATTGATTTTGACAATCTTTTCAAAACTGTAAAATTGACGCTTCTGAACTCACGGATGGCAGAGACATCATCTACGACAGTAATTTTAAAACCGATTATGTCAATTGTGACATCACTGATGATGTCATAATTGATTTTGACCATCTTTTCAAAACTGTAAAAATTGACGCTTCTGAACTCACGGATGGCACAGACATCATCTACGACAGTAATTTTAAAACCGATTATGTCAATTGTGACATCACTGATGATGTCATAATTGATTTTGACCATCTTTTCAAAACTGTGAAATTGATGCTTCTGAACTCACGAATGGCACGGACATCATCTACGACAGTAATTTTAAAACCGATAATGTCAATTGTGACATCACTGATGATGTCATAATTGATTTTAACCATCTTTTAAAAACTGTAAATTTGACGATTCTGAACTCACGGATGGCACGGACATCATCTACGACAGTAATTTTAAAACCGATTATGTCAATTGTGACATCACTGATGATGTCATAATTGATTTTGACCATCTTTTCAAAACTGTAAAATTGACGCTTCTGAACTCACGGATGGCACGGACATCATCTACGACAGTAATTTTAAAACCGATAATGTCAATTGTGACATCACTGATGATGTCATAATTGATTTTAACCATCTTTTAAAAACTGTAAATTTGACGATTCTGAACTCACGGATGGCACGGACATCATCTACGACAGTAATTTTAAAACCGATTATGTCAATTGTGACATCACTGATGATGTCATAATTGATTTTGACCATCTTTTCAAAACTGTAAAATTGACGCTTCTGAACTCACGGATGGCACGGACATCATCTACGACAGTAATTTTAAAACCGATAATGTCAATTGTGACATCACTGATGATGTCATAATTGATTTTGACCATCTTTTCAAAACTGTGAAATTGATGCTTCTGAACTCACGAATGGCACGGACATCATCTACGACAGTAATTTTAAAACCGATAATGTCAATTGTGACATCACTGATGATGTCATAATTGATTTTAACCATCTTTTCAAAACTGTAAAATTGACGCTTCTGAACTCACGGATGGCACGGACATCATCTACGACAGTAATTTTAAAACCGATAATGTCAATTGTGACATCACTGATGATGTCATAATTGATTTTAACCATCTTTTCAAAACTGTAAATTTGACGATTCTGAACTCACGGATGGCACGGACATCATCTACGACAGTAATTTTAAAACCGATTATGTCAATTGTGACATCACTGATGATGTCATAATTGATTTTGACCATCTTTTCAAAACTGCAAAATTGACGCTTCTGAACTCACGGATGGCACAGACATCATCTACAAAAGTAATTTTAAAACCGATTATGTCAATTGTGACATCACTGATGATGTCATAAATGATTTTAACCATCTTTTCAAAACTGTAAATTTGACGATTCTGAACTCACGGACGGCACGGACATCATCTACGACAGTAATTTTAAAACCGATTATGTCAATTGTGACATCACTGATGATGTCATAATTGATTTTGACCAACTTTTCAAAACTGTAAAATTGACGCTTCTGAACTCACGGATGGCACAGACATCATCTACGACAGTAATTTTAAAACCGATTTTGTCAATTGTGACATCACTAATGATGTCATAATTGATTTTGACCATCTTTTCAAAACTGTAAAATTGACGCTTCTGAACTCACGGATGGCACAGACATCATCTACGACAGTAATTTTAAAACCGATTATGTCAATTGTGACATCACTGATGATGTCATAATTGATTTTGACAATCTATTCAAAACTGTAAAATTGACGCTTCTGAACTCACGGATGGCAGAGACATCATCTACGACTAATTTTAAAACCGATTATGTCAATTGTGACATCACTGATGATGTCATAATTGATTTTGACCATCTTTTCAAAACTGTAAAATTGACGCTTCTGAACTCACGGATGGCACAGACATCATCTACGACAGTAATTTTAAAACCGATTATGTCAATTGTGACATCACTGATGATGTCATAATTGATTTTGACCATCTTTTCAAAACTGTGAAATTGATGCTTCTCAACTCACGAATGGCACGGACATCATCTACGACAGTAATTTTAAAACCGATAATGTCAATTGTGACATCACTGATGATGTCATAATTGATTTTAACCATCTTTTAAAAACTGTAAATTTGACGATTCTGAACTCACGGATGGCACGGACATCATCTACGACAGTAATTTTAGAACCGATTATGTCAATTGTGACATCACTGATGATGTCATAATTGATTTTGACCATCTTTTCAAAACTGTAAAATTGACGCTTCTGAACTCACGGATGGCACGGACATCATCTACGACAGTAATTTTAAAACCGATTATGGCAATTGTGACATCACTGATGATGTCATAATTGATTTCGACCATCTTTTCAAAACTGTAAAATTGATGCTTCTGAACTCACGAATGGCACGGACATCATCTATGACAGTAATTTTAAAACCGATAATGTCACTTGTGACATCACTGATGATGTCATAATTGATTTTAACCATCTTTTCAAAACTGTAAAATTGACGCTTCTGAACTCACGGATGGCACGGACATCATCTACGACAGTAATTTTAAAACCGATAATGTCAATTGTGACATCACTGATGATGTCATAATTGATTTTAACCATCTTTTCAAAACTGTAAATTTGACGATTCTGAACTCACGGATGGCACGGACATCATCTACGACAGTAATTTTAAAACCGATTATGTCAATTGTGACATCACTGATGATGTCATAATTGATTTTGACCATCTTTTCAAAACTGTAAAATTGACGCTTCTGAACTCACGGATGGCACAGACATCATCTACGACAGTAATTTTAAAACCGATTATGTCAATTGTGACATCACTGATGATGTCATAATTGATTTTGACCATCTTTTCAAAACTGGGAAATTGATGCTTCTGAACTCACGAATGGCACGGACATCATCTACGACAGTAATTTTAAAACCGATAATGTCAATTGTGACATCACTGATGATGTCATAATTGATTTTAACCATCTTTTCAAAACTGTAAATTTGACGATTCTGAACTCACGGATGGCACGGACATCATCTACGACAGTAATTTTAAAACCGATTATGTCAATTGTGACATCACTGATGATGTCATAATTGATTTTGACCATCTTTTCAAAACTGTAAAATTGACGCTTCTGAACTCACGGATGGCACAGACATCATCTACGACAGGAATTTTAAAACCGATTATGTCAATTGTGACATCACTGATGATGTCATAATTGATTTTAAGCATCTTTTCAAAACTGTAAATTTGACGATTCTGAACTCACGGATGGCACGGACATCATCTACGACAGTAATTTTAAAACCGATTATGTCAATTGTGACATTAATGATGATGTCATAATTGATTTTAACCATCTTTTCAAAACTGTAAAATTGACGCTTCTGAACTCACGGATGGCACGGACATCATCTACGACAGTAATTTTAAAACCGATAATGTCAATTGTGACATCACTGATGATGTCATAATTGATTTTGACCATCTTTTCAAATCTGTAAATTTGACGATTCTGAACTCACGGATGGCACGGACATCATCTACGACAGTAATTTTAAAACCGATTATGGCAATTGTGACATCACTGATGATGTCATAATTGATTTCGACCATCTTTTCAAAACTGTAAAATTGATGCTTCTGAACTCACGAATGGCACGGACATCATCTATGACAGTAATTTTAAAACCGATAATGTCAATTGTGACATCACTGATGATGTCATAATTGATTTTAACCATCTTTTCAAAACTGTAAATTTGACGATTCTGAACTCACGGACGGCACGGACATCATCTACGACAGTAATTTTAAAACCGATTATGTCAATTGTGACATCACTGATGATGTCATAATTGATTTTGACCAACTTTTCAAAACTGTAAAATTGACGCTTCTGAACTCACGGATGGCACAGACATCATCTACGACAGTAATTTTAAAACCGATTTTGTCAATTGTGACATCACTAATGATGTCATAATTGATTTTGACCATCTTTTCAAAACTGTAAAATTGACGCTTCTGAACTCACGGATGGCACAGACATCATCTACGACAGTAATTTTAAAACCGATTATGTCAATTGTGACATCACTGATGATGTCATAATTGATTTTGACAATCTTTTCAAAACTGTAAAATTGACGCTTCTGAACTCACGGATGGCAGAGACATCATCTACGACAGTAATTTTAAAACCGATTATGTCAATTGTGACATCACTGATGATGTCATAATTGATTTTGACCATCTTTTCAAAACTGTAAAATTGACGCTTCTGAACTCACGGATGGCACAGACATCATCTACGACAGTAATTTTAAAACCGATTATGTCAATTGTGACATCACTGATGATGTCATAATTGATTTTGACCATCTTTTCAAAACTGTGAAATTGATGCTTTTGAACTCACGAATGGCACGGACATCATCTACGACAGTAATTTTAAAACCGATAATGTCAATTGTGACATCACTGATGATGTCATAATTGATTTTAACCATCTTTTAAAAACTGTAAATTTGACGATTCTGAACTCACGGATGGCACGGACATCATCTACGACAGTAATTTTAAAACCGATTATGTCAATTGTGACATCACTGATGATGTCATAATTGATTTTGACCATCTTTTCAAAACTGTAAAATTGACGCTTCTGAACTCACGGATGGCACGGACATCATCTACGACAGTAATTTTAAAACCGAAAATGTCAATTGTGACATCACTGATGATGTCATAATTGATTTTGACCATCTTTTCAAAACTGTGAAATTGATGCTTCTGAACTCACGAATGGCACGGACATCATCTACGACAGTAATTTTAAAACCGATAATGTCAATTGTGACATCACTGATGATGTCATAATTGATTTTAACCATCTTTTCAAAACTGTAAAATTGACGCTTCTGAACTCACGGATGGCACGGACATCATCTACGACAGTAATTTTAAAACCGATAATGTCAATTGTGACATCACTGATGATGTCATAATTGATTTTAACCATCTTTTCAAAACTGTAAATTTGACGATTTTGAACTCACGGATGGCACGGACATCATCTACGACAGTAATTTTAAAACCGATTATGTCAATTGTGACATCACTGATGATGTCATAATTGATTTTGACCATCTTTTCAAAACTGTAAAATTGACGCTTCTGAACTCACGGATGGCACAGACATCATCTACGACAGGAATTTTAAAACCGATTATGTCAATTGTGACATCACTGATGATGTCATAATTGATTTTAAGCATCTTTTCAAAACTGTAAATTTGACGATTCTGAACTCACGGATGGCACGGACATCATCTACGACAGTAATTTTAAAACCGATTATGTCAATTGTGACATTAATGATGATGTCATAATTGATTTTAACCATCTTTTCAAAACTGTAAAATTGACGCTTCTGAACTCACGGATGGCACGGACATCATCTACGACAGTAATTTTAAAACCGATAATGTCAATTGTGACATCACTGATGATGTCATAATTGATTTTGACCATCTTTTCAAATCTGTAAATTTGACGATTCTGAACTCACGGATGGCACGGACATCATCTACGACAGTAATTTTAAAACCGATTATGGCAATTGTGACATCACTGATGATGTCATAATTGATTTCGACCATCTTTTCAAAACTGTAAAATTGATGCTTCTGAACTCACGAATGGCACGGACATCATCTATGACAGTAATTTTAAAACCGATAATGTCAATTGTGACATCACTGATGATGTCATAATTGATTTTAACCATCTTTTCAAAACTGTAAATTTGACGATTCTGAACTCACGGACGGCACGGACATCATCTACGACAGTAATTTTAAAACCGATTATGTCAATTGTGACATCACTGATGATGTCATAATTGATTTTGACCAACTTTTCAAAACTGTAAAATTGACGCTTCTGAACTCACGGATGGCACAGACATCATCTACGACAGTAATTTTAAAACCGATTTTGTCAATTGTGACATCACTAATGATGTCATAATTGATTTTGACCATCTTTTCAAAACTGTAAAATTGACGCTTCTGAACTCACGGATGGCACAGACATCATCTACGACAGTAATTTTAAAACCGATTATGTCAATTGTGACATCACTGATGATGTCATAATTGATTTTGACAATCTTTTCAAAACTGTAAAATTGACGCTTCTGAACTCACGGATGGCAGAGACATCATCTACGACAGTAATTTTAAAACCGATTATGTCAATTGTGACATCACTGATGATGTCATAATTGATTTTGACCATCTTTTCAAAACTGTAAAATTGACGCTTCTGAACTCACGGATGGCACAGACATCATCTACGACAGTAATTTTAAAACCGATTATGTCAATTGTGACATCACTGATGATGTCATAATTGATTTTGACCATCTTTTCAAAACTGTGAAATTGATGCTTTTGAACTCACGAATGGCACGGACATCATCTACGACAGTAATTTTAAAACCGATAATGTCAATTGTGACATCACTGATGATGTCATAATTGATTTTAACCATCTTTTAAAAACTGTAAATTTGACGATTCTGAACTCACGGATGGCACGGACATCATCTACGACAGTAATTTTAAAACCGATTATGTCAATTGTGACATCACTGATGATGTCATAATTGATTTTGACCATCTTTTCAAAACTGTAAAATTGACGCTTCTGAACTCACGGATGGCACGGACATCATCTACGACAGTAATTTTAAAACCGAAAATGTCAATTGTGACATCACTGATGATGTCATAATTGATTTTGACCATCTTTTCAAAACTGTGAAATTGATGCTTCTGAACTCACGAATGGCACGGACATCATCTACGACAGTAATTTTAAAACCGATAATGTCAATTGTGACATCACTGATGATGTCATAATTGATTTTAACCATCTTTTCAAAACTGTAAAATTGACGCTTCTGAACTCACGGATGGCACGGACATCATCTACGACAGTAATTTTAAAACCGATAATGTCAATTGTGACATCACTGATGATGTCATAATTGATTTTAACCATCTTTTCAAAACTGTAAATTTGACGATTCTGAACTCACGGATGGCACGGACATCATCTACGACAGTAATTTTAAAACCGATTATGTCAATTGTGACATCACTGATGATGTCATAATTGATTTTGACCATCTTTTCAAAACTGCAAAATTGACGCTTCTGAACTCACGGATGGCACAGACATCATCTACGACAGTAATTTTAAAACCGATTATGTCAATTGTGACATCACTGATGATGTCATAAATGATTTTAAGCATCTTTTCAAAACTGTAAATTTGACGATTCTGAACTCACGGATGGCACGGACATCATCTACGACAGTAATTTTAAAACCGATTATGTCAATTGTGACATCAATGATGATGTCATAATTGATTTTAAACATCTTTTCAAAACTGTAAAATTGACGCTTCTGAACTCACGGATGGCACGGACATCATCTACGACAGTAATTTTAAAACCGATAATGTCAATTGTGACATCACTGATGATGTCATAATTGATTTTGACCATTTTTTCAAAACTGTAAAATTGACGCTTCTGAACTCACGGATGGCACAGACATCATCTAAGACAGTAATTTTAAAACCGATAATGTCAATTGTGACATCACTGATGATGTCATAATTGATTTTAACCATCTTTTCAAAACTGTAAATTTGACGATTCTGAACTCACGGATGGCACGGACATCATCTACGACAGTTATTTTAAAACCAATTATGTCAATTGTGACATCACTGATGATGTCATAAATGATTTTAAGCATCTTTTCAAAACTGTAAATTTGACGATTCTGAACTCACGGATGGCACGGACATCATCTACGACAGTAATTTTAAAACCGATTATGTCAATTGTGACATCACTGATGATGTCATAATTGATTTTAACCATCTTTTCAAAACTGTAAATTTGACGATTCTGAACTCACGGATGGCACGGACATCATCTACGACAGTAATTTTAAAACCGATTATGTCAATTGTGACATCACTGAAGATGTCATAATTGAATTTGACCATCTTTTCAAAACTGTAAAATTTACGCTTCTGAACTCACTGATGGCACGGACTTCATCTACGACCGTAATTTTAAAACCGATTATGTCAATTGTGACATCACTGATGATGTCATAATTGATTTCGACATCTTTTCAAAACTGTGAAATTGATGCTTCTGAACTCACGAATGGCACAGACATCATCTACGACAGTAATTTTAAAACCGTAAATGTCAATTGTGACATCACTGATGATGTCATAATTGATTTTAACCATCTTTTCAAAACTGTAAAATTGACGCTTCTGAACTCACGGATGGCACGGACATCATCTACGACAGTAATTTTAAAACCAATAATGTCAATTGTGACATCACTGATGATGTCATAATTGATTTTAACCATTTTTTCAAAACTGTAAATTTGACGATTCTGAACTCACGGATGGCACGGACATCATCTACGACAGTAATTTTAAAACCGATTATGTCAATTGTGACATCACTGATGATGTCATAATTGATTTTGACCAACTTTTCAAAACTGTAAAATTGATGCTTCTGAACTCACGGATGGCACAGACATCATCTACGACAGTAATTTTAAAACCGATTATGTCAATTGTGACATCACTGATGATGTCATAATTGATTTTGACCATCTTTTCAAAACTGTAAAATTGACGCTTCTGAACTCACGGATGGCACGGACATCATCTACGACAGTAATTTTAAAACCGATAATGTCAATTGTGACATCACTGATGATGTCATAATTGATTTTAACCATCTTTTCAAAACTGTAAATTTGACGATTCTGAACTCACGGATGGCACGGACATCATCTACGACAGTAATTTTAAAACCGATTATGTCAATTGTGACATCACTAATGATGTCATAATTGATTTTGACCATCTTTTCAAAACTGTAAAATTGACGATTCTGAACTCACGGATGGCACGGACATCATCTACGACAGTAATTTTAAAACCGATTATGTCAATTGTGACATCAATGATGATGTCATAATTGATTTTAACCATCTTTTCAAAACTGTAAAATTGACGCTTCTGAACTCACGGATGGCACGGACATCATCTACGACAGTAATTTTAAAACCGATAATGTCAATTGTGACATCACTGATGATGTCATAATTGATTTTGACCATCTTTTCAAATCTGTAAATTTGACTATTCTGAACTCACGGATGGCACGGACATCATCTATGACAGTAATTTTAAAACCGATTATGGCAATTGTGACATCACTGATGATGTCATAATTGATTTCGACCATCTTTTCAAAACTGTAAAATTGATGCTTCTGAACTCACGAATGGCACGGACATCATCTATGACAGTAATTTTAAAACCGATAATGTCAATTGTGACATCACTGATGATGTCATAATTGATTTTAACCATCTTTTCAAAACTGTAAAATTGACGCTTCTGAACTCACGGATGGCACGGACATCATCTACGACAGTAATTTTAAAACCGATTATGTCAATTGTGACATCACTGATGATGTCATAATTGATTTTGACTATCTTTTCAAAACTGTAAAATTGACGCTTCTGAACTCACGGATGGCACAGACATCATCTACGACAGTAATTTTAAAACCGATTATGTCAATTGTGACATCACTGATGATGTAATAATTGATTTCGACATCTTTTCAAAACTGTGAAATTGATGCTTCTGAACTCACGAATGGCACAGACATCATCTACGACAGTAATTTTAAAACCGATAATGTCAATTGTGACATCACTGATGATGTCATAATTGATTTTAACCATCTTTTCAAAACTGTAAAATTGACGCTTCTGAACTCACGGATGGCACGGACAGCATCTACGACAGTAATTTTAAAACCGATTATGTCAATTGTGACATCACTGATGATGTCATAATTGATTTTGACCATCTTTTCAAAACTGTAAAATTGACGCTTCTGAACTCACGGATGGCACAGACATCATCTACGACAGTAATTTTAAAACCGATTATGTCAATTGTGACATCACTGATGATGTAATAATTGATTTCGACATCTTTTGAAAACTGTGAAATTGATGCTTCTGAACTCACGAATGGCACAGACATCATCTACGACAGTAATTTTAAAACCGATAATGTCAATTGTGACATCACTGATGATGTCATAATTGATTTTAACCATCTTTTCAAAACTGTAAAATTGACGCTTCTGACCTCACGGATGGCACGGACATCATCTACGACAGTAATTTTAATACCGATAATGTCAATTGTGACATCACTGATGATGAAATAATTGATTTTGACCATCTTTTCAAATCTGTAAATTTGACGATTCTGAACTCACGGATGGCACGGACATCATCTACGACAGTAATTTTAAAACCGATTATGGCAATTGTGACATCACTGATGATGTCATAATTGATTTCGACCATCTTTTCAAAACTGTAAAATTGATGCTTCTGAACTCACGAATGGCACGGACATCATCTATGACAGTAATTTTAAAACCGATAATGTCAATTGTGACATCACTGATGATGTCATAATTGATTTTAACCATCTTTTCAAAACTGTAAAATTGACGCTTCTGAACTCACGGATGGCACGGACATCATCTACGACAGTAATTTTAAAACCGATTATGTCAATTGTGACATCACTGATGATGTCATAATTGATTTTGACCATCTTTTCAAAACTGTAAAATTGACGCTTCTGAACTCACGGATGGCACAGACATCATCTACGACAGTAATTTTAAAACCGATTATGTCAATTGTGACATCACTGATGATGTAATAATTGATTTCGACATCTTTTCAAAACTGTGAAATTGATGCTTCTGAACTCACGAATGGCACAGACATCATATACGACAGTAATTTTAAAACCGATAATGTCAATTGTGACATCACTGATGATGTCATAATTGATTTTAACCATCTTTTCAAAACTGTAAAATTGACGCTTCTGAACTCACGGATGGCACGGACAGCATCTACGACAGTAATTTTAAAACCGATTATGTCAATTGTGACATCACTGATGATGTCATAATTGATTTTGACCATCTTTTCAAAACTGTAAAATTGACGCTTCTGAACTCACGGATGGCACAGACATCATCTACGACAGGAATTTTAAAACCGATTATGTCAATTGTGACATCACTGATGATGTCATAATTGATTTTGACAATCTTTTCAAAACTGTAAAATTGACGCTTCTGAACTCACGGATGGCAGAGACATCATCTACGACAGTAATTTTAAAACCGATTATGTCAATTGTGACATCACTGATGATGTCATAATTGATTTTGACCATCTTTTCAAAACTGTAAAATTGACGCTTCTGAACTCACGGATGGCACAGACATCATCTACGACAGTAATTTTAAAACCGATTTTGTCAATTGTGACATCACTGATGATGTCATAATTGATTTTGACCATCTTTTCAAAACTGTGAAATTGATGCTTCTGAACTCACGAATGGCACGGACATCATCTACGACAGTAATTTTAAAACCGATAATGTCAATTGTGACATCACTGATGATGTCATAATTGATTTCAACCATCTTTTCAAAACTGTAAAATTGACGCTTCTGAACTCACGGATGGCACGGACATCATCTACGACAGTAATTTTAAAACCGATAATGTCAATTGTGACATCACTGATGATGTCATAATTGATTTTAACCATCTTTTCAAAACTGAAAATTTGACGATTCTGAACTCACGGATGGCACGGACATCATCTACGAAAGTAATTTTTAAACCGATTATGTCAATTGTGACATCACTGATGATGTCATAATTGATTTTGACCATCTTTTCAAAACTGTAAAATTGACGCTTCTGAACTCACGGATGGCACGGACATCATCTACGACAGTAATTTTAAAACCGATAATGTCAATTGTGACATCAGTGATGATGTCATAATTGATTTTAACCATCTTTTCAAAACTGTAAATTTGACGATTCTGAACTCACGGATGGCACGGACATCATCTACGACAGTAATTTTAAAACCGATTATGTCAATTGTGACATCACTGATGATGTCATAATTGATTTTGACCATCTTTTCAAAACTGTAAAATTTACGCTTCTGAACTCACTGATGGCACGGACTTCATCTACGACCGTAATTTTAAAACCGATTATGTCAATTGTGACATCACTGATGATGTCATAATTGATTTCGACATCTTTTCAAAACTGTGAAATTCATGCTTCTGAACTCACGAATGGCACAGACATCATCTACGACAGTAATTTTAAAACCGATAATGTCAATTGTGACATCACTGATGATGTCATAATTGATTTTGACCAACTTTTCAAAACTGTAAAATTGATGCTTCTGAACTCACGGATGGCACAGACATCATCTACGACAGTAATTTTAAAACCGATTATGTCAATTGTGACATCACTGATGATGTCATAATTGATTTTGACCATCTTTTCAAAACTGGGAAATTGATGCTTCTGAACTCACGAATGGCACGGACATCATCTACGACAGTAATTTTAAAACCGATAATGTCAATTGTGACATCACTGATGATGTCATAATTGATTTTAACCATCTTTTCAAAACTGTAAAATTGACGCTTCTGAACTCACAGATGGCACGGACATCATCTACGACAGTAATTTTAAAACCGATAATGTCAATTGTGACATCACTGATGATGTCATAATTGATTTTAACCATCTTTTCAAAACTGTAAATTTGACGATTCTGAACTCACGGATGGCACGGACATCATCTACGACAGTAATTTTAAAACCGATTATGTCAATTGTGACATCACTGATGATGTCATAATTAATTTTGACCATCTTTTCAAAACTGTAAAATTGACGATTCTGAACTCACGGATGGCACGGACATCATCTACGACAGTAATTTTAAAACCGATTATGTCAATTGTGACATCAATGATGATGTCATAATTGATTTTAACCATCTTTTCAAAACTGTAAAATTGACGCTTCTGAACTCACGGATGGCACGGACATCATCTACGACAGTAATTTTAAACCGATAATGTCAATTGTGACATCACTGATGATGTCATAATTGATTTTGACCATCTTTTCAAATCTGTAAATTCGACTATTCTGAACTCACGAATGGCACGGACATCATCTATGACAGTAATTTTAAAACCGATAATGTCAATTGTGACATCACTGATGATGTCATAATTGATTTTAACCATCTTTTCAAAACTGTAAAATTGACGCTTCTGAACTCACGGATGGCACGGACATCATCTACGACAGTAATTTTAAAACCGATTATGTCAATTGTGACATCACTGATGATGTCATAATTGATTTTGACCATCTTTTCAAAACTGTAAAATTGACGCTTCTGAACTCATGGATGGCACAGACATCATCTACGACAGTAATTTTAAAACCGATTATGTCAATTGTGACATCACTGATGATGTAATAATTGATTTCGACATCTTTTCAAAACTGTGAAATTGATGCTTCTGAACTCACGAATGGCACAGACATCATCTACGACAGTAATTTTAAAACCGATAATGTCAATTGTGACATCACTGATGATGTCATAATTGATTTTAACCATCTTTTCAAAACTGTAAAATTGACGCTTCTGAACTCACGGATGGCACGGACAGCATCTACGACAGTAATTTTAAAACCGATTATGTCAATTGTGACATCACTGATGATGTCATAATTGATTTTGACCATCTTTTCAAAACTGTAAAATTGACGCTTCTGAACTCACGGATGGCACAGACATCATCTACGACAGTAATTTTAAAACCGATTATGTCAATTGTGACATCACTGATGATGTAATAATTGATTTCGACATCTTTTCAAAACTGTGAAATTGATGCTTCTGAACTCACGAATGGCACAGACATCATCTACGACAGTAATTTTAAAACCGATAATGTCAATTGTGACATCACTGATGATGTCATAATTGATTTTAACCATCTTTTCAAAACTGTAAAATTGACGCTTCTGAACTCACGGATGGCACGGACATCATCTACGACAGTAATTTTAAAACCGATAATGTCAATTGTGACATCACTGATGATGTCATAATTGATTTTGACCATCTTTTCAAATCTGTAAATTTGACGATTCTGAACTCACGGATGGCACGGACATCATCTACGACAGTAATTTTAAAACCGATTATGGCAATTGTGACATCACTGATGATGTCATAATTGATTTCGACCATCTTTTCAAAACTGTAAAATTGATGCTTCTGAACTCACGAATGGCACGGACATCATCTATGACAGTAATTTTAAAACCGATAATGTCAATTGTGACATCACTGATGATGTCATAATTGATTTTAACCATCTTTTCAAAACTGTAAAATTGACGCTTCTGAACTCACGGATGGCATGGACATCATCTACGACAGTAATTTTAAAACCGATTATGTCAATTGTGACATCACTGATGATGTCATAATTGATTTTGACCATCTTTTCAAAACTGTAAAATTGACGCTTCTGAACTCACGGATGGCACAGACATCATCTACGACAGTAATTTTAAAACCGATTATGTCAATTGTGACATCACTGATGATGTAATAATTGATTTCGACATCTTTTCAAAACTGTGAAATTGATGCTTCTGAACTCACGAATGGCACAGACATCATCTACGACAGTAATTTTAAAACCGATAATGTCAATTGTGACATCACTGATGATGTCATAATTGATTTTAACCATCTTTTCAAAACTGTAAAATTGACGCTTCTGAACTCAATGATGGCACGGACATCATCTACGACAGTAATTTTAAAACCGATAATGTCAATTGTGACATCACTGATGATGTCATAATTGATTTTGACCATCTTTTCAAATCTGTAAATTTGACGATTCTGAACTCACGGATGGCACGGACATCATCTACGACAGTAATTTTAAAACCGATTATGGCAATTGTGACATCACTGATGATGTCATAATTGATTTCGACCATCTTTTCAAAACTGTAAAATTGATGCTTCTGAACTCACGAATGGCACGGACATCATCTATGACAGTAATTTTAAAACCGATAATGTCAATTGTGACATCACTGATGATGTCATAATTGATTTTAACCATCTTTTCAAAACTGTAAAATTGACGCTTCTGAACTCACGGATGGCATGGACATCATCTACGACAGTAATTTTAAAACCGATTATGTCAATTGTGACATCACTGATGATGTCATAATTGATTTTGACCATCTTTTCAAAACTGTAAAATTGACGCTTCTGAACTCACGGATGGCACAGACATCATCTACGACAGTAATTTTAAAACCGATTATGTCAATTGTGACATCACTGATGATGTAATAATTGATTTCGACATCTTTTCAAAACTGTGAAATTGATGCTTCTGAACTCACGGATGGCAGAGTCATCATCTACGACAGTAATTTTAAAACCGATAATGTCAATTGTGACATCACTGATGATGACATAATTGATTTTAACCATCTTTTCAAAACTGTAAATTTTGACGATTCTGAACTCACGGATGGCACGGACATCATCTACGACAGTAATTTTAAAACCGATTATGTCAATTGTGACATCACTGATGATGTCATAATTGATTTTGACCAACTTTTCAAAACTGTAAAATTGATGCTTCTGAACTCACGGATGGCACAGACATCATCTACGACAGTAATTTTAAAACCGATTATGTCAATTGTGACATCACTGATGATGTCATAATTGATTTTGACCATCTTTTCAAAACTGGGAAATTGATGCTTCTGAACTCACGAATGGCACGGACATCATCTACGACAGTAATTTTAAAACCGATAATGTCAATTGTGACATCACTGATGATGTCATAATTGATTTTAACCATCTTTTCAAAACTGTAAAATTGACGCTTCTGAACTCACGGATGGCACGGACATCATCTACGACAGTAATTTTAAAACCGATTATGTCAATTGTGACATCACTGATGATGTCATAATTGATTTTAACCATCTTTTCAAAACTGTAAAATTGACGCTTCTGAACTCACGGATGGCACAGACATCATCTACGACAGTAATTTTAAAACCGATTATGTCAATTGTGACATCACTGATGATGTCATAATTGATTTCGACATCTTTTCAAAACTGTGAAATTGATGCTTCTGAACTCACGAATGGCACAGACATCATCTACGACAGTAATTTTAAAACCGATAATGTCAATTGTGACATCACTGATGATGTCATAATTGATTTTAACCATCTTTTCAAAACTGTAAAATTGACGCTTCTGAACTCACGAATGGCACGGACATCATCTATGACAGTAATTTTAAAACCGATAATGTCAATTGTGACATCACTGATGATGTCATAATTGATTTTAACCATCTTTTCAAAACTGTAAAATTGACGCTTCTGAACTCACGGATGGCATGGACATCATCTACGACAGTAATTTTAAAACCGATTATGTCAATTGTGACATCACTGATGATGTCATAATTGATTTTGACCATCTTTTCAAAACTGTAAAATTGACGCTTCTGAACTCACTGATGGCACAGACATCATCTACGACAGTAATTTTAAAACCGATTATGTCAATTGTGACATCACTGATGATGTAATAATTGATTTCGACATCTTTTCAAAACTGTGAAATTGATGCTTCTGAACTCACGGATGGCAGAGACATCATCTACGACAGTAATTTTAAAACCGATAATGTCAATTGTGACATCACTGATGATGACATAATTGATTTTAACCATCTTTTCAAAACTGTAAATTTTGACGATTCTGAACTCACGGATGGCACGGACATCATCTACGACAGTAATTTTAAAACCGATTATGTCAATTGTGACATCACTGATGATGTCATAATTGATTTTGACCAACTTTTCAAAACTGTAAAATTGATGCTTCTGAACTCACGGATGGCACAGACATCATCTACGACAGTAATTTTAAAACCGATTATGTCAATTGTGACATCACTGATGATGTCATAATTGATTTTGACCATCTTTTCAAAACTGGGAAATTGATGCTTCTGAACTCACGAATGGCACGGACATCATCTACGACAGTAATTTTAAAACCGATAATGTCAATTGTGACATCACTGATGATGTCATAATTGATTTTAACCATCTTTTCAAAACTGTAAAATTGACGCTTCTGAACTCACGGATGGCACGGACATCATCTACGACAGTAATTTTAAAACCGATTATGTCAATTGTGACATCACTGATGATGTCATAATTGATTTTAACCATCTTTTCAAAACTGTAAAATTGACGCTTCTGAACTCACGGATGGCACAGACATCATCTACGACAGTAATTTTAAAACCGATTATGTCAATTGTGACATCACTGATGATGTCATAATTGATTTCGACATCTTTTCAAAACTGTGAAATTGATGCTTCTGAACTCACGAATGGCACAGACATCATCTACGACAGTAATTTTAAAACCGATAATGTCAATTGTGACATCACTGATGATGTCATAATTGATTTTAACCATCTTTTCAAAACTGTAAAATTGACGCTTCTGAACTCACGGATGGCACGGACATCATCTACGACAGTAATTTTAAAACCGATAATGTCAATTGTGACATCACTGATGATGTCATAATTGATTTTGACCATCTTTTCAAATCTGTAAATTTGACGATTCTGAACTCACGGATGGCACGGACATCATCTACGACAGTAATTTTAAAACCGATTATGGCAATTGTGACATCACTGATGATGTCATAATTGATTTCGACCATCTTTTCAAAACTGTAAAATTGATGCTTCTGAACTCACGAATGGCACGGACATCATCTACGACAGTAATTTTAAAACCGATAATGTCAATTGTGACATCACTGATGATGTCATAATTGATTTTGACCATCTTTTCAAATCTGTAAATTTGACGATTCTGAACTCACGGATGGCACGGACATCATCTACGACAGTAATTTTAAAACCGATTATGGCAATTGTGACATCACTGGTGATGTCATAATTGATTTCGACCATCTTTTCAAAACTGTAAAATTGATGCTTCTGAACTCACGAATGGCACGGACATCATCTACGACAGTAATTTTAAAACCGATTATGTCAATTGTGACATCACTGATGATGTCATAATTGATTTTGACCATCTTTTCAAAACTGTAAAATTTACGCTTCTGAACTCACGGATGGCACAGACATCATCTACGACAGTAATTTTAAAACCGATTATGTCAATTGTGACATCACTGATGATGTAATAATTGATTTCAACATCTTTTCAAAACTGTGAAATTGATGCTTCTGAACTCACGAATGGCACAGACATCATCTACGACAGTAATTTTAAAACCGATAATGTCAATTGTGACATCACTGATGATGTCATAATTGATTTTAACCATCTTTTCAAAACTGTAAAATTGACGCTTCTGAACTCACGGATGGCACGGACAGCATCTACGACAGTAATTTTAAAACTGATTATGTCAATTGTGACATCACTGATGATGTCATAATTGATTTTGACCATCTTTTCAAAACTGTAAAATTGACGCTTCTGAACTCACGGATGGCACAGACATCATCTACGACAGTAATTTTAAAACCGATTATGTCAATTGTGACATCACTGATGATGTAATAATTGATTTCGACATCTTTTCAAAACTGTGAAATTGATGCTTCTGAACTCACGAATGGTACAGACATCATCTACGACAGTAATTTTAAAACCGATAATGTCAATTGTGACATCACTGATGATGTCATAATTGATTTTAACCATCTTTTCAAAACTGTAAAATTGACGCTTCTGAACTTACGGATGGCACGGACATCATCTACGACAGTAATTTTAAAACCGATAATGTCAATTGTGACATCACTGATGATGTCATAAATGATTTTGACCATCTTTTCAAATCTGTAAATTTGACGATTCTGAACTCACGGATGGCACGGACATCATCTACGACAGTAATTTTAAAACCGATTATGGCAATTGTGACATCACTGATGATGTCATAATTGATTTCGACCATCTTTTCAAAACTGTAAAATTGATGCTTCTGAACTCACGAATGGCACGGACATCATCTATGACAGTAATTTTAAAACAGATTATGTCAATTGTGACATCACTGATGATGTCATAATTGATTTTGACCAACTTTTCAAAACTGTAAAATTGACGCTTCTGAACTCACGGATGGCACAGACATCATCTACGACAGTAATTTTAAAACCGATTTTGTCAATTGTGACATCACTGATGATGTCATAATTGATTTTGACCATCTTTTCAAAACTGTAAAATTGACGCTTCTAAACTCACGGATGGCACAGACATCATCTACGACAGTAATTTTAAAACCGATTATGTCAATTGGGACATCACTGATGATATCATAATTGATTTTGACAATCTTTTCAAAACTGTAAAATTGACGCTTCTGAACTCACGGATGGCAGAGACATCATCTACGACAGTAATTTTAAAACCGATTATGTCAATTGTGACATCACTGATGATGTCATAATTGATTTTGACCATCTTTTCAAAACTGTAAAATTGACGCTTCTGAACTCACGGATGGCACAGACATCATCTACGACAGTAATTTTAAAACCGATTATGTCAATTGTGACATCACTGATGATGTCATAATTGATTTTGACCATCTTTTCAAAACTGTGAAATTGATGCTTCTGAACTCACGAATGGCACGGACATCATCTACGACAGTAATTTTAAAACCGATAATGTCAATTGTGACATCACTGATGATGTCATAATTGATTTTAACCATCTTTTCAAAACTGTAAAATTGACGCTTCTGAACTCACGGATGGCACGGACTTCATCTACGACAGTAATTTTAAAACAGATTATGTCAATTGTGACATCACTGATGATGTCATAATTGATTTTGACAATCTTTTCAAAACTGTAAAATTGACGCTTCTGAACTCACGGATGGCACGGACATCATCTACGACAGTAATTTTAAAACCAATTATGTCAATTGTGACATCACTGATGATGTCATAATTGATTTTGACCATCTTTTCAAATCTGTAAATTTGACGATTCTGAACTCACGGATGGCACGGACATCATCTACGACAGTAATTTTAAAACCGATTATGGCAATTGTGACATCACTGATGATGTCATAATTGATTTCGACCATCTTTTCAAAACTGTAAAATTGATGCTTCTGAACTCACGAATGGCACGGACATCATCTATGACAGTAATTTTAAAACCGATAATGTCAATTGTGACATCACTGATGATGTCATAATTGATTTTAACCATCTTTTCAAAACTGTAAAATTGACGCTTCTGAACTCACGGATGGCACGGACTTCATCTACGACAGTAATTTTAAAACAGATTATGTCAATTGTGACATCACTGATGATGTCATAATTGATTTTGACAATCTTTTCAAAACTGTAAAATTGACGCTTCTGAACTCACGGATGGCACGGACAGCATCTACGACAGTAATTTTAAAACCGATTATGTCAATTGTGACATCACTGATGATGTCATAATTGATTTTGACCATCTTTTCAAAACTGTAAAATTGACGCTTCTGAACTCACGGATGGCACAGACATCATCTACGACAGTAATTTTAAAACCGATTATGTCAATTGTGACATCACTGATGATGTAATAATTGATTTCGACATCTTTTCAAAACTGTGAAATTGATGCTTCTGAACTCACGAATGGTACAGACATCATCTACGACAGTAATTTTAAAACCGATAATGTCAATTGTGACATCACTGATGATGTCATAATTGATTTTAACCATCTTTTCAAAACTGTAAAATTGACGCTTCTGAACTTACGGATGGCACGGACATCATCTACGACAGTAATTTTAAAACCGATAATGTCAATTGTGACATCACTGATGATGTCATAAATGATTTTGACCATCTTTTCAAATCTGTAAATTTGACGATTCTGAACTCACGGATGGCACGGACATCATCTACGACAGTAATTTTAAAACCGATTATGGCAATTGTGACATCACTGATGATGTCATAATTGATTTCGACCATCTTTTCAAAACTGTAAAATTGATGCTTCTGAACTCACGAATGGCACGGACATCATCTATGACAGTAATTTTAAAACAGATTATGTCAATTGTGACATCACTGATGATGTCATAATTGATTTTGACCATCTTTTCAAAACTGTAAAATTGACGCTTCTAAACTCACGGATGGCACAGACATCATCTACGACAGTAATTTTAAAACCGATTATGTCAATTGGGACATCACTGATGATATCATAATTGATTTTGACAATCTTTTCAAAACTGTAAAATTGACGCTTCTGAACTCACGGATGGCAGAGACATCATCTACGACAGTAATTTTAAAACCGATTATGTCAATTGTGACATCACTGATGATGTCATAATTGATTTTGACCATCTTTTCAAAACTGTAAAATTGACGCTTCTGAACTCACGGATGGCACAGACATCATCTACGACAGTAATTTTAAAACCGATTATGTCAATTGTGACATCACTGATGATGTCATAATTGATTTTGACCATCTTTTCAAAACTGTGAAATTGATGCTTCTGAACTCACGAATGGCACGGACATCATCTACGACAGTAATTTTAAAACCGATAATGTCAATTGTGACATCACTGATGATGTCATTATTGATTTTAACCATCTTTTCAAAACTGTAAAATTGACGCTTCTGAACTCACGGATGGCACGGACTTCATCTACGACAGTAATTTTAAAACAGATTATGTCAATTGTGACATCACTGATGATGTCATAATTGATTTTGACAATCTTTTCAAAACTGTAAAATTGACGCTTCTGAACTCACGGATGGCACGGACATCATCTACGACAGTAATTTTAAAACCAATTATGTCAATTGTGACATCACTGATGATGTCATAATTGATTTTGACCATCTTTTCAAATCTGTAAATTTGACGATTCTGAACTCACGGATGGCACGGACATCATCTACGACAGTAATTTTAAAACCGATTATGGCAATTGTGACATCACTGATGATGTCATAATTGATTTCGACCATCTTTTCAAAACTGTAAAATTGATGCTTCTGAACTCACGAATGGCACGGACATCATCTATGACAGTAATTTTAAAACCGATAATGTCAATTGTGACATCACTGATGATGTCATAATTGATTTTAACCATCTTTTCAAAACTGTAAATTTGACGATTCTGAACTCACGGATGGCATGGACATCATCTACGACAGTAATTTTAAAACAGATTATGTCAATTGTGACATCACTGATGATGTCATAATTGATTTTGACCAACTTTTCAAAACTGTAAAATTGACGCTTCTAAACTCACGGATGGCACAGACATCATCTACGACAGTAATTTTAAAACCGATTATGTCAATTGGGACATCACTGATGATATCATAATTGATTTTGACAATCTTTTCAAAACTGTAAAATTGACGCTTCTGAACTCACGGATGGCACAGACATCATCTACGACAGTAATTTTAAAACCGATTATGTCAATTGGGACATAACTGATGATATCATAATTGATTTTGACCATCTTTTCAAAACTGTAAAATTGACGCTTCTAAACTCACGGATGGCACAGACATCATCTACGACAGTAATTTTAAAACCGATTATGTCAATTGGGACATCACTGATGATATCATAATTGATTTTGACAATCTTTTCAAAACTGTAAAATTGACGCTTCTGAACTCACGGATGGCAGAGACATCATCTACGACAGTAATTTTAAAACCGATTATGTCAATTGTGACATCACTGATGATGTCATAATTGATTTTGACCATCTTTTCAAAACTGTGAAATTGATGCTTCTGAACTCACGAATGGCACGGACATCATCTACGACAGTAATTTTAAAACCGATAATGTCAATTGTGACATCACTGATGATGTCATAATTGATTTTAACCATCTTTTCAAAACTGTAAAATTGACGCTTCTGAACTCACGGATGGCAAGGACTTCATCTACGACAGTAATTTTAAAACAGATTATGTCAATTGTGACATCACTGATGATGTCATAATTGATTTTGACAATCTTTTCAAAACTGTAAAATTGACGCTTCTGAACTCACGGATGGCACGGACATCATCTACGACAGTAATTTTAAAACCAATTATGTCAATTGTGACATCACTGATGATGTCATAATTGATTTTGACCATCTTTTCAAATCTGTAAATTTGACGATTCTGAACTCACGGATGGCACGGACATCATCTACGACAGTAATTTTAAAACCGATTATGGCAATTGTGACATCACTGATGATGTCATAATTGATTTCGACCATCTTTTCAAAACTGTAAAATTGATGCTTCTGAACTCACGAATGGCACGGACATCATCTATGACAGTAATTTTAAAACCGATAATGTCAATTGTGACATCACTGATGATGTCATAATTGATTTTAACCATCTTTTCAAAACTGTAAATTTGACGATTCTGAACTCACGGATGGCATGGACATCATCTACGACAGTAATTTTAAAACCGATTATGTCAATTGTGACATCACTGATGATGTCATAATTGATTTTAACCATCTCTTCAAAACTGTGAAATTGATGCTTCTGAACTCACGAATGGCACGGACATCATCTACGACAGTAATTTTAAAACCGATTATGTCAATTGTGACATCACTGATGATGTCATAATTGATTTTGACCATCTTTTCAAATCTGTAAATTTGACGCTTCTGAACTCACGGATGGCACAGACATCATCTACGACAGTAATTTTAAAACCGATTATGTCAATTGTGACATCACTGATGATGTCATAATTGATTTTGACCATCTTTTCAAAACTGTAAATTTGACGATTCTGAACTCACGGATGGCACAGACATCATCTACGACAGTAATTTTAAAACCGATTATGTCAATTGTGACATCACTGATGATGTCATAATTGATTTTGACCATATTTTCAAATCTGTAAATTTGACGATTCTGAACTCACGGATGGCACGGACATCATCTACGACAGTAATTTTAAAACCGATTATGGCAATTGTGACATCACTGATGATGTCATAATTGATTTCGACCATCTTTTCAAAACTGTAAAATTGATGCTTCTGAACTCACGGATGGCACGGACATCATCTACGACAGTAATTTTAAAACCGATAATGTCAATTGTGACATCACTGATGATGTCATAATTGATTTTGACCATCTTTTCAAAACTGTAAAATTGACGCTTCTGAACTCACGGAGGGCACGGACTTCATCTACGACAGTAATTTTAAAACCGATTATGTCAATTGTGACATCACTAATGATGTCATAATTGATTTTGACCATCTTTTCAAAACTGTCAATTTGACGATTCTGAACTCACGGATGGCACAGACATCATCTACGACAGTAATTTTAAAACCGATTATGTCAATTGTGACATCACTGATGATGTCATAATTGATTTTGACCATCTTTTCAAAACTGTAAAATTGATGCTTCTGAACTCACGAATGGCACGGACATCATCTACGACAGTAATTTTAAAACCGGTAATGTAAATTGTGACATCACTGATGATGTCATAATTGATTTTGACCATCTTTTCAAAACTGTAAAATTGACGCTTCTGAACTCACGGATGGCACAGACATCATCTACGACAGTAATTTTAAAACCGATTTTGTCAATTGTGACATCACTGATGATGTCATAATTGATTTTGACCATCTTTTCAAAACTGTGAAATTGATGCTTCTGAACTCACGAATGGCACGGACATCATCTACGACAGTAATTTTAAAACCGATAATGTCAATTGTGACATCACTGATGATGTCATAATTGATTTCAACCATCTTTTCAAAACTGTAAAATTGACGCTTCTGAACTCACGGATGGCACGGACATCATCTACGACAGTAATTTTAAAACCGATAATGTCAATTGTGACATCACTGATGATGTCATAATTGATTTTAACCATCTTTTCAAAACTGAAAATTTGACGATTCTGAACTCACGGATGGCACGGACATCATCTACGAAAGTAATTTTTAAACCGATTATGTCAATTGTGACATCACTGATGATGTCATAATTGATTTTGACCATCTTTTCAAAACTGTAAAATTGACGCTTCTGAACGCACGGATGGCACGGACATCATCTACGACAGTAATTTTAAAACCGATAATGTCAATTGTGACATCAGTGATGATGTCATAATTGATTTTAACCATCTTTTCAAAACTGTAAATTTGACGATTCTGAACTCACGGATGGCACGGACATCATCTACGACAGTAATTTTAAAACCGATTATGTCAATTGTGACATCACTGATGATGTCATAATTGATTTTGACCATCTTTTCAAAACTGTAAAATTTACGCTTCTGAACTCACTGATGGCACGGACTTCATCTACGACCGTAATTTTAAAACCGATTATGTCAATTGTGACATCACTGATGATGTCATAATTGATTTCGACATCTTTTCAAAACTGTGAAATTCATGCTTCTGAACTCACGAATGGCACAGACATCATCTACGACAGTAATTTTAAAACCGATAATGTCAATTGTGACATCACTGATGATGTCATAATTGATTTTAACCATCTTTTCAAAACTGTAAAATTGACGCTTCTGAACTCACGGATGGCACGGACATCATCTACGACAGTAATTTTAAAACCGATAATGTCAATTGTGACATCACTGATGATGTCATAATTGATTTTAACCATCTTTTCAAAACTGTAAATTTGACGATTCTGAACTCACGGATGGCACGGACATCATCTACGACAGTAATTTTAAAACCGATAATGTCAATTGTGACATCACTGATGATGTCATAATTGATTTTGACCAACTTTTCAAAACTGTAAAATTGATGCTTCTGAACTCACGGATGGCACAGACATCATCTACGACAGTAATTTTAAAACCGATTATGTCAATTGTGACATCACTGATGATGTCATAATTGATTTTGACCATCTTTTCAAAACTGGGAAATTGATGCTTCTGAACTCACGAATGGCACGGACATCATCTACGACAGTAATTTTAAAACCGATAATGTCAATTGTGACATCACTGATGATGTCATAATTGATTTTAACCATCTTTTCAAAACTGTAAAATTGACGCTTCTGAACTCACAGATGGCACGGACATCATCTACGACAGTAATTTTAAAACCGATAATGTCAATTGTGACATCACTGATGATGTCATAATTGATTTTAACCATCTTTTCAAAACTGTAAATTTGACGATTCTGAACTCACGGATGGCACGGACATCATCTACGACAGTAATTTTAAAACCGATTATGGCAATTGTGACATCACTGATGATGTCATAATTGATTTCGACCATCTTTTCAAAACTGTAAAATTGATGCTTCTGAACTCACGAATGGCACGGACATCATCTATGACAGTAATTTTAAAACCGATAATGTCAATTGTGACATCACTGATGATGTCATAATTGATTTTAACCATCTTTTCAAAACTGTAAATTTGACGATTCTGAACTCACGGATGGCATGGACATCATCTACGACAGTAATTTTAAAACAGATTATGTCAATTGTGACATCACTGATGATGTCATAATTGATTTTGACCAACTTTTCAAAACTGTAAAATTGACGCTTCTAAACTCACGGATGGCACAGACATCATCTACGACAGTAATTTTAAAACCGATTATGTCAATTGGGACATCACTGATGATATCATAATTGATTTTGACAATCTTTTCAAAACTGTAAAATTGACGCTTCTGAACTCACGGATGGCACAGACATCATCTACGACAGTAATTTTAAAACCGATTATGTCAATTGGGACATCACTGATGATATCATAATTGATTTTGACCATCTTTTCAAAACTGTAAAATTGACGCTTCTAAACTCACGGATGGCTTAGACATCATCTACGACAGTAATTTTAAAACCGATTATGTCAATTGGGACATCACTGATGATATCATAATTGATTTTGACAATCTTTTCAAAACTGTAAAATTGACGCTTCTGAACTCACGGATGGCAGAGACATCATCTACGACAGTAATTTTAAAACCGATTATGTCAATTGTGACATCACTGATGATGTCATAATTGATTTTGACCATCTTTTCAAAACTGTGAAATTGATGCTTCTGAACTCACGAATGGCACGGACATCATCTACGACAGTAATTTTAAAACCGATAATGTCAATTGTGACATCACTGATGATGTCATAATTGATTTTAACCATCTTTTCAAAACTGTAAAATTGACGCTTCTGAACTCACGGATGGCAAGGACTTCATCTACGACAGTAATTTTAAAACAGATTATGTCAATTGTGACATCACTGATGATGTCATAATTGATTTTGACAATCTTTTCAAAACTGTAAAATTGACGCTTCTGAACTCACGGATGGCACGGACATCATCTACGACAGTAATTTTAAAACCAATTATGTCAATTGTGACATCACTGATGATGTCATAATTGATTTTGCCCATCTTTTCAAATCTGTAAATTTGACGATTCTGAACTCACGGATGGCACGGACATCATCTACGACAGTAATTTTAAAACCGATTATGGCAATTGTGACATCACTGATGATGTCATAATTGATTTCGACCATCTTTTCAAAACTGTAAAATTGATGCTTCTGAACTCACGAATGGCACGGACATCATCTATGACAGTAATTTTAAAACCGATAATGTCAATTGTGACATCACTGATGATGTCATAATTGATTTTAACCATCTTTTCAAAACTGTAAATTTGACGATTCTGAACTCACGGATGGCATGGACATCATCTACGACAGTAATTTTAAAACCGATTATGTCAATTGTGACATCACTGATGATGTCATAATTGATTTTAACCATCTCTTCAAAACTGTGAAATTGATGCTTCTGAACTCACGAATGGCACGGACATCATCTACGACAGTAATTTTAAAACCGATTATGTCAATTGTGACATCACTGATGATGTCATAATTGATTTTGACCATCTTTTCAAATCTGTAAATTTGACGCTTCTGAACTCACGGATGGCACAGACATCATCTACGACAGTAATTTTAAAACCGATTATGTCAATTGTGACATCACTGATGATGTCATAATTGATTTTGACCATCTTTTCAAAACTGTAAATTTGACGATTCTGAACTCACGGATGGCACAGACATCATCTACGACAGTAATTTTAAAACCGATTATGTCAATTGTGACATCACTGATGATGTCATAATTGATTTTGACCATATTTTCAAATCTGTAAATTTGACGATTCTGAACTCACGGATGGCACGGACATCATCTACGACAGTAATTTTAAAACCGATTATGGCAATTGTGACATCACTGATGATGTCATAATTGATTTCGACCATCTTTTCAAAACTGTAAAATTGATGCTTCTGAACTCACGGATGGCACGGACATCATCTACGACAGTAATTTTAAAACCGATAATGTCAATTGTGACATCACTGATGATGTCATAATTGATTTTGACCATCTTTTCAAAACTGTAAAATTGACGCTTCTGAACTCACGGAGGGCACGGACTTCATCTACGACAGTAATTTTAAAACCGATTATGTCAATTGTGACATCACTAATGATGTCATAATTGATTTTGACCATCTTTTCAAAACTGTCAATTTGACGATTCTGAACTCACGGATGGCACAGACATCATCTACGACAGTAATTTTAAAACCGATTATGTCAATTGTGACATCACTGATGATGTCATAATTGATTTTGACCATCTTTTCAAAACTGTAAAATTGATGCTTCTGAACTCACGAATGGCACGGACATCATCTACGACAGTAATTTTAAAACCGGTAATGTAAATTGTGACATCACTGATGATGTCATAATTGATTTTGACCATCTTTTCAAAACTGTAAAATTGACGCTTCTGAACTCACGGATGGCACAGACATCATCTACGACAGTAATTTTAAAACCGATTTTGTCAATTGTGACATCACTGATGATGTCATAATTGATTTTGACCATCTTTTCAAAACTGTGAAATTGATGCTTCTGAACTCACGAATGGCACGGACATCATCTACGACAGTAATTTTAAAACCGATAATGTCAATTGTGACATCACTGATGATGTCATAATTGATTTCAACCATCTTTTCAAAACTGTAAAATTGACGCTTCTGAACTCACGGATGGCACGGACATCATCTACGACAGTAATTTTAAAACCGATAATGTCAATTGTGACATCACTGATGATGTCATAATTGATTTTAACCATCTTTTCAAAACTGAAAATTTGACGATTCTGAACTCACGGATGGCACGGACATCATCTACGAAAGTAATTTTTAAACCGATTATGTCAATTGTGACATCACTGATGATGTCATAATTGATTTTGACCATCTTTTCAAAACTGTAAAATTGACGCTTCTGAACTCACGGATGGCACGGACATCATCTACGACAGTAATTTTAAAACCGATAATGTCAATTGTGACATCAGTGATGATGTCATAATTGATTTTAACCATCTTTTCAAAACTGTAAATTTGACGATTCTGAACTCACGGATGGCACGGACATCATCTACGACAGTAATTTTAAAACCGATTATGTCAATTGTGACATCACTGATGATGTCATAATTGATTTTGACCATCTTTTCAAAACTGTAAAATTTACGCTTCTGAACTCACTGATGGCACGGACTTCATCTACGACCGTAATTTTAAAACCGATTATGTCAATTGTGACATCACTGATGATGTCATAATTGATTTCGACATCTTTTCAAAACTGTGAAATTCATGCTTCTGAACTCACGAATGGCACAGACATCATCTACGACAGTAATTTTAAAACCGATAATGTCAATTGTGACATCACTGATGATGTCATAATTGATTTTAACCATCTTTTCAAAACTGTAAAATTGACGCTTCTGAACTCACGGATGGCACGGACATCATCTACGACAGTAATTTTAAAACCGATAATGTCAATTGTGACATCACTGATGATGTCATAATTGATTTTAACCATCTTTTCAAAACTGTAAATTTGACGATTCTGAACTCACGGATGGCACGGACATCATCTACGACAGTAATTTTAAAACCGATAATGTCAATTGTGACATCACTGATGATGTCATAATTGATTTTGACCAACTTTTCAAAACTGTAAAATTGATGCTTCTGAACTCACGGATGGCACAGACATCATCTACGACAGTAATTTTAAAACCGATTATGTCAATTGTGACATCACTGATGATGTCATAATTGATTTTGACCATCTTTTCAAAACTGGGAAATTGATGCTTCTGAACTCACGAATGGCACGGACATCATCTACGACAGTAATTTTAAAACCGATAATGTCAATTGTGACATCACTGATGATGTCATAATTGATTTTAACCATCTTTTCAAAACTGTAAAATTGACGCTTCTGAACTCACAGATGGCACGGACATCATCTACGACAGTAATTTTAAAACCGATAATGTCAATTGTGACATCACTGATGATGTCATAATTGATTTTAACCATCTTTTCAAAACTGTAAATTTGACGATTCTGAACTCACGGATGGCACGGACATCATCTACGACAGTAATTTTAAAACCGATTATGTCAATTGTGACATCACTGATGATGTCATAATTAATTTTGACCATCTTTTCAAAACTGTAAAATTGACGATTCTGAACTCACGGATGGCACGGACATCATCTACGACAGTAATTTTAAAACCGATTATGTCAATTGTGACATCAATGATGATGTCATAATTGATTTTAACCATCTTTTCAAAACTGTAAAATTGACGCTTCTGAACTCACGGATGGCACGGACATCATCTACGACAGTAATTTTAAAACCGATAATGTCAATTGTGACATCACTGATGATGTCATAATTGATTTTGACCATCTTTTCAAATCTGTAAATTCGACTATTCTGAACTCACGAATGGCACGGACATCATCTATGACAGTAATTTTAAAACCGATAATGTCAATTGTGACATCACTGATGATGTCATAATTGATTTTAACCATCTTTTCAAAACTGTAAAATTGACGCTTCTGAACTCACGGATGGCACGGACATCATCTACGACAGTAATTTTAAAACCGATTATGTCAATTGTGACATCACTGATGATGTCATAATTGATTTTGACCATCTTTTCAAAACTGTAAAATTGACGCTTCTGAACTCATGGATGGCACAGACATCATTTACGACAGTAATTTTAAAACCGATTATGTCAATTGTGACATCACTGATGATGTAATAATTGATTTCGACATCTTTTCAAAACTGTGAAATTGATGCTTCTGAACTCACGAATGGCACAGACATCATCTACGACAGTAATTTTAAAACCGATAATGTCAATTGTGACATCACTGATGATGTCATAATTGATTTTAACCATCTTTTCAAAACTGTAAAATTGACGCTTCTGAACTCACGGATGGCACGGACAGCATCTACGACAGTAATTTTAAAACCGATTATGTCAATTGTGACATCACTGATGATGTCATAATTGATTTTGACCATCTTTTCAAAACTGTAAAATTGACGCTTCTGAACTCACGGATGGCACAGACATCATCTACGACAGTAATTTTAAAACCGATTATGTCAATTGTGACATCACTGATGATGTAATAATTGATTTCGACATCTTTTCAAAACTGTGAAATTGATGCTTCTGAACTCACGAATGGCACAGACATCATCTACGACAGTAATTTTAAAACCGATAATGTCAATTGTGACATCACTGATGATGTCATAATTGATTTTAACCATCTTTTCAAAACTGTAACATTGACGCTTCTGAACTCACGGATGGCACGGACATCATCTACGACAGTAATTTTAAAACCGATAATGTCAATTGTGACATCACTGATGATGTCATAATTGATTTTGACCATCTTTTCAAAACTGTAAATTTGACGATTCTGAACTCACGGATGGCACGGACATAATCTACGACAGTAATTTTAAAACCGATTATGGCAATTGTGACATCACTGATGATGTCATAATTGATTTCGACCATCTTTTCAAAACTGTAAAATTGATGCTTCTGAACTCACGAATGGCACGGACATCATCTACGACAGTAATTTTAAAACCGATAATGTCAATTGTGACATCACTGATGATGTCATAATTGATTTTGACCATCTTTTCAAATCTGTAAATTTGACGATTCTGAACTCACGGATGGCACGGACATCATCTACGACAGTAATTTTAAAACCGATTATGGCAATTGTGACATCACTGATGATGTCATAATTGATTTCGACCATCTTTTCAAAACTGTAAAATTGATGCTTCTGAACTCACGAATGGCACGGACATCATCTATGACAGTAATTTTAAAACCGATAATGTCAATTGTGACATCACTGATGATGTCATAATTGATTTTAACCATCTTTTCAAAACTGTAAAATTGACGCTTCTGAACTCACGGATGGCATGGACATCATCTACGACAGTAATTTTAAAACCGATTATGTCAATTGTGACATCACTGATGATGTCATAATTGATTTTGACCATCTTTTCAAAACTGTAAAATTGACGCTTCTGAACTCACGGATGGCACAGACATCATCTACGACAGTAATTTTAAAACCGATTATGTCAATTGTGACATCACTGATGATGTAATAATTGATTTCGACATCTTTTCAAAACTGTGAAATTGATGCTTCTGAACTCACGAATGGCACAGACATCATCTACGACAGTAATTTTAAAACCGATAATGTCAATTGTGACATCACTGATGATGTCATAATTGATTTTAACCATCTTTTCAAAACTGTAAAATTGACGCTTCTGAACTCAATGATGGCACGGACATCATCTACGACAGTAATTTTAAAACCGATAATGTCAATTGTGACATCACTGATGATGTCATAATTGATTTTGACCATCTTTTCAAATCTGTAAATTTGACGATTCTGAACTCACGGATGGCACGGACATCATCTACGACAGTAATTTTAAAACCGATTATGGCAATTGTGACATCACTGATGATGTCATAACTGATTTCGACCATCTTTTCAAAACTGTAAAACTGATGCTTCTGAACTCACGAATGGCACGGACATCATCTACGACAGTAATTTTAAAACCGATAATGTCAATTGTGACATCACTGATGATGTCATAATTGATTTTGACCATCTTTTCAAATCTGTAAATTTGACGATTCTGAACTCACGGATGGCACGGACATCATCTACGACAGTAATTTTAAAACCGATTATGGCAATTGTGACATCACTGATGATGTCATAATTGATTTCGACCATCTTTTCAAAACTGTAAAATTGATGCTTCTGAACTCACGAATGGCACGGACATCATCTATGACAGTAATTTTAAAACCGATAATGTCAATTGTGACATCACTGATGATGTCATAATTGATTTTAACCATCTTTTCAAAACTGTAAAATTGACGCTTCTGAACTCACGGATGGCATGCACATCATCTACGACAGTAATTTTAAAACCGATTATGTCAATTGTGACATCACTGATGATGTCATAATTGATTTTGACCATCTTTTCAAAACTGTAAAATTGACGCTTCTGAACTCACGGATGGCACAGACATCATCTACGACAGTAATTTTAAAACCGATTATGTCAATTGTGACATCACTGATGATGTAATAATTGATTTCGACATCTTTTCAAAACTGTAAAATTGACGCTTCTGAACTTACGGATGGCACGGACATCATCTACGACAGTAATTTTAAAACCGATAATGTCAATTGTGACATCACTGATGATGTCATAAATGATTTTGACCATCTTTTCAAATCTGTAAATTTGACGATTCTGAACTCACGGATGGCACGGACATCATCTACGACAGTAATTTTAAAACCGATTATGGCAATTGTGACATCACTGATGATGTCATAATTGATTTCGACCATCTTTTCAAAACTGTAAAATTGATGCTTCTGAACTCACGAATGGCACGGACATCATCTATGACAGTAATTTTAAAACAGATTATGTCAATTGTGACATCACTGATGATGTCATAATTGATTTTGACCAACTTTTCAAAACTGTAAAATTGACGCTTCTGAACTCACGGATGGCACAGACATCATCTACGACAGTAATTTTAAAACCGATTTTGTCAATTGTGACATCACTGATGATGTCATAATTGATTTTGACCATCTTTTCAAAACTGTAAAATTGACGCTTCTAAACTCACGGATGGCACAGACATCATCTACGACAGTAATTTTAAAACCGATTATGTCAATTGGGACATCACTGATGATATCATAATTGATTTTGACCATCTTTTCAAAACTGTAAAATTGACGCTTCTGAACTCACGGATGGCAGAGACATCATCTACGACAGTAATTTTAAAACCGATTATGTCAATTGTGACATCACTGATGATGTCATAATTGATTTTGACCATCTTTTCAAAACTGTAAAATTGACGCTTCTGAACTCACGGATGGCACAGACATCATCTACGACAGTAATTTTAAAACCGATTATGTCAATTGTGACATCACTGATGATGTAATAATTGATTTCGACATCTTTTCAAAACTGTGAAATTGATGCTTCTGAACTCACGGATGGCAGAGACATCATCTACGACAGTAATTTTAAAACCGATAATGTCAATTGTGACATCACTGATGATGACATAATTGATTTTAACCATCTTTTCAAAACTGTAAATTTTGACGATTCTGAACTCACGGATGGCACGGACATCATCTACGACAGTAATTTTAAAACCGATTATGTCAATTGTGACATCACTGATGATGTCATAATTGATTTTGACCAACTTTTCAAAACTGTAAAATTGATGCTTCTGAACTCACGGATGGCACAGACATCATCTACGACAGTAATTTTAAAACCGATTATGTCAATTGTGACATCACTGATGATGTCATAATTGATTTTGACCATCTTTTCAAAACTGGGAAATTGATGCTTCTGAACTCACGAATGGCACGGACATCATCTACGACAGTAATTTTAAAACCGATAATGTCAATTGTGACATCACTGATGATGTCATAATTGATTTTAACCATCTTTTCAAAACTGTAAAATTGACGCTTCTGAACTCACGGATGGCACGGACATCATCTACGACAGTAATTTTAAAACCGATTATGTCAATTGTGACATCACTGATGATGTCATAATTGATTTTAACCATCTTTTCAAAACTGTAAAATTGACGCTTCTGAACTCACGGATGGCACAGACATCATCTACGACAGTAATTTTAAAACCGATTATGTCAATTGTGACATCACTGATGATGTCATAATTGATTTCGACATCTTTTCAGAACTGTGAAATTGATGCTTCTGAACTCACGAATGGCACAGACATCATCTACGACAGTAATTTTAAAACCGATAATGTCAATTGTGACATCACTGATGATGTCATAATTGATTTTAACCATCTTTTCAAAACTGTAAAATTGACGCTTCTGAACTCACGGATGGCACGGACATCATCTACGACAGTAATTTTAAAACCGATAATGTCAATTGTGACATCACTGATGATGTCATAATTGATTTTGACCATCTTTTCAAATCTGTAAATTTGACGATTCTGAACTCACGGATGGCACGGACATCATCTACGACAGTAATTTTAAAACCGATTATGGCAATTGTGACATCACTGATGATGTCATAATTGATTTCGACCATCTTTTCAAAACTGTAAAATTGATGCTTCTGAACTCACGAATGGCACGGACATCATCTACGACAGTAATTTTAAAACCGATAATGTCAATTGTGACATCACTGATGATGTCATAATTGATTTTGACCATCTTTTCAAATCTGTAAATTTGACGATTCTGAACTCACGGATGGCACGGACATCATCTACGACAGTAATTTTAAAACCGATTATGGCAATTGTGACATCACTGGTGATGTCATAATTGATTTCGACCATCTTTTCAAAACTGTAAAATTGATGCTTCTGAACTCACGAATGGCACGGACATCATCTACGACAGTAATTTTAAAACCGATTATGTCAATTGTGACATCACTGATGATGTCATAATTGATTTTGACCATCTTTTCAAAACTGTAAAATTTACGCTTCTGAACTCACGGATGGCACAGACATCATCTACGACAGTAATTTTAAAACCGATTATGTCAATTGTGACATCACTGATGATGTAATAATTGATTTCGACATCTTTTCAAAACTGTGAAATTGATGCTTCTGAACTCACGAATGGCACAGACATCATCTACGACAGTAATTTTAAAACCGATAATGTCAATTGTGACATCACTGATGATGTCATAATTGATTTTAACCATCTTTTCAAAACTGTAAAATTGACGCTTCTGAACTCACGGATGGCACGGACAGCATCTACGACAGTAATTTTAAAACCGATTATGTCAATTGTGACATCACTGATGATGTCATAATTGATTTTGACCATCTTTTCAAAACTGTAAAATTGACGCTTCTGAACTCACGGATGGCACAGACATCATCTACGACAGTAATTTTAAAACCGATTATGTCAATTGTGACATCACTGATGATGTAATAATTGATTTCGACATCTTTTCAAAACTGTGAAATTGATGCTTCTGAACTCACGAATGGTACAGACATCATCTACGACAGTAATTTTAAAACCGATAATGTCAATTGTGACATCACTGATGATGTCATAATTGATTTTAACCATCTTTTCAAAACTGTAAAATTGACGCTTCTGAACTTACGGATGGCACGGACATCATCTACGACAGTAATTTTAAAACCGATAATGTCAATTGTGACATCACTGATGATGTCATAAATGATTTTGACCATCTTTTCAAATCTGTAAATTTGACGATTCTGAACTCACGGATGGCACGGACATCATCTACGACAGTAATTTTAAAACCGATTATGGCAATTGTGACATCACTGATGATGTCATAATTGATTTCGACCATCTTTTCAAAACTGTAAAATTGATGCTTCTGAACTCACGAATGGCACGGACATCATCTATGACAGTAATTTTAAAACAGATTATGTCAATTGTGACATCACTGATGATGTCATAATTGATTTTGACCAACTTTTCAAAACTGTAAAATTGACGCTTCTGAACTCACGGATGGCACAGACATCATCTACGACAGTAATTTTAAAACCGATTTTGTCAATTGTGACATCACTGATGATGTCATAATTGATTTTGACCATCTTTTCAAAACTGTAAAATTGACGCTTCTAAACTCACGGATGGCACAGACATCATCTACGACAGTAATTTTAAAACCGATTATGTCAATTGGGACATCACTGATGATATCATAATTGATTTTGACAATCTTTTCAAAACTGTAAAATTGACGCTTCTGAACTCACGGATGGCAGAGACATCATCTACGACAGTAATTTAAAAACCGATTATGTCAATTGTGACATCACTGATGATGTCATAATTGATTTTGACCATCTTTTCAAAACTGTAAAATTGACGCTTCTGAACTCACGGATGGCACAGACATCATCTACGACAGTAATTTTAAAACCGATTATGTCAATTGTGACATCACTGATGATGTCATAATTGATTTTGACCATCTTTTCAAAACTGTGAAATTGATGCTTCTGAACTCACGAATGGCACGGACATCATCTACGACAGTAATTTTAAAACCGATAATGTCAATTGTGACATCACTGATGATGTCATAATTGATTTTAACCATCTTTTCAAAACTGTAAAATTGACGCTTCTGAACTCACGGATGGCACGGACTTCATCTACGACAGTAATTTTAAAACAGATTATGTCAATTGTGACATCACTGATGATGTCATAATTGATTTTGACAATCTTTTCAAAACTGTAAAATTGACGCTTCTGAACTCACGGATGGCACGGACATCATCTACGACAGTAATTTTAAAACCAATTATGTCAATTGTGACATCACTGATGATGTCATAATTGATTTTGACCATCTTTTCAAATCTGTAAATTTGACGATTCTGAACTCACGGATGGCACGGACATAATCTACGACAGTAATTTTAAAACCGATTATGGCAATTGTGACATCACTGATGATGTCATAATTGATTTCGACCATCTTTTCAAAACTGTAAAATTGATGCTTCTGAACTCACGAATGGCACGGACATCATCTATGACAGTAATTTTAAAACCGATAATGTCAATTGTGACATCACTGATGATGTCATAATTGATTTTAACCATCTTTTCAAAACTGTAAAATTGACGCTTCTGAACTCACGGATGGCACGGACTTCATCTACGACAGTAATTTTAAAACAGATTATGTCAATTGTGACATCACTGATGATGTCATAATTGATTTTGACAATCTTTTCAAAACTGTAAAATTGACGCTTCTGAACTCACGGATGGCACGGACAGCATCTACGACAGTAATTTTAAAACCGATTATGTCAATTGTGACATCACTGATGATGTCATAATTGATTTTGACCATCTTTTCAAAACTGTAAAATTGACGCTTCTGAACTCACGGATGGCACAGACATCATCTACGACAGTAATTTTAAAACCGATTATGTCAATTGTGACATCACTGATGATGTAATAATTGATTTCGACATCTTTTCAAAACTGTGAAATTGATGCTTCTGAACTCACGAATGGTACAGACATCATCTACGACAGTAATTTTAAAACCGATAATGTCAATTGTGACATCACTGATGATGTCATAATTGATTTTAACCATCTTTTCAAAACTGTAAAATTGACGCTTCTGAACTTACGGATGGCACGGACATCATCTACGACAGTAATTTTAAAACCGATAATGTCAATTGTGACATCACTGATGATGTCATAAATGATTTTGACCATCTTTTCAAATCTGTAAATTTGACGATTCTGAACTCACGGATGGCACGGACATCATCTACGACAGTAATTTTAAAACCGATTATGGCAATTGTGACATCACTGATGATGTCATAATTGATTTCGACCATCTTTTCAAAACTGTAAAATTGATGCTTCTGAACTCACGAATGGCACGGACATCATCTATGACAGTAATTTTAAAACAGATTATGTCAATTGTGACATCACTGATGATGTCATAATTGATTTTGACCATCTTTTCAAAACTGTAAAATTGACGCTTCTAAACTCACGGATGGCACAGACATCATCTACGACAGTAATTTTAAAACCGATTATGTCAATTGGGACATCACTGATGATATCATAATTGATTTTGACAATCTTTTCAAAACTGTAAAATTGACGCTTCTGAACTCACGGATGGCAGAGACATCATCTACGACAGTAATTTAAAAACCGATTATGTCAATTGTGACATCACTGATGATGTCATAATTGATTTTGACCATCTTTTCAAAACTGTAAAATTGACGCTTCTGAACTCACGGATGGCACAGACATCATCTACGACAGTAATTTTAAAACCGATTATGTCAATTGTGACATCACTGATGATGTCATAATTGATTTTGACCATCTTTTCAAAACTGTGAAATTGATGCTTCTGAACTCACGAATGGCACGGACATCATCTACGACAGTAATTTTAAAACCGATAATGTCAATTGTGACATCACTGATGATGTCATAATTGATTTTAACCATCTTTTCAAAACTGTAAAATTGACGCTTCTGAACTCACGGATGGCACGGACTTCATCTACGACAGTAATTTTAAAACAGATTATGTCAATTGTGACATCACTGATGATGTCATAATTGATTTTGACAATCTTTTCAAAACTGTAAAATTGACGCTTCTGAACTCACGGATGGCACGGACATCATCTACGACAGTAATTTTAAAACCAATTATGTCAATTGTGACATCACTGATGATGTCATAATTGATTTTGACCATCTTTTCAAATCTGTAAATTTGACGATTCTGAACTCACGGATGGCACGGACATCATCTACGACAGTAATTTTAAAACCGATTATGGCAATTGTGACATCACTGATGATGTCATAATTGATTTCGACCATCTTTTCAAAACTGTAAAATTGATGCTTCTGAACTCACGAATGGCACGGACATCATCTATGACAGTAATTTTAAAACCGATAATGTCAATTGTGACATCACTGATGATGTCATAATTGATTTTAACCATCTTTTCAAAACTGTAAAATTGACGCTTCTGAACTCACGGATGGCACGGACTTCATCTACGACAGTAATTTTAAAACAGATTATGTCAATTGTGACATCACTGATGATGTCATAATTGATTTTGACAATCTTTTCAAAACTGTAAAATTGACGCTTCTGAACTCACGGATGGCACGGACAGCATCTACGACAGTAATTTTAAAACCGATTATGTCAATTGTGACATCACTGATGATGTCATAATTGATTTTGACCATCTTTTCAAAACTGTAAAATTGACGCTTCTGAACTCACGGATGGCACAGACATCATCTACGACAGTAATTTTAAAACCGATTATGTCAATTGTGACATCACTGATGATGTAATAATTGATTTCGACATCTTTTCAAAACTGTGAAATTGATGCTTCTGAACTCACGAATGGTACAGACATCATCTACGACAGTAATTTTAAAACCGATAATGTCAATTGTGACATCACTGATGATGTCATAATTGATTTTAACCATCTTTTCAAAACTGTAAAATTGACGCTTCTGAACTTACGGATGGCACGGACATCATCTACGACAGTAATTTTAAAACCGATAATGTCAATTGTGACATCACTGATGATGTCATAAATGATTTTGACCATCTTTTCAAATCTGTAAATTTGACGATTCTGAACTCACGGATGGCACGGACATCATCTACGACAGTAATTTTAAAACCGATTATGGCAATTGTGACATCACTGATGATGTCATAATTGATTTCGACCATCTTTTCAAAACTGTAAAATTGATGCTTCTGAACTCACGAATGGCACGGACATCATCTATGACAGTAATTTTAAAACAGATTATGTCAATTGTGACATCACTGATGATGTCATAATTGATTTTGACCATCTTTTCAAAACTGTAAAATTGACGCTTCTAAACTCACGGATGGCACAGACATCATCTACGACAGTAATTTTAAAACCGATTATGTCAATTGGGACATCACTGATGATATCATAATTGATTTTGACAATCTTTTCAAAACTGTAAAATTGACGCTTCTGAACTCACGGATGGCAGAGACATCATCTACGACAGTAATTTTAAAACCGATTATGTCAATTGTGACATCACTGATGATGTCATAATTGATTTTGACCATCTTTTCAAAACTGTAAAATTGACGCTTCTGAACTCACGGATGGCACAGACATCATCTACGACAGTAATTTTAAAACCGATTATGTCAATTGTGACATCACTGATGATGTCATAATTGATTTTGACCATCTTTTCAAAACTGTGAAATTGATGCTTCTGAACTCACGAATGGCACGGACATCATCTACGACAGTAATTTTAAAACCGATAATGTCAATTGTGACATCACTGATGATGTCATTATTGATTTTAACCATCTTTTCAAAACTGTAAAATTGACGCTTCTGAACTCACGGATGGCACGGACTTCATCTACGACAGTAATTTTAAAACAGATTATGTCAATTGTGACATCACTGATGATGTCATAATTGATTTTGACAATCTTTTCAAAACTGTAAAATTGACGCTTCTGAACTCACGGATGGCACGGACATCATCTACGACAGTAATTTTAAAACCAATTATGTCAATTGTGACATCACTGATGATGTCATAATTGATTTTGACCATCTTTTCAAATCTGTAAATTTGACGATTCTGAACTCACGGATGGCACGGACATCATCTACGACAGTAATTTTAAAACCGATTATGGCAATTGTGACATCACTGATGATGTCATAATTGATTTCGACCATCTTTTCAAAACTGTAAAATTGATGCTTCTGAACTCACGAATGGCACGGACATCATCTATGACAGTAATTTTAAAACCGATAATGTCAATTGTGACATCACTGATGATGTCATAATTGATTTTAACCATCTTTTCAAAACTGTAAATTTGACGATTCTGAACTCACGGATGGCATGGACATCATCTACGACAGTAATTTTAAAACAGATTATGTCAATTGTGACATCACTGATGATGTCATAATTGATTTTGACCAACTTTTCAAAACTGTAAAATTGACGCTTCTAAACTCACGGATGGCACAGACATCATCTACGACAGTAATTTTAAAACCGATTATGTCAATTGGGACATCACTGATGATATCATAATTGATTTTGACAATCTTTTCAAAACTGTAAAATTGACGCTTCTGAACTCACGGATGGCACAGACATCATCTACGACAGTAATTTTAAAACCGATTATGTCAATTGGGACATCACTGATGATATCATAATTGATTTTGACCATCTTTTCAAAACTGTAAAATTGACGCTTCTAAACTCACGGATGGCACAGACATCATCTACGACAGTAATTTTAAAACCGATTATGTCAATTGGGACATCACTGATGATATCATAATTGATTTTGACAATCTTTTCAAAACTGTAAAATTGACGCTTCTGAACTCACGGATGGCAGAGACATCATCTACGACAGTAATTTTAAAACCGATTATGTCAATTGTGACATCACTGATGATGTCATAATTGATTTTGACCATCTTTTCAAAACTGTGAAATTGATGCTTCTGAACTCACGAATGGCACGGACATCATCTACGACAGTAATTTTAAAACCGATAATGTCAATTGTGACATCACTGATGATGTCATAATTGATTTTAACCATCTTTTCAAAACTGTAAAATTGACGCTTCTGAACTCACGGATGGCAAGGACTTCATCTACGACAGTAATTTTAAAACAGATTATGTCAATTGTGACATCACTGATGATGTCATAATTGATTTTGACAATCTTTTCAAAACTGTAAAATTGACGCTTCTGAACTCACGGATGGCACGGACATCATCTACGACAGTAATTTTAAAACCAATTATGTCAATTGTGACATCACTGATGATGTCATAATTGATTTTGACCATCTTTTCAAATCTGTAAATTTGACGATTCTGAACTCACGGATGGCACGGACATCATCTACGACAGTAATTTTAAAACCGATTATGGCAATTGTGACATCACTGATGATGTCATAATTGATTTCGACCATCTTTTCAAAACTGTAAAATTGATGCTTCTGAACTCACGAATGGCACGGACATCATCTATGACAGTAATTTTAAAACCGATAATGTCAATTGTGACATCACTGATGATGTCATAATTGATTTTAACCATCTTTTCGAAACTGTAAATTTGACGATTCTGAACTCACGGATGGCATGGACATCATCTACGACAGTAATTTTAAAACCGATTATGTCAATTGTGACATCACTGATGATGTCATAATTGATTTTAACCATCTCTTCAAAACTGTGAAATTGATGCTTCTGAACTCACGAATGGCACGGACATAATCTACGACAGTAATTTTAAAACCGATAATGTCAATTGTGACATCACTGATGATGTCATAATTTATTTTGACCATCTTTTCAAAACTGTAAAATTGACGCTTCTGAACTCACGGAGGGCACGGACTTCATCTACGACAGTAATTTTAAAACCGATTATGTCAATTGTGACATCACTGATGATGTCATAATTGATTTTGACCATCTTTTCAAATCTGTAAATTTGACGCTTCTGAACTCACGGATGGCACAGACATCATCTACGACAGTAATTTTAAAACCGATTATGTCAATTGTGACATCACTGATGATGTCATAATTGATTTCGACCATCTTTTCAAAACTGTAAAATTGATGCTTCTGAACTCACGAATGGCACGGACATCATCTATGACAGTAATTTTAAAACCGATAATGTCAATTGTGACATCACTGATGATGTCATAATTGATTTTGACCATATTTTCAAATCTGTAAATTTGACAATTCTGAACTCACGGATGGCACGGACATCATCTACGACAGTAATTTTAAAACCGATTATGGCAATTGTGACATCACTGATGATGTCATAATTGATTTCGACCATCTTTTCAAAACTGTAAAATTGATGCTTCTGAACTCACGGATGGCACGGACATCATCTACGACAGTAATTTTAAAACCGATAATGTCAATTGTGACATCACTGATGATGTCATAATTGATTTTGACCATCTTTTCAAAACTGTAAAATTGACGCTTCTGAACTCACGGAGGGCACGGACTTCATCTACGACAGTAATTTTAAAACCGATTATGTCAATTGTGACATCACTAATGATGTCATAATTGATTTTGACCATCTTTTCAAAACTGTCAATTTGACGATTCTGAACTCACGGATGGCACAGACATCATCTACGACAGTAATTTTAAAACCGATTATGTCAATTGTGACATCACTGATGATGTCATAATTGATTTTGACCATCTTTTCAAAACTGTAAAATTGATGCTTCTGAACTCACGAATGGCACGGACATCATCTACGACAGTAATTTTAAAACCGGTAATGTAAATTGTGACATCACTGATGATGTCATAATTGATTTTGACCATCTTTTCAAAACTGTAAAATTGACGCTTCTGAACTCACGGATGGCACAGACATCATCTACGACAGTAATTTTAAAACACATGATGTCAATTGTGACATCACTGATGATGTCATAATTGATTTTAACCATCTTTTCAAAACTGTAAATTTGACGATTCTGAACTCACGGATGGCACGGACATCATCTAGGACAGTAATTTTAAAACCGATTATGTCAATTGTGACATCACTGATGATGTCATAATTGATTTTGACCATCTTTTCAAAACTGTAAAATTGACGCTTCTGAACTCACGGATGGCACAGACATCATCTACGACAGTAATTTTAAAACCGATTATGTCAATTGTGACATCACTGATGATGTCATAATTGATTTTGACCATCTTTTCAAAACTGTAAAATTGACGCTTCTGAACTCACGGATGGCACAGACATCATCTACGACAGTAATTTTAAAACCGATTATGTCAATTGTGACATCACTGATGATGTCATAATTGATTTTAACCATCTTTTCAAAACTGTAAATTTGACGATTCTGAACTCACGGATGGCACGGACATCATATACGACAGTAATTTTAAAACCGATTATGTCAATTGTGACATCACTGATGATGTCATAATTGATTTTGACCATCTTTTCAAAACTGTAAAATTGACGCTTCTGAACTCACGGATGGCACGGACATCATCTACGACAGTAATTTTAAAACCGATAATGTCAATTGTGACATCACTGATGATGTCATAATTGATTTTAACCATCTTTTCAAAACTGTAAATTTGACGATTCTGAACTCACGGATGGCACGGACATCATCTACGACAGTAATTTTAAAACCGATTATGTCAATTGTGACATCACTGATGATGTCATAATTGATTTTGACCATCTTTTCAAAACTGTAAAATTTACGCTTCTGAACTCACTGATGGCACGGACTTCATCTACGACAGTAATTTTAAAACCGATTATGTCAATTGTGACATCACTGATGATGTCATAATTGATTTCGACATCTTTTCAAAACTGTGAAATTGATGCTTCTGAACTCACGAATGGCACAGACATCATCTACGACAGTAATTTTAAAACCGATAATGTCAATTGTGACATCACTGATGATGTCATAATTGATTTTAACCATCTTTTCAAAACTGTAAAATTGACGCTTCTGAACTCACGGATGGCACGGACATCATCTACGACAGTAATTTTAAAACCGATAATGTCAATTGTGAAATCACTGATGATGTCATAATTGATTTTGACCATCTTTTCAAATCTGTAAATTTGACGATTCTGAACTCACGGATGGCACGGACATCATCTACGACAGTAATTTTAAAACCGATTATGGCAATTGTGACATCACTGATGATGTCATAATTGATTTCGACCATCTTTTCAAAACTGTAAAATTGATGCTTCTGAACTCACGAATGGCACAGACATCATCTATGACAGTAATTTTAAAACCGATAATGTCAATTGTGACATTACTGATGATGTCATAATTGATTTTGACCATCTTTTCAAATCTGTAAATTTGACGATTCTGAACTCACGGATGGCACGGACATCATCTACGACAGTAATTTTAAAACCGATTATGGCAATTGTGACATCACTGATGATGTCATAATTGATTTTGACCATCTTTTCAAAACTGTAAAATTGACGCTTTTGAACTCACGGATGGCACAGACATCATCTACGACAGTAATTTTAAAACCGATTATGTCAATTGTGACATCACTGATGATGTCATAATTGATTTCGACATCTTTTCAAAACTGTGAAATTGATGCTTCTGAACTCACGAATGGCACAGACATCATCTACGACAGTAATTTTAAAACCGATAATGTCAATTGTGACATCACTGATGATGTCATAATTGATTTTAACCATCTTTTCAAAACTGTAAACTTGACGATTCTGAACTCACGGACGGCACGGACATCATCTACGACAGTAATTTTAAAACAGATTATGTCAATTGTGACATCACTGATGATGTCATAATTGATTTTGACCAACTTTTCAAAACTGTAAAATTGACGCTTCTGAACTCACGGATGGCACATATATCATCTACGACAGTAATTTTAAAACCGATTTTGTCAATTGTGACATCACTGATGATGTCATAATTGATTTTGACCATCTTTTCAAAACTGTAAAATTGACGCTTCTAAACTCACGGATGGCACAGACATCATCTACGACAGTAGATTTAAAACCGATTATGTCAATTGTGACATCACTGATGATGTCATAATTGATTTTGACCATCTTTTCAAAACTGTAAAATTGACGCTTCTGAACTCACGGATGGCACAGACATCATCTACGACAGTAATTTTAAAACCGATTATGTCAATTGTGACATCACTGATGATGTCATAATTGATTTTGACCATCTTTTCAAAACTGTGAAATTGATGCTTCTGAACTCACGAATGGCACGGACATCATCTACGACAGTAATTTTAAAACCGATTATGTCAATTGTGACATCACTCATGATGTCATAATTGATATTGACCATCTTTTCAAATCTGTAAATTTGACTATTCTGAACTCACGGATGGCACGGACATCATCTACGACAGTAATTTTAAAACCGATTATGGCAATTGTGACATCACTGATGATGTCATAATTGATTTCGACCATCTTTTCAAAACTGTAAAATTGATGCTTCTGAACTCACGAATGGCACGGACATCATCTATGACAGTAATTTTAAAACCGATAATGTCAATTGTGACATCACTGATGATGTCATAATTGATTTTAACCATCTTTTCAAAACTGTAAATTTGACGATTCTGAACTCACGGATGGCATGGACATCATCTACGACAGTAATTTTAAAACCGATTATGTCAATTGTGACATCACTGATGATGTCATAATTGATTTTGACCATCTTTTCAAAACTGTAAAATTGACGCTTCTGAACTCACGGATGGCACGGACATCATCTACGACAGTAATTTTAAAACCGATAATGTCAATTGTGACATCACTGATGATGTCATAATTGATTTTAACCATCTTTTCAAAACTGTAAATTTGACGATTCTGAACTCACGGATGGCACGGACATCATCTACGACAGTAATTTTAAAACCGATTATGTCAATTGTGACATCACTGATGATGTCATAATTGATTTTGACCATCTTTTCAAAACTGTAAAATTTACGCTTCTGAACTCACTGATGGCACGGACTTCATCTACGACAGTAATTTTAAAACCGATTATGTCAATTGTGACATCACTGATGATGTCATAATTGATTTCGACATCTTTTCAAAACTGTGAAATTGATGCTTCTGAACTCACGAATGGCACAGACATCATCTACGACAGTAATTTTAAAACCGATAATGTCAATTGTGACATCACTGATGATGTCATAATTGATTTTAACCATCTTTTCAAAACTGTAAAATTGACGCTTCTGAACTCACGGATGGCACGGACATCATCTACGACAGTAATTTTAAAACCGATAATGTCAATTGTGACATCACTGATGATGTCATAATTGATTTTGACCATCTTTTCAAATCTGTAAATTTGACGATTCTGAACTCACGGATGGCACGGACATCATCTACGACAGTAATTTTAAAACCGATTATGGCAATTGTGACATCACTGATGATGTCATAATTGATTTCGACCATCTTTTCAAAACTGTAAAATTGATGCTTCTGAACTCACGAATGGCACAGACATCATCTATGACAGTAATTTTAAAACCGATAATGTCAATTGTGACATTACTGATGATGTCATAATTGATTTTGACCATCTTTTCAAATCTGTAAATTTGACGATTCTGAACTCACGGATGGCACGGACATCATCTACGACAGTAATTTTAAAACCGATTATGGCAATTGTGACATCACTGATGATGTCATAATTGATTTCGACCATCTTTTCAAAACTGTAAAATTGATGCTTCTGAACTCACGAATGGCACAGACATCATCTATGACAGTAATTTTAAAACCGATAATGTCAATTGTGACATTACTGATGATGTCATAATTGATTTTAACCATCTTTTCAAAACTGTAAAATTGACGCTTCTGAACTCACGGATGGCACGGACATCATCTACGACAGTAATTTTAAAACCGATTATGTCAATTGTGACATCACTGATGATGTCATAATTGATTTTGACCATCTTTTCAAAACTGTAAAATTGACGCTTCTGAACTCACGGATGGCACAGACATCATCTACGACAGTAATTTTAAAACCGATTATGTCAATTGTGACATCACTGATGATGTAATAATTGATTTCGACATCTTTTCAAAACTGTGAAATTGATGCTTCTGAACTCACGAATGGCACAGACATCATCTACGACAGTAATTTTAAAACCGATAATGTCAATTGTGACATCACTGATGATGTCATAATTGATTTTAACCATCTTTTCAAAACTGTAAACTTGACGATTCTGAACTCACGGACGGCACGGACATCATCTACGACAGTAATTTTAAAACAGATTATGTCAATTGTGACATCACTGATGATGTCATAATTGATTTTGACCAACTTTTCAAAACTGTAAAATTGACGCTTCTGAACTCAAGGATGGCACAGACATCATCTACGACAGTAATTTTAAAACCGATTTTGTCAATTGTGACATCACTGATGATGTCATAATTGATTTTGACCATCTTTTCAAAACTGTAAAATTGACGCTTCTAAACTCACGGATGGCACAGACATCATCTACGACAGTAGATTTAAAACCGATTATGTCAATTGTGACATCACTGATGATATCATAATTGATTTTGACAATCTTTTCAAAACTGTAAAATTGACGCTTCTGAACTCACGGATGGCAGAGACATCATCTACGACAGTAATTTTAAAACCGATTATGTCAATTGTGACATCACTGATGATGTCATAATTGATTTTGACCATCTTTTCAAAACTGTAAAATTGACGCTTCTGAACTCACGGATGGCACAGACATCATCTACGACAGTAATTTTAAAACCGATTATGTCAATTGTGACATCACTGATGATGTCATAATTGATTTTGACCATCTTTTCAAAACTGTGAAATTGATGCTTCTGAACTCACGAATGGCACGGACATCATCTACGACAGTAATTTTAAAACCGATAATGTCAATTGTGACATCACTGATGATGTCATAATTGATTTTAACCATCTTTTCAAAACTGTAAAATTGACGCTTCTGAACTCACGGATGGCACGGACTTCATCTACGACAGTAATTGTAAAACAGATTATGTCAATTGTGACATCACTGATGATGTCATAATTGATTTTGACAATCTTTTCAAAACTGTAAAATTGACGCTTCTGAACTCACGGATGGCACGGACATCATCTACGACAGTCATTTTAAAACCGATTATGTCAATTGTGACATCACTGATGATGTCATAATTGATATTGACCATCTTTTCAAATCTGTAAATTTGACGATTCTGAACTCACGGATGGCACGGACATCATCTACGACAGTAATTTTAAAACCGATTATGGCAATTGTGACATCACTGATGATGTCATAATTGATTTCGACCATCTTTTCAAAACTGTAAATTTGACGATTCTGAACTCACGGATGGCATGGACATCATCTACGACAGTAATTTTAAAACCGATTATGTCAATTGTGACATCACTGATGATGTCATAATTGATTTTAACCATCTCTTCAAAACTGTGAAATTGATGCTTCTGAACTCACGAATGGCACGGACATAATCGACGACAGTAATTTTAAAACCGATAATGTCAATTGTGACATCACTGATGATGTCATAATGGATTTTGACCATCTTTTCAAAACTGTAAAATTGACGCTTCTGAACTCACGGAGGGCACGGACTTCATCTACGACAGTAATTTTAAAACTGATTATGTCAATTGTGACATCACTGATGATGTCATAATTGATTTTGACCATCTTTTCAAATCTGTAAATTTGACGCTTCTGAACTCACGGATGGCACAGACATCATCTACGACAGTAATTTTAAAACCGATTATGTCAATTGTGACATCACTGATGATGTCATAATTGATTTTGACCATCTTTTCAAAACTGTAAAATTGATGCTTCTGAACTCACGAATGGCACGGACATCATCTACGACAGTAATTTTAAAACCGATAATGTCAATTGTGACATCACTGATGATGTCATAATTGATTTTGAGCATCTTTTCAAATCTGTAAATTTGACGCTTCTGAACTCACGGATGGCACAGACATCATCTACGACAGTAATTTTAAAACCGATTATGTCAATTGTGACATCACTGATGATGTCATAATTGATTTTGACCATCTTTTCAAAACTGTAAAATTGATGCTTCTGAACTCACGAATGGCACGGACATCATCTACGACAGTAATTTTAAAACCGGTAATGTCAATTGTGACATCACTGATGATGTCATAATTGATTTTAACCATCTTTTCAAAACTGTAAAATTGACGCTTCTGAACTCACGGATGGCACGGACATCATCTACGATAGTAATTTTAAAACCGATTATGTCAATTGTGACATCACTGATGATGTCATAATTGATTTTAACCATCTTTTCAAAACTGTAAAATTGACGCTTCTGAACTCACGGATGGCACAGACATCATCTACGACAGTAATTTTAAAACCGATTATGTCAATTGTGACATCACTGATGATGTCATAATTGATTTTGACCATCTTTTCAAAACTGTGAATTTGATGCTTCTGAACTCCCGAATGGCACGGACATCATCTATGACAGTAATTTTAAAACCGATAATGTCAATTGTGACATCACTGATGATGTCATAATTGATTTTGACCATCTTTTCAAAACTGTGAAATTGATGCTTCTGAACTCATGAATGGCACGGACATCATCTACGACAGTAATTTAAAAACCGATTATGTAAATTGTGACATCACTGATGATGTCATATTTGATTTTGACCATCTTTTCAAAACTGTAAAATTGACGCTTCTGAACTCACGGATGGCACAGACATCATCTACGACAGTAATTTTAAAACACATTATGTCAATTGTGACATCACTGATGATGTCATAATTGATTTTAACCATCTTTTCAAAACTGTAAATTTGACGATTCTGAACTCACGGATGGCACGGACATCATCTAGGACAGTAATTTTAAAACCGATTATGTCATTTGTGACATCACTGATGATGTCATAATTGATATTGACCATCTTTTCAAAACTGTAAAATTGACGCTTCTGAACTCACGGATGGCACAGACATCATCTACGACAGTAATTTTAAAACCGATTATGTCAATTGTGACATCACTGATGATGTCATAATTGATTTTGCCCATCTTTTCAAAACTTTGAAATTGATGCTTCTGAACTCACGAATGGCACGGACATCATCTACGACAGTAATTTTAAAACCGATAATGTCAATTGTGACATCACTGATGATCTCATAATTGATTTTAACCATCTTTTCAAAACTGTAAATTTGACGATTCTGAACTCACGGATGGCACTGACATCATCTACGACAGTAATTTTAAAACCGATTATGTCAATTGTGACATCACTGATGATGTCATAATTGATTTTGACCATCTTTTCAAAACTGTAAAATTGACGCTTCTGAACTCACGGATGGCACAGACATCATCTACGACAGTAATTTTAAAACCGATTATGTCAATTGTGACATCACTGATGATGTCATAATTGATTTTAACCATCTTTTCAAAACTGTAAATTTGACGATTCTGAACTCACGGATGGCACGGACATCATCTACGACAGTAATTTTAAAACCGATTATGTCAATTGTGACATCACTGATGATGTCATAATTGATTTTGACCATCTTTTCAAAACTGTAAAATTTACGCTTCTGAACTCACTGATGGCACGGACTTCATCTACGACAGTAATTTTAAAACCGATTATGTCAATTGTGACATCACTGATGATGTCATAATTGATTTCGACATCTTTTCAAAACTGTGAAATTGATGCTTCTGAACTCACGAATGGCACAGACATCATCTACGACAGTAATTTTAAAACCGATAATGTCAATTGTGACATCACTGATGATCTCATAATTGATTTTAACCATCTTTTCAAAACTGTAAATTTGACGATTCTGAACTCACGGATGGCACGGACATCATCTACGACAGTAATTTTAAAACCGATTATGTCAATTGTGACATCACTGATGATGTCATAATTGATTTTGACCATCTTTTCAAAACTGTAAAATTGACGCTTCTGAACTCACGGAGGGCACGGACATCATCTACGACAGTAATTTTAAAACCGATAATGTCAATTGTGACATCACTGATGATGTCATAATTGATTTTAACCATCTTTTCAAAACTGTAAATTTGACGATTCTGAACTCACGGATGGCACGGACATCATCTACGACAGTAATTTTAAAACCGATTATGTCAATTGTGACATCACTGATGATGTCATAATTGATTTTGACCAACTTTTCAAAACTGTAAAATTGACGCTTCTGAACTCACGGATGGCACAGACATCATCTACGACAGTAATTTTAAAACCGATCATGTCAATTGTGACATCACTGATGATGTCATAATTGATTTCGACATCTTTTCAAAACTGTGAAATTGATGGTTCTGAACTCACGAATGGCACAGACATCATCTACGACAGTAATTTTAAAACCGATAATGTCAATTGTGACATCACTGATGATGTCATAATTGATTTTAACCATCTTTTCAAAACTGTAAATTTGACGATTCTGAACTCACGGATGGCACGGACATCATCTACGACAGTAATTTTAAAACCGATTATGTCAATTGTGACATCACTGATGATGTCATAATTAATTTTGACCATCTTTTCAAAACTGTAAAATTGACGATTCTGAACTCACGGATGGCACGGACATCATCTACGACAGTAATTTTAAAACCGATTATGTCAATTGTGACATCAATGATGATGTCATAATTGATTTTAACCATCTTTTCAAAACTGTAAAATTGACGCTTCTGAACTCACGGATGGCACGGACATCATCTACGACAGTAATTTTAAAACCGATAATGTCAATTGTGACATCACTGATGATGTCATAATTGATTTTGACCATCTTTTCAAATCTGTAAATTCGACTATTCTGAACTCACGAATGGCACGGACATCATCTATGACAGTAATTTTAAAACCGATAATGTCAATTGTGACATCACTGATGATGTCATAATTGATTTTAACCATCTTTTCAAAACTGTAAAATTGACGCTTCTGAACTCACGGATGGCACGGACATCATCTACGACAGTAATTTTAAAACCGATTATGTCAATTGTGACATCACTGATGATGTCATAATTGATTTTGACCATCTTTTCAAAACTGTAAAATTGACGCTTCTGAACTCATGGATGGCACAGACATCATCTACGACAGTAATTTTAAAACCGATTATGTCAATTGTGACATCACTGATGATGTAATAATTGATTTCGACATCTTTTCAAAACTGTGAAATTGATGCTTCTGAACTCACGAATGGCACAGACATCATCTACGACAGTAATTTTAAAACCGATAATGTCAATTGTGACATCACTGATGATGTCATAATTGATTTTAACCATCTTTTCAAAACTGTAAAATTGACGCTTCTGAACTCACGGATGGCACAGACATCATCTACGACAGTAATTTTAAAACCGATTATGTCAATTGTGACATCACTGATGATGTCATAATTGATTTTGCCCATCTTTTCAAAACTTTGAAATTGATGCTTCTGAACTCACGAATGGCACGGACATCATCTATGACAGTAATTTTAAAACCGATAATGTCAATTGTGACATCACTGATGATCTCATAATTCATTTTAACCATCTTTTCAAAACTGTAAATTTGACGATTCTGAACTCACGGATGGCACTGACATCATCTACGACAGTAATTTTAAAACCGATTATGTCAATTGTGACATCACTGATGATGTCATAATTGATTTTGACCATCTTTTCAAAACTGTAAAATTGACGCTTCTGAACTCACGGATGGCACAGACATCATCTACGACAGTAATTTTAAAACCGATTATGTCAATTGTGACATCACTGATGATGTCATAATTGATTTTAACCATCTTTTCAAAACTGTAAATTTGACGATTCTGAACTCACGGATGGCACGGACATCATCTACGACAGTAATTTTAAAACCGATTATGTCAATTGTGACATCACTGATGATGTCATAATTGATTTTGACCATCTTTTCAAAACTGTAAAATTTACGCTTCTGAACTCACTGATGGCACGGACTTCATCTACGACAGTAATTTTAAAACCGATTATGTCAATTGTGACATCACTGATGATGTCATAATTGATTTCGACATCTTTTCAAAACTGTGAAATTGATGCTTCTGAACTCACGAATGGCACAGACATCATCTACGACAGTAAATTTAAAACCGATAATGTCAATTGTGACATCACTGATGATCTCATAATTGATTTTAACCATCTTTTCAAAACTGTAAATTTGACGATTCTGAACTCACGGATGGCACGGACATCATCTACGACAGTAATTTTAAAACCGATTATGTCAATTGTGACATCACTGATGATGTCATAATTGATTTTGACCATCTTTTCAAAACTGTAAAATTGACGCTTCTGAACTCACGGATGGCACGGACATCATCTACGACAGTAATTTTAAAACCGATAATGTCAATTGTGACATCACTGATGATGTCATAATTGATTTTAACCATCTTTTCAAAACTGTAAATTTGACGATTCTGAACTCACGGATGGCACGGACATCATCTACGACAGTAATTTTAAAACCGATTATGTCAATTGTGACATCACTGATGATGTCATAATTGATTTTGACCAACTTTTCAAAACTGTAAAATTGACGCTTCTGAACTCACGGATGGCACAGACATCATCTACGACAGTAATTTTAAAACCGATCATGTCAATTGTGACATCACTGATGATGTCATAATTGATTTCGACATCTTTTCAAAACTGTGAAATTGATGGTTCTGAACTCACGAATGGCACAGACATCATCTACGACAGTAATTTTAAAACCGATAATGTCAATTGTGACATCACTGATGATGTCATAATTGATTTTAACCATCTTTTCAAAACTGTAAATTTGACGATTCTGAATTTACTGATGGCACGGACATCATCTACGACAGTAATTTTAAAACCGATAATGTCAATTGTGACATCACTGATGATGTCATAATTGATTTTGACCATCTTTTCAAATCTGTAAATTCGACTATTCTGAACTCACGAATGGCACGGACATCATCTATGACAGTAATTTTAAAACCGATAATGTCAATTGTGACATCACTGATGATGTCATAATTGATTTTAACCATCTTTTCAAAACTGTAAAATTGACGCTTCTGAACTCACGGATGGCACGGACATCATCTACGACAGTAATTTTAAAACCGATTATGTCAATTGTGACATCACTGATGATGTCATAATTGATTTTGACCATCTTTTCAAAACTGTAAAATTGACGCTTCTGAACTCATGGATGGCACAGACATCATCTACGACAGTAATTTTAAAACCGATTATGTCAATTGTGACATCACTGATGATGTAATAATTGATTTCGACATCTTTTCAAAACTGTGAAATTGATGCTTCTGAACTCACGAATGGCACAGACATCATCTACGACAGTAATTTTAAAACCGATAATGTCAATTGTGACATCACTGATGATGTCATAATTGATTTTAACCATCTTTTCAAAACTGTAAAATTGACGCTTCTGAACTCACGGATGGCACGGACAGCATCTACGACAGTAATTTTAAAACCGATTATGTCAATTGTGACATCACTGATGATGTCATAATTGATTTTGACCATCTTTTCAAAACTGTAAAATTGACGCTTCTGAACTCACGGATGGCACAGACATCATCTACGACAGTAATTTTAAAACCGATTATGTCAATTGTGACATCACTGATGATGTAATAATTGATTTCGACATCTTTTCAAAACTGTGAAATTGATGCTTCTGAACTCACGAATGGCACAGACATCATCTACGACAGTAATTTTAAAACCGATAATGTCAATTGTGACATCACTGATGATGTCATAATTGATTTTAACCATCTTTTCAAAACTGTAAAATTGACGCTTCTGAACTCACGGATGGCACGGACATCATCTACGACAGTAATTTTAAAACCGATAATGTCAATTGTGACATCACTGATGATGTCATAATTGATTTTGACCATCTTTTCAAATCTGTAAATTTGACGATTCTGAACTCACGGATGGCACGGACATCATCTACGACAGTAATTTTAAAACCGATTATGGCAATTGTGACATCACTGATGATGTCATAATTGATTTCGACCATCTTTTCAAAACTGTAAAATTGATGCTTCTGAACTCAAGAATGGCACGGACATCATCTACGACAGTAATTTTAAAACCGATAATGTCAATTGTGACATCACTGATGATGTCATAATTGATTTTGACCATCTTTTCAAATCTGTAAATTTGACGATTCTGAACTCACGGATGGCACGGACATCATCTACGACAGTAATTTTAAAACCGATTATGGCAATTGTGACATCACTGATGATGTCATAATTGATTTCGACCATCTTTTCAAAACTGTAAAATTGATGCTTCTGAACTCACGAATGGCACGGACATCATCTATGACAGTAATTTTAAAACCGATAATGTCAATTGTGACATCACTGATGATGTCATAATTGATTTTGACCATCTTTTCAAAACTGTGAAATTGATGCTTCTGAACTCATGAATGGCACGGACATCATCTACGACAGTAATTTTAAAACCGATTATGTAAATTGTGACATCACTGATGATGTCATAATTGATTTTGACCATCTTTTCAAAACTGCAAAATTGACGCTTCTAAACTCACGGATGGCACAGACATCATCTACGACAGTAATTTTAAAACACATTATGTCAATTGTGACATCACTGATGATGTCATAATTGATTTTAACCATCTTTTCAAAACTGTAAATTTGACGATTCTGAACTCACGGATGGCACGGACATCATCTAGGACAGTAATTTTAAAACCGATTATGTCATTTGTGACATCACTGATGATGTCATAATTGATATTGACCATCTTTTCAAAACTGTAAAATTGACGCTTCTGAACTCACGGATGGCACAGACATCATCTACGGCAGTAATTTTAAAACCGATTATGTCAATTGTGACATCACTGATGATGTCATAATTGATTTTGCCCATCTTTTCAAAACTTTGAAATTGATGCTTCTGAACTCACGAATGGCACGGACATCATCTACGACAGTAATTTTAAAACCGATAATGTCAATTGTGACATCACTGATGATCTCATAATTGATTTTAACCATCTTTTCAAAACTGTAAATTTGACGATTCTGAACTCACGGATGGCACTGACATCATCTACGACAGTAATTTTAAAACCGATTATGTCAATTGTGACATCACTGATGATGTCATAATTGATTTTGACCATCTTTTCAAAACTGTAAAATTGACGCTTCTGAACTCACGGATGGCACAGACATCATCTACGACAGTAATTTTAAAACCGATTATGTCAATTGTGACATCACTGATGATGTCATAATTGATTTTAACCATCTTTTCAAAACTGTAAAATTGACGCTTCTGAACTCACGGATGGCACAGACATCATCTACGACAGTAATTTTAAAACCGATTATGTCAATTGTGACATCACTGATGATGTCATAATTGATTTTAACCATCTTTTCAAAACTGTAAATTTGACGATTCTGAACTCACGGATGGCACGGACATCATCTACGACAGTAATTTTAAAACCGATTATGTCAATTGTGACATCACTGATGATGTCATAATTGATTTTGACCATCTTTTCAAAACTGTAAAATTTACGCTTCTGAACTCACTGATGGCACGGACTTCATCTACGACAGTAATTTTAAAACCGATTATGTCAATTGTGACATCACTGATGATGTCATAATTGATTTCGACATCTTTTCAAAACTGTGAAATTGATGCTTCTGAACTCACGAATGGCACAGACATCATCTACGACAGTAAATTTAAAACCGATAATGTCAATTGTGACATCACTGATGATCTCATAATTGATTTTAACCATCTTTTCAAAACTGTAAATTTGACGATTCTGAACTCACGGATGGCACGGACATCATCTACGACAGTAATTTTAAAACCGATTATGTCAATTGTGACATCACTGATGATGTCATAATTGATTTTGACCATCTTTTCAAAACTGTAAAATTGACGCTTCTGAACTCACGGATGGCACGGACATCATCTACGACAGTAATTTTAAAACCGATAATGTCAATTGTGACATCACTGATGATGTCATAATTGATTTTAACCATCTTTTCAAAACTGTAAATTTGACGATTCTGAACTCACGGATGGCACGGACATCATCTACGACAGTAATTTTAAAACCGATTATGTCAATTGTGACATCACTGATGATGTCATAATTGATTTTGACCAACTTTTCAAAACTGTAAAATTGACGCTTCTGAACTCACGGATGGCACAGACATCATCTACGACAGTAATTTTAAAACCGATCATGTCAATTGTGACATCACTGATGATGTCATAATTGATTTCGACATCTTTTCAAAACTGTGAAATTGATGGTTCTGAACTCACGAATGGCACAGACATCATCTACGACAGTAATTTTAAAACCGATAATGTCAATTGTGACATCACTGATGATGTCATAATTGATTTTAACCATCTTTTCAAAACTGTAAATTTGACGATTCTGAATTTACTGATGGCACGGACATCATCTACGACAGTAATTTTAAAACCGATAATGTCAATTGTGACATCACTGATGATGTCATAATTGATTTTGACCATCTTTTCAAATCTGTAAATTCGACTATTCTGAACTCACGAATGGCACGGACATCATCTATGACAGTAATTTTAAAACCGATAATGTCAATTGTGACATCACTGATGATGTCATAATTGATTTTAACCATCTTTTCAAAACTGTAAAATTGACGCTTCTGAACTCACGGATGGCACGGACATCATCTACGACAGTAATTTTAAAACCGATTATGTCAATTGTGACATCACTGATGATGTCATAATTGATTTTGACCATCTTTTCAAAACTGTAAAATTGACGCTTCTGAACTCATGGATGGCACAGACATCATCTACGACAGTAATTTTAAAACCGATTATGTCAATTGTGACATCACTGATGATGTAATAATTGATTTCGACATCTTTTCAAAACTGTGAAATTGATGCTTCTGAACTCACGAATGGCACAGACATCATCTACGACAGTAATTTTAAAACCGATAATGTCAATTGTGACATCACTGATGATGTCATAATTGATTTTAACCATCTTTTCAAAACTGTAAAATTGACGCTTCTGAACTCACGGATGGCACGGACAGCATCTACGACAGTAATTTTAAAACCGATTATGTCAATTGTGACATCACTGATGATGTCATAATTGATTTTGACCATCTTTTCAAAACTGTAAAATTGACGCTTCTGAACTCACGGATGGCACAGACATCATCTACGACAGTAATTTTAAAACCGATTATGTCAATTGTGACATCACTGATGATGTAATAATTGATTTCGACATCTTTTCAAAACTGTGAAATTGATGCTTCTGAACTCACGAATGGCACAGACATCATCTACGACAGTAATTTTAAAACCGATAATGTCAATTGTGACATCACTGATGATGTCATAATTGATTTTAACCATCTTTTCAAAACTGTAAAATTGACGCTTCTGAACTCACGGATGGCACGGACATCATCTACGACAGTAATTTTAAAACCGATAATGTCAATTGTGACATCACTGATGATGTCATAATTGATTTTGACCATCTTTTCAAATCTGTAAATTTGACGATTCTGAACTCACGGATGGCACGGACATCATCTACGACAGTAATTTTAAAACCGATTATGGCAATTGTGACATCACTGATGATGTCATAATTGATTTCGACCATCTTTTCAAAACTGTAAAATTGATGCTTCTGAACTCAAGAATGGCACGGACATCATCTACGACAGTAATTTTAAAACCGATAATGTCAATTGTGACATCACTGATGATGTCATAATTGATTTTGACCATCTTTTCAAATCTGTAAATTTGACGATTCTGAACTCACGGATGGCACGGACATCATCTACGACAGTAATTTTAAAACCGATTATGGCAATTGTGACATCACTGATGATGTCATAATTGATTTCGACCATCTTTTCAAAACTGTAAAATTGATGCTTCTGAACTCACGAATGGCACGGACATCATCTATGACAGTAATTTTAAAACCGATAATGTCAATTGTGACATCACTGATGATGTCATAATTGATTTTAACCATCTTTTCAAAACTGTAAAATTGACGCTTCTGAACTCACGGATGGCATGGACATCATCTACGACAGTAATTTTAAAACCGATTATGTCAATTGTGACATCACTGATGATGTCATAATTGATTTTGACCATCTTTTCAAAACTGTGAATTTGATGCTTCTGAACTCCCGAATGGCACGGACATCATCTATGACAGTAATTTTAAAACCGATAATGTCAATTGTGACATCACTGATGATGTCATAATTGATTTTGACCATCTTTTCAAAACTGTGAAATTGATGCTTCTGAACTCATGAATGGCACGGACATCATCTACGACAGTAATTTTAAAACCGATTATGTAAATTGTGACATCACTGATGATGTCATAATTGATTTTGACCATCTTTTCAAAACTGTAAAATTGACGCTTCTAAACTCACGGATGGCACAGACATCATCTACGACAGTAATTTTAAAACACATTATGTCAATTGTGACATCACTGATGATGTCATAATTGATTTTAACCATCTTTTCAAAACTGTAAATTTGACGATTCTGAACTCACGGATGGCACGGACATCATCTAGGACAGTAATTTTAAAACCGATTATGTCATTTGTGACATCACTGATGATGTCATAATTGATATTGACCATCTTTTCAAAACTGTAAAATTGACGCTTCTGAACTCACGGATGGCACAGACATCATCTACGACAGTAATTTTAAAACCGATTATGTCAATTGTGACATCACTGATGATGTCATAATTGATTTTGCCCATCTTTTCAAAACTTTGAAATTGATGCTTCTGAACTCACGAATGGCACGGACATCATCTACGACAGTAATTTTAAAACCGATAATGTCAATTGTGACATCACTGATGATCTCATAATTGATTTTAACCATCTTTTCAAAACTGTAAATTTGACGATTCTGAACTCACGGATGGCACTGACATCATCTACGACAGTAATTTTAAAACCGATTATGTCAATTGTGACATCACTGATGATGTCATAATTGATTTTGACCATCTTTTCAAAACTGTAAAATTGACGCTTCTGAACTCACGGATGGCACAGACATCATCTACGACAGTAATTTTAAAACCGATTATGTCAATTGTGACATCACTGATGATGTCATAATTGATTTTAACCATCTTTTCAAAACTGTAAATTTGACGATTCTGAACTCACGGATGGCACGGACATCATCTACGACAGTAATTTTAAAACCGATTATGTCAATTGTGACATCACTGATGATTTAATAATTGATTTTGACCATCTTTTCAAAACTGTAAAATTTACGCTTCTGAACTCACTGATGGCACGGACTTCATCTACGACAGTAATTTTAAAACCGATTATGTCAATTGTGACATCACTGATGATGTCATAATTGATTTCGACATCTTTTCAAAACTGTGAAATTGATGCTTCTGAACTCACGAATGGCACAGACATCATCTACGACAGTAATTTTAAAACCGATAATGTCAATTGTGACATCACTGATGATCTCATAATTGATTTTAACCATCTTTTCAAAACTGTAAATTTGACGATTCTGAACTCACGGATGGCACGGACATCATCTACGACAGTAATTTTAAAACCGATTATGTCAATTGTGACATCACTGATGATGTCATAATTGATTTTGACCATCTTTTCAAAACTGTAAAATTGACGCTTCTGAACTCACGGATGGCACGGACATCATCTACGACAGTAATTTTAAAACCGATAATGTCAATTGTGACATCACTGATGATGTCATAATTGATTTTAACCATCTTTTCAAAACTGTAAATTTGACGATTCTGAACTCACGGATGGCACGGACATCATCTACGACAGTAATTTTAAAACCGATTATGTCAATTGTGACATCACTGATGATGTCATAATTGATTTTGACCAACTTTTCAAAACTGTAAAATTGACGCTTCTGAACTCACGGATGGCACAGACATCATCTACGACAGTAATTTTAAAACCGATCATGTCAATTGTGACATCACTGATGATGTCATAATTGATTTCGACATCTTTTCAAAACTGTGAAATTGATGGTTCTGAACTCACGAATGGCACAGACATCATCTACGACAGTAATTTTAAAACCGATAATGTCAATTGTGACATCACTGATGATGTCATAATTGATTTTAACCATCTTTTCAAAACTGTAAATTTGACGATTCTGAACTCACGGATGGCACGGACATCATCTACGACAGTAATTTTAAAACCGATTATGTCAATTGTGACATCACTGATGATGTCATAATTAATTTTGACCATCTTTTCAAAACTGTAAAATTGACGATTCTGAACTCACGGATGGCACGGACATCATCTACGACAGTAATTTTAAAACCGATTATGTCAATTGTGACATCAATGATGATGTCATAATTGATTTTAACCATCTTTTCAAAACTGTAAAATTGACGCTTCTGAACTCACGGATGGCACGGACATCATCTACGACAGTAATTTTAAAACCGATAATGTCAATTGTGACATCACTGATGATGTCATAATTGATTTTGACCATCTTTTCAAATCTGTAAATTCGACTATTCTGAACTCACGAATGGCACGGACATCATCTATGACAGTAATTTTAAAACCGATAATGTCAATTGTGACATCACTGATGATGTAATAATTGATTTCGACATCTTTTCAAAACTGTGAAATTGATGCTTCTGAACTCACGAATGGCACAGACATCATCTACGACAGTAATTTTAAAACCGATAATGTCAATTGTGACATCACTGATGATGTCATAATTGATTTTAACCATCTTTTCAAAACTGTAAAATTGACGCTTCTGAACTCACGGATGGCACGGACAGCATCTACGACAGTAATTTTAAAACCGATTATGTCAATTGTGACATCACTGATGATGTCATAATTGATTTTGACCATCTTTTCAAAACTGTAAAATTGACGCTTCTGAACTCACGGATGGCACAGACATCATCTACGACAGTAATTTTAAAACCGATTATGTCAATTGTGACATCACTGATGATGTCATAATTGATTTTGCCCATCTTTTCAAAACTTTGAAATTGATGCTTCTGAACTCACGAATGGCACGGACATCATCTACGACAGTAATTTTAAAACCGATAATGTCAATTGTGACATCACTGATGATCTCATAATTGATTTTAACCATCTTTTCAAAACTGTAAATTTGACGATTCTGAACTCACGGATGGCACTGACATCATCTACGACAGTAATTTTAAAACCGATTATGTCAATTGTGACATCACTGATGATGTCATAATTGATTTTGACCATCTTTTCAAAACTGTAAAATTGACGCTTCTGAACTCACGGATGGCACAGACATCATCTACGACAGTAATTTTAAAACCGATTATGTCAATTGTGACATCACTGATGATGTCATAATTGATTTTAACCATCTTTTCAAAACTGTAAATTTGACGATTCTGAACTCACGGATGGCACGGACTTCATCTACGACAGTAATTTTAAAACCGATTATGTCAATTGTGACATCACTGATGATGTCATAATTGATTTCGACATCTTTTCAAAACTGTGAAATTGATGCTTCTGAACTCACGAATGGCACAGACATCATCTACGACAGTAATTTTAAAACCGATAATGTCAATTGTGACATCACTGATGATCTCATAATTGATTTTAACCATCTTTTCAAAACTGTAAATTTGACGATTCTGAACTCACGGATGGCACGGACATCATCTACGACAGTAATTTTAAAACCGATTATGTCAATTGTGACATCACTGATGATGTCATAATTGATTTTGACCATCTTTTCAAAACTGTAAAATTGACGCTTCTGAACTCACGGATGGCACGGACATCATCTACGACAGTAATTTTAAAACCGATAATGTCAATTGTGACATCACTGATGATGTCATAATTGATTTTAACCATCTTTTCAAAACTGTAAATTTGACGATTCTGAACTCACGGATGGCACGGACATCATCTACGACAGTAATTTTAAAACCGATTATGTCAATTGTGACATCACTGATGATGTCATAATTGATTTTGACCAACTTTTCAAAACTGTAAAATTGACGCTTCTGAACTCACGGATGGCACAGACATCATCTACGACAGTAATTTTAAAACCGATCATGTCAATTGTGACATCACTGATGATGTCATAATTGATTTCGACATCTTTTCAAAACTGTGAAATTGATGGTTCTGAACTCACGAATGGCACAGACATCATCTACGACAGTAATTTTAAAACCGATAATGTCAATTGTGACATCACTGATGATGTCATAATTGATTTTAACCATCTTTTCAAAACTGTAAATTTGACGATTCTGAACTCACGGATGGCACGGACATCATCTACGACAGTAATTTTAAAACCGATTATGTCAATTGTGACATCACTGATGATGTCATAATTAATTTTGACCATCTTTTCAAAACTGTAAAATTGACGATTCTGAACTCACGGATGGCACGGACATCATCTACGACAGTAATTTTAAAACCGATTATGTCAATTGTGACATCAATGATGATGTCATAATTGATTTTAACCATCTTTTCAAAACTGTAAAATTGACGCTTCTGAACTCACGGATGGCACGGACATCATCTACGACAGTAATTTTAAAACCGATAATGTCAATTGTGACATCACTGATGATGTCATAATTGATTTTGACCATCTTTTCAAATCTGTAAATTCAACTATTCTGAACTCACGAATGGCACGGACATCATCTATGACAGTAATTTTAAAACCGATAATGTCAATTGTGACATCACTGATGATGTCATAATTGATTTTAACCATCTTTTCAAAACTGTAAAATTGACGCTTCTGAACTCACGGATGGCACGGACATCATCTACGACAGTAATTTTAAAACCGATTATGTCAATTGTGACATCACTGATGATGTCATAATTGATTTTGACCATCTTTTCAAAACTGTAAAATTGACGCTTCTGAACTCATGGATGGCACAGACATCATCTACGACAGTAATTTTAAAACCGATTATGTCAATTGTGACATCACTGATGATGTAATAATTGATTTCGACATCTTTTCAAAACTGTGAAATTGATGCTTCTGAACTCACGAATGGCACAGACATCATCTACGACAGTAATTTTAAAACCGATAATGTCAATTGTGACATCACTGATGATGTCATAATTGATTTTAACCATCTTTTCAAAACTGTAAAATTGACGCTTCTGAACTCACAGATGGCACGGACAGCATCTACGACAGTAATTTTAAAACCGATTATGTCAATTGTGACATCACTGATGATGTCATAATTGATTTTGACCATCTTTTCAAAACTGTAAAATTGACGCTTCTGAACTCACGGATGGCACAGACATCATCTACGACAGTAATTTTAAAACCGATTATGTCAATTGTGACATCACTGATGATGTAATAATTGATTTCGACATCTTTTCAAAACTGTGAAATTGATGCTTCTGAACTCACGAATGGCACAGACATCATCTACGACAGTAATTTTAAAACCGATAATGTCAATTGTGACATCACTGATGATGTCATAATTGATTTTAACCATCTTTTCAAAACTGTAAAATTGACGCTTCTGAACTCACGGATGGCACGGACATCATCTACGACAGTAATTTTAAAACCGATAATGTCAATTGTGACATCACTGATGATGTCATAATTGATTTTGACCATCTTTTCAAATCTGTAAATTTGACGATTCTGAACTCACGGATGGCACGGACATCATCTACGACAGTAATTTTAAAACCGATTATGGCAATTGTGACATCACTGATGATGTCATAATTGATTTCGACCATCTTTTCAAAACTGTAAAATTGATGCTTCTGAACTCACGAATGGCACGGACATCATCTACGACAGTAATTTTAAAACCAATAATGTCAATTGTGACATCACTGATGATGTCATAATTGATTTTGACCATCTTTTCAAATCTGTAAATTTGACGATTCTGAACTCACGGATGGCACGGACATCATCTACGACAGTAATTTTAAAACCGATTATGGCAATTGTGACATCACTGATGATGTCATAATTGATTTCGACCATCTTTTCAAAACTGTAAAATTGATGCTTCTGAACTCACGAATGGCACGGACATCATCTATGACAGTAATTTTAAAACCGATAATGTCAATTGTGACATCACTGATGATGTCATAATTGATTTTAACCATCTTTTCAAAACTGTAAAATTGACGCTTCTGAACTCACGGATGGCATGGACATCATCTACGACAGTAATTTTAAAACCGATTATGTCAATTGTGACATCACTGATGATGTCATAATTGATTTTGACCATCTTTTCAAAACTGTAAAATTGACGCTTCTGAACTCACGGATGGCACAGACATCATCTACGACAGTAATTTTAAAACCGATTATGTCAATTGTGACATCACTGATGATGTAATAATTGATTTCGACATCTTTTCAAAACTGTGAAATTGATGCTTCTGAACTCACGAATGGCACAGACATCATCTACGACAGTAATTTTAAAACCGATAATGTCAATTGTGACATCACTGATGATGTCATAATTGATTTTAACCATCTTTTCAAAACTGTAAAATTGACGCTTCTGAACTCAATGATGGCACGGACATCATCTACGACAGTAATTTTAAAACCGATAATGTCAATTGTGACATCACTGATGATGTCATAATTGATTTTGACCATCTTTTCAAATCTGTAAATTTGACGATTCTGAACTCACGGATGGCACGGACATCATCTACGACAGTAATTTTAAAACCGATTATGGCAATTGTGAAATCACTGATGATGTCATAATTGATTTCGACCATCTTTTCAAAACTGTAAAATTGATGCTTCTGAACTCACGAATGGCACGGACATCATCTACGACAGTAATTTTAAAACCGATAATGTCAATTGTGACATCACTGATGATGTCATAATTGATTTTGACCATCTTTTCAAATCTGTAAATTTGACGATTCTGAACTCACGGATGGCACGGACATCATCTACGACAGTAATTTTAAAACCGATTATGGCAATTGTGACATCACTGATGATGTCATAATTGATTTTAACCATCTTTTCAAAACTGTAAAATTGACGCTTCTGAACTCACGGATGGCACGGACATCATCTACGACAGTAATTTTAAAACCGATTATGTCAATTGTGACATCACTGATGATGTCATAATTGATTTCGACATCTTTTCAAAACTGTGAAATTGATGCTTCTGAACTCACGAATGGCACAGACATCATCTACGACAGTAATTTTAAAACCGATAATGTCAATTGTGACATCACTGATGATGTCATAATTGATTTTGACCATCTTTTCAAATCTGTAAATTCGACTATTCTGAACTCACGAATGGCACGGACATCATCTATGACAGTAATTTTAAAACCGATAATGTCAATTGTGACATCACTGATGATGTCATAATTGATTTTAACCATCTTTTCAAAACTGTAAAATTGACGCTTCTGAACTCACGGATGGCACGGACATCATCTACGACAGTAATTTTAAAACCGATTATGTCAATTGTGACATCACTGATGATGTCATAATTGATTTTGACCATCTTTTCAAAACTGTAAAATTGACGCTTCTGAACTCATGGATGGCACAGACATCATCTACGACAGTAATTTTAAAACCGATTATGTCAATTGTGACATCACTGATGATGTAATAATTGATTTCGACATCTTTTCAAAACTGTGAAATTGATGCTTCTGAACTCACGAATGGCACAGACATCATCTACGACAGTAATTTTAAAACCGATAATGTCAATTGTGACATCACTGATGATGTCATAATTGATTTTAACCATCTTTTCAAAACTGTAAAATTGACGCTTCTGAACTCACGGATGGCACGGACAGCATCTACGACAGTAATTTTAAAACCGATTATGTCAATTGTGACATCACTGATGATGTCATAATTGATTTTGACCATCTTTTCAAAACTGTAAAATTGACGCTTCTGAACTCACGGATGGCACAGACATCATCTACGACAGTAATTTTAAAACCGATTATGTCAATTGTGACATCACTGATGATGTCATAATTGATTTTGACCATCTTTTCAAAACTGTAAAATTGACGCTTCTGAACTCACGGATGGCACAGACATCATCTACGACAGTAATTTTAAAACCGATTATGTCAATTGTGACATCACTGATGATGTAATAATTGATTTCGACATCTTTTCAAAACTGTGAAATTGATGCTTCTGAACTCACGAATGGCACAGACATCATCTACGACAGTAATTTTAAAACCGATAATGTCAATTGTGACATCACTGATGATGTCATAATTGATTTTAACCATCTTTTCAAAACTGTAAAATTGACGCTTCTGAACTCAATGATGGCACGGACATCATCTACGACAGTAATTTTAAAACCGATTATGTCAATTGTGACATCAATGATGATGTCATAATTGATTTTAACCATCTTTTCAAAACTGTAAAATTGACGCTTCTGAACTCACGGATGGCACGGACATCATCTACGACAGTAATTTTAAAACCGATAATGTCAATTGTGACATCACTGATGATGTCATAATTGATTTTGACCATCTTTTCAAATCTGTAAATTCAACTATTCTGAACTCACGAATGGCACGGACATCATCTATGACAGTAATTTTAAAACCGATAATGTCAATTGTGACATCACTGATGATGTCATAATTGATTTTAACCATCTTTTCAAAACTGTAAAATTGACGCTTCTGAACTCACGGATGGCACGGACATCATCTACGACAGTAATTTTAAAACCGATTATGTCAATTGTGACATCACTGATGATGTCATAATTGATTTTGACCATCTTTTCAAAACTGTAAAATTGACGCTTCTGAACTCATGGATGGCACAGACATCATCTACGACAGTAATTTTAAAACCGATTATGTCAATTGTGACATCACTGATGATGTAATAATTGATTTCGACATCTTTTCAAAACTGTGAAATTGATGCTTCTGAACTCACGAATGGCACAGACATCATCTACGACAGTAATTTTAAAACCGATAATGTCAATTGTGACATCACTGATGATGTCATAATTGATTTTAACCATCTTTTCAAAACTGTAAAATTGACGCTTCTGAACTCACGGATGGCACGGACAGCATCTACGAAAGTAATTTTAAAACCGATTATGTCAATTGTGACATCACTGATGATGTCATAATTGATTTTGACCATCTTTTCAAAACTGTAAAATTGACGCTTCTGAACTCACGGATGGCACAGACATCATCTACGACAGTAATTTTAAAACCGATTATGTCAATTGTGACATCACTGATGATGTAATAATTGATTTCGACATCTTTTCAAAACTGTGAAATTGATGCTTCTGAACTCACGAATGGCACAGACATCATCTACGACAGTAATTTTAAAACCGATAATGTCAATTGTGACATCACTGATGATGTCATAATTGATTTTAACCATCTTTTCAAAACTGTAAAATTGACGCTTCTGAACTCACGGATGGCACGGACATCATCTACGACAGTAATTTTAAAACCGATAATGTCAATTGTGACATCACTGATGATGTCATAATTGATTTTGACCATCTTTTCAAATCTGTAAATTTGACGATTTTGAACTCACGGATGGCACGGACATCATCTACGACAGTAATTTTAAAACCGATTATGGCAATTGTGACATCACTGATGATGTCATAATTGATTTCGACCATCTTTTCAAAACTGTAAAATTGATGCTTCTGAACTCACGAATGGCACGGACATCATCTACGACAGTAATTTTAAAACCAATAATGTCAATTGTGACATCACTGATGATGTCATAATTGATTTTGACCATCTTTTCAAATCTGTAAATTTGACGATTCTGAACTCACGGATGGCACGGACATCATCTACGACAGTAATTTTAAAACCGATTATGGCAATTGTGACATCACTGATGATGTCATAATTGATTTCGACCATCTTTTCAAAACTGTAAAATTGATGCTTCTGAACTCACGAATGGCACGGACATCATCTATGACAGTAATTTTAAAACCGATAATGTCAATTGTGACATCACTGATGATGTCATAATTGATTTTAACCATCTTTTCAAAACTGTAAAATTGACGCTTCTGAACTCACGGATGGCATGGACATCATCTACGACAGTAATTTTAAAACCGATTATGTCAATTGTGACATCACTGATGATGTCATAATTGATTTTGACCATCTTTTCAAAACTGTAAAATTGACGCTTCTGAACTCACGGATGGCACAGACATCATCTACGACAGTAATTTTAAAACCGATTATGTCAATTGTGACATCACTGATGATGTAATAATTGATTTCGACATCTTTTCAAAACTGTGAAATTGATGCTTCTGAACTCACGAATGGCACAGACATCATCTACGACAGTAATTTTAAAACCGATAATGTCAATTGTGACATCACTGATGATGTCATAATTGATTTTAACCATCTTTTCAAAACTGTAAAATTGACGCTTCTGAACTCAATGATGGCACGGACATCATCTACGACAGTAATTTTAAAACCGATAATGTCAATTGTGACATCACTGATGATGTCATAATTGATTTTGACCATCTTTTCAAATCTGTAAATTTGACGATTCTGAACTCACGGATGGCACGGACATCATCTACGACAGTAATTTTAAAACCGATTATGGCAATTGTGAAATCACTGATGATGTCATAATTGATTTCGACCATCTTTTCAAAACTGTAAAATTGATGCTTCTGAACTCACGAATGGCACGGACATCATCTACGACAGTAATTTTAAAACCGATAATGTCAATTGTGACATCACTGATGATGTCATAATTGATTTTGACCATCTTTTCAAATCTGTAAATTTGACGATTCTGAACTCACGGATGGCACGGACATCATCTACGACAGTAATTTTAAAACCGATTATGGCAATTGTGACATCACTGATGATGTCATAATTGATTTTAACCATCTTTTCAAAACTGTAAAATTGACGCTTCTGAACTCACGGATGGCACGGACATCATCTACGACAGTAATTTTAAAACCGATTATGTCAATTGTGACATCACTGATGATGTCATAATTGATTTCGACATCTTTTCAAAACTGTGAAATTGATGCTTCTGAACTCACGAATGGCACAGACATCATCTACGACAGTAATTTTAAAACCGATAATGTCAATTGTGACATCACTGATGATGTCATAATTGATTTTGACCATCTTTTCAAATCTGTAAATTCGACTATTCTGAACTCACGAATGGCACGGACATCATCTATGACAGTAATTTTAAAACCGATAATGTCAATTGTGACATCACTGATGATGTCATAATTGATTTTAACCATCTTTTCAAAACTGTAAAATTGACGCTTCTGAACTCACGGATGGCACGGACATCATCTACGACAGTAATTTTAAAACCGATTATGTCAATTGTGACATCACTGATGATGTCATAATTGATTTTGACCATCTTTTCAAAACTGTAAAATTGACGCTTCTGAACTCATGGATGGCACAGACATCATCTACGACAGTAATTTTAAAACCGATTATGTCAATTGTGACATCACTGATGATGTAATAATTGATTTCGACATCTTTTCAAAACTGTGAAATTGATGCTTCTGAACTCACGAATGGCACAGACATCATCTACGACAGTAATTTTAAAACCGATAATGTCAATTGTGACATCACTGATGATGTCATAATTGATTTTAACCATCTTTTCAAAACTGTAAAATTGACGCTTCTGAACTCACGGATGGCACGGACAGCATCTACGACAGTAATTTTAAAACCGATTATGTCAATTGTGACATCACTGATGATGTCATAATTGATTTTGACCATCTTTTCAAAACTGTAAAATTGACGCTTCTGAACTCACGGATGGCACAGACATCATCTACGACAGTAATTTTAAAACCGATTATGTCAATTGTGACATCACTGATGATGTCATAATTGATTTTGACCATCTTTTCAAAACTGTAAAATTGACGCTTCTGAACTCACGGATGGCACAGACATCATCTACGACAGTAATTTTAAAACCGATTATGTCAATTGTGACATCACTGATGATGTAATAATTGATTTCGACATCTTTTCAAAACTGTGAAATTGATGCTTCTGAACTCACGAATGGCACAGACATCATCTACGACAGTAATTTTAAAACCGATAATGTCAATTGTGACATCACTGATGATGTCATAATTGATTTTAACCATCTTTTCAAAACTGTAAAATTGACGCTTCTGAACTCAATGATGGCACGGACATCATCTACGACAGTAATTTTAAAACCGATAATGTCAATTGTGACATCACTGATGATGTCATAATTGATTTTGACCATCTTTTCAAATCTGTAAATTTGACGATTCTGAACTCACGGATGGCACGGACATCATCTACGACAGTAATTTTAAAACCGATAATGTCAATTGTGACATCACTGATGATGTCATAATTGATTTTAACCATCTTTTCAAAACTGTAAAATTGACGCTTCTGAACTCACGGATGGCACGGACATCATCTACGACAGTAATTTTAAAACCGATTATGTCAATTGTGACATCACTGATGATGTCATAATTGATTTTGACCATCTTTTCAAAACTGTAAAATTGACGCTTCTGAACTCATAGATGGCACAGACATCATCTACGACAGTAATTTTAAAACCGATTATGTCAATTGTGACATCACTGATGATGTAATAATTGATTTCGACATCTTTTCAAAACTGTGAAATTGATGCTTCTGAACTCACAAATGGCACAGACATCATCTACGACAGTAATTTTAAAACCGATAATGTCAATTGTGACATCACTGATGATGTCATAATTGATTTTAACCATCTTTTCAAAACTGTAAAATTGACGCTTCTGAACTCACGGATGGCACGGACAGCATCTACGACAGTAATTTTAAAACCGATTATGTCAATTGTGACATCACTGATGATGTCATAATTGATTTTGACCATCTTTTCAAAACTGTAAAATTGACGCTTCTGAACTCACGGATGGCACAGACATCATCTACGACAGTAATTTTAAAACCGATTATGTCAATTGTGACATCACTGATGATGTCATAATTGATTTTGCCCATCTTTTCAAAACTTTGAAATTGATGCTTCTGAACTCACGAATGGCACGGACATCATCTACGACAGTAATTTTAAAACCGATAATGTCAATTGTGACATCACTGATGATCTCATAATTGATTTTAACCATCTTTTCAAAACTGTAAATTTGACGATTCTGAACTCACGGATGGCACTGACATCATCTACGACAGTAATTTTAAAACCGATTATGTCAATTGTGACATCACTGATGATGTCATAATTGATTTTGACCATCTTTTCAAAACTGTAAAATTGACGCTTCTGAACTCACGGATGGCACAGACATCATCTACGACAGTAATTTTAAAACCGATTATGTCAATTGTGACATCACTGATGATGTCATAATTGATTTTAACCATCTTTTCAAAACTGTAAATTTGACGATTCTGAACTCACGGATGGCACGGACTTCATCTACGACAGTAATTTTAAAACCGATTATGTCAATTGTGACATCACTGATGATGTCATATTTGATTTCGACATCTTTTCAAAACTGTGAAATTGATGCTTCTGAACTCACGAATGGCACAGACATCATCTACGACAGTAATTTTAAAACCGATAATGTCAATTGTGACATCACTGATGATCTCATAATTGATTTTAACCATCTTTTCAAAACTGTAAATTTGACGATTCTGAACTCACGGATGGCACGGACATCATCTACGACAGTAATTTTAAAACCGATTATGTCAATTGTGACATCACTGATGATGTCATAATTGATTTTGACCATCTTTTCAAAACTGTAAAATTGACGCTTCTGAACTCACGGATGGCACGGACATCATCTACGACAGTAATTTTAAAACCGATAATGTCAATTGTGACATCACTGATGATGTCATAATTGATTTTAACCATCTTTTCAAAACTGTAAATTTGACGATTCTGAACTCACGGATGGCACGGACATCATCTACGACAGTAATTTTAAAACCGATTATGTCAATTGTGACATCACTGATGATGTCATAATTGATTTTGACCAACTTTTCAAAACTGTAAAATTGACGCTTCTGAACTCACGGATGGCACAGACATCATCTACGACAGTAATTTTAAAACCGATCATGTCAATTGTGACATCACTGATGATGTCATAATTGATTTCGACATCTTTTCAAAACTGTGAAATTGATGGTTCTGAACTCACGAATGGCACAGACATCATCTACGACAGTAATTTTAAAACCGATAATGTCAATTGTGACATCACTGATGATGTCATAATTGATTTTAACCATCTTTTCAAAACTGTAAATTTGACGATTCTGAACTCACGGATGGCACGGACATCATCTACGACAGTAATTTTAAAACCGATTATGTCAATTGTGACATCAATGATGATGTCATAATTGATTTTGACCATCTTTTCAAAACTGTAAAATTGACGCTTCTGAACTCACGGATGGCACGGACATCATCTACGACAGTAATTTTAAAACCGATAATGTCAATTGTGACATCACTGATGATGTCATAATTGATTTTGACCATCTTTTCAAATCTGTAAATTCGACTATTCTGAACTCACGAATGGCACGGACATCATCTATGACAGTAATTTTAAAACCGATAATGTCAATTGTGACATCACTGATGATGTCATAATTGATTTTAACCATCTTTTCAAAACTGTAAAATTGACGCTTCTGAACTCACGGATGGCACGGACATCATCTACGACAGTAATTTTAAAACCGATTATGTCAATTGTGACATCACTGATGATGTCATAATTGATTTTGACCATCTTTTCAAAACTGTAAAATTGACGCTTCTGAACTCATGGATGGCACAGACATCATCTACGACAGTAATTTTAAAACCGATTATGTCAATTGTGACATCACTGATGATGTCATAATTGATTTTGACCAACTTTTCAAAACTGTAAAATTGACGCTTCTGAACTCACGGATGGCACAGACATCATCTACGACAGTAATTTTAAAACCGATCATGTCAATTGTGACATCACTGATGATGTCATAATTGATTTCGACATCTTTTCAAAACTGTGAAATTGATGGTTCTGAACTCACGAATGGCACAGACATCATCTACGACAGTAATTTTAAAACCGATAATGTCAATTGTGACATCACTGATGATGTCATAATTGATTTTAACCATCTTTTCAAAACTGTAAATTTGACGATTCTGAACTCACGGATGGCACGGACATCATCTACGACAGTAATTTTAAAACCGATTATGTCAATTGTGACATCACTGATGATGTCATAATTAATTTTGACCATCTTTTCAAAACTGTAAAATTGACGATTCTGAACTCACGGATGGCACGGACATCATCTACGACAGTAATTTTAAAACCGATTATGTCAATTGTGACATCAATGATGATGTCATAATTGATTTTAACCATCTTTTCAAAACTGTAAAATTGACGCTTCTGAACTCACGGATGGCACGGACATCATCTACGACAGTAATTTTAAAACCAATAATGTCAATTGTGACATCACTGATGATGTCATAATTGATTTTGACCATCTTTTCAAATCTGTAAATTCGACTATTCTGAACTCACGAATGGCACGGACATCATCTATGACAGTAATTTTAAAACCGATAATGTCAATTGTGACATCACTGATGATGTCATAATTGATTTTAACCATCTTTTCAAAACTGTAAAATTGACGCTTCTGAACTCACGGATGGCACGGACATCATCTACGACAGTAATTTTAAAACCGATTATGTCAATTGTGACATCACTGATGATGTCATAATTGATTTTGACCATCTTTTCAAAACTGTAAAATTGACGCTTCTGAACTCATGGATGGCACAGACATCATCTACGACAGTAATTTTAAAACCGATTATGTCAATTGTGACATCACTGATGATGTAATAATTGATTTCGACATCTTTTCAAAACTGTGAAATTGATGCTTCTGAACTCACGAATGGCACAGACATCATCTACGACAGTAATTTTAAAACCGATAATGTCAATTGTGACATCACTGATGATGTCATAATTGATTTTAACCATCTTTTCAAAACTGTAAAATTGACGCTTCTGAACTCACGGATGGCACGGACATCATCTACGACAGTAATTTTAAAACCGATAATGTCAATTGTGACATCACTGATGATGTCATAATTGATTTTGACCATCTTTTCAAATCTGTAAATTTGACGATTCTGAACTCACGGATGGCACGGACATCATCTACGACAGTAATTTTAAAACCGATTATGGCAATTGTGACATCACTGATGATGTCATAATTGATTTCGACCATCTTTTCAAAACTGTAAAATTGATGCTTCTGAACTCACGAATGGCACGGACATCATCTACGACAGTAATTTTAAAACCAATAATGTCAATTGTGACATCACTGATGATGTCATAATTGATTTTGACCATCTTTTCAAATCTGTAAATTTGACGATTCTGAACTCACGGATGGCACGGACATCATCTACGACAGTAATTTTAAAACCGATTATGGCAATTGTGACATCACTGATGATGTCATAATTGATTTCGACCATCTTTTCAAAACTGTAAAATTGATGCTTCTGAACTCACGAATGGCACGGACATCATCTATGACAGTAATTTTAAAACCGATAATGTCAATTGTGACATCACTGATGATGTCATAATTGATTTTAACCATCTTTTCAAAACTGTAAAATTGACGCTTCTGAACTCACGGATGGCATGGACATCATCTACGACAGTAATTTTAAAACCGATTATGTTAATTGTGACATCACTGATGATGTCATAATTGATTTTGACCATCTTTTCAAAACTGTAAAATTGACGCTTCTGAACTCACGGATGGCACAGACATCATCTACGACAGTAATTTTAAAACCGATTATGTCAATTGTGACATCACTGATGATGTAATAATTGATTTCGACATCTTTTCAAAACTGTGAAATTGATGCTTCTGAACTCACGAATGGCACAGACATCATCTACGACAGTAATTTTAAAACCGATAATGTCAATTGTGACATCACTGATGATGTCATAATTGATTTTAACCATCTTTTCAAAACTGTAAAATTGACGCTTCTGAACTCAATGATGGCACGGACATCATCTACGACAGTAATTTTAAAACCGATAATGTCAATTGTGACATCACTGATGATGTCATAATTGATTTTGACCATCTTTTCAAATCTGTAAATTTGACGATTCTGAACTCACGGATGGCACGGACATCATCTACGACAGTAATTTTAAAACCGATTATGGCAATTGTGAAATCACTGATGATGTCATAATTGATTTCGACCATCTTTTCAAAACTGTAAAATTGATGCTTCTGAACTCACGAATGGCACGGACATCATCTACGACAGTAATTTTAAAACCGATAATGTCAATTGTGACATCACTGATGATGTCATAATTGATTTTGACCATCTTTTCAAATCTGTAAATTTGACGATTCTGAACTCACGGATGGCACGGACATCATCTACGACAGTAATTTTAAAACCGATTATGGCAATTGTGACATCACTGATGATGTCATAATTGATTTCGACCATCTTTTCAAAACTGTAAAATTGATGCTTCTGAACTCACGAATGGCACGGACATCATCTATGACAGTAATTTTAAAACCGATAATGTCAATTGTGACATCACTGATGATGTCATAATTGATTTTAACCATCTTTTCAAAACTGTAAAATTGACGCTTCTGAACTCACGGATGGCATGGACATCATCTACGACAGTAATTTTAAAACCGATTATGTCAATTGTGACATCACTAATGATGTCATAATTGATTTTGACCATCTTTTCAAAACTGTAAAATTGACGCTTCTGAACTCACGGATGGCACAGACATCATCTACGACAGTAATTTTAAAACCGATTATGTCAATTGTGACATCACTGATGATGTAATAATTGATTTCGACATCTTTTCAAAACTGTGAAATTGATGCTTCTGAACTCACGGATGGCAGAGACATCATCTACGACAGTAATTTTAAAACCGATAATGTCAATTGTGACATCACTGATGATGACATAATTGATTTTAACCATCTTTTCAAAACTGTAAATTTGACGATTCTGAACTCACGGATGGCACGGACATCATCTACGACAGTAATTTTAAAACCGATTATGTCAATTGTGACATCACTGATGATGTCATAATTGATTTTGACCAACTTTTCAAAACTGTAAAATTGATGCTTCTGAACTCACGGATGGCACAGACATCATCTACGACAGTAATTTTAAAACCGATTATGTCAATTGTGACATCACTGATGATGTCATAATTGATTTTGACCATCTTTTCAAAACTGGGAAATTGATGCTTCTGAACTCACGAATGGCACGGACATCATCTACGACAGTAATTTTAAAACCGATAATGTCAATTGTGACATCACTGATGATGTCATAATTGATTTTAACCATCTTTTCAAAACTGTAAAATTGACGCTTTTGAACTCACAGATGGCACGGACATCATCTACGACAGTAATTTTAAAACCGATAATGTCAATTGTGACATCACTGATGATGTCATAATTGATTTTAACCATCTTTTCAAAACTGTAAATTTGACGATTCTGAACTCACGAATGGCACGGACATCATCTATGACAGTAATTTTAAAACCGATTATGTCAATTGTGACATCACTGATGATGTCATAATTGATTTTAACCATCTTTTCAAAACTGTAAAATTGACGCTTCTGAACTCACGGATGGCACGGACATCATCTACGACAGTAATTTTAAAACCGATTATGTCAATTGTGACATCACTGATGATGTCATAATTGATTTTAACCATCTTTTCAAAACTGTAAAATTGACGCTTCTGAACTCACGGATGGCACAGACATCATCTACGACAGTAATTTTAAAACCGATTATGTCAATTGTGACATCACTGATGATGTCATAATTGATTTCGACATCTTTTCAAAACTGTGAAATTGATGCTTCTGAACTCACGAATGGCACAGACATCATCTACGACAGTAATTTTAAAACCGATAATGTCAATTGTGACATCACTGATGATGTCATAATTGATTTTAACCATCTTTTCAAAACTGTAAAATTGACGCTTCTGAACTCACGGATGGCACGGACATCATCTACGACAGTAATTTTAAAACCGATAATGTCAATTGTGACATCACTGATGATGTCATAATTGATTTTGACCATCTTTTCAAATCTGTAAATTTGACGATTCTGAACTCACGGATGGCACGGACATCATCTACGACAGTAATTTTAAAACCGATTATGGCAATTGTGACATCACTGATGATGTCATAATTGATTTCGACCATCTTTTCAAAACTGTAAAATTGATGCTTCTGAACTCACGAATGGCACGGACATCATCTACGACAGTAATTTTAAAACCGATAATGTCAATTGTGACATCACTGATGATGTCATAATTGATTTTGACCATCTTTTCAAATCTGTAAATTTGACGATTCTGAACTCACGGATGGCACGGACATCATCTACGACAGTAATTTTAAAACCGATTATGGCAATTGTGACATCACTGATGATGTCATAATTGATTTCGACCATCTTTTCAAAACTGTAAAATTGATGCTTCTGAACTCACGGATGGCACAGACATCATCTACGACAGTAATTTTAAAACCGATTATGTCAATTGTGACATCACTGATGATGTAATAATTGATTTCGACATCTTTTCAAAACTGTGAAATTGATGCTTCTGAACTCACGAATGGCACAGACATCATCTACGACAGTAATTTTAAAACCGATAATGTCAATTGTGACATCACTGATGATGTCATAATTGATTTTAACCATCTTTTCAAAACTGTAAAATTGACGCTTCTGAACTCACGGATGGCACGGACAGCATCTACGACAGTAGTTTTAAAACCGATTATGTCAATTGTGACATCACTGATGATGTCATAATTGATTTTGACCATCTTTTCAAAACTGTAAAATTGACGCTTCTGAACTCACGGATGGCACAGACATCATCTACGACAGTAATTTTAAAACCGATTATGTCAATTGTGACATCACTGATGATGTAATAATTGATTTCGACATCTTTTCAAAACTGTGAAATTGATGCTTCTGAACTCACGAATGGTACAGACATCATCTACGACAGTAATTTTAAAACCGATAATGTCAATTGTGACATCACTGATGATGTCATAATTGATTTTAACCATCTTTTCAAAACTGTAAAATTGACGCTTCTGAACTTACGGATGGCACGGACATCATCTACGACAGTAATTTTAAAACCGATAATGTCAATTGTGACATCACTGATGATGTCATAAATGATTTTGACCATCTTTTCAAATCTGTAAATTTGACGATTCTGAACTCACGGATGGCACGGACATCATCTACGACAGTAATTTTAAAACCGATTATGGCAATTGTGACATCACTGATGATGTCATAATTGATTTCGACCATCTTTTCAAAACTGTAAAATTGATGCTTCTGAACTCACGAATGGCACGGACATCATCTATGACAGTAATTTTAAAACAGATTATGTCAATTGTGACATCACTGATGATGTCATAATTGATTTTGACCAACTTTTCAAAACTGTAAAATTGACGCTTCTGAACTCACGGATGGCACAGACATCATCTACGACAGTAATTTTAAAACCGATTTTGTCAATTGTGACATCACTGATGATGTCATAATTGATTTTGACCATCTTTTCAAAACTGTAAAATTGACACTTCTGAACTCACGGATGGCAGAGACATCATCTACGACAGTAATTTTAAAACCGATTATGTCAATTGTGACATCACTGATGATGTCATAATTGATTTTGACCATCTTTTCAAAACTGTAAAATTGACGCTTCTGAACTCACGGATGGCACAGACATCATCTACGACAGTAATTTTAAAACCGATTATGTCAATTGTGACATCACTGATGATGTCATAATTGATTTTGACCATCTTTTCAAAACTGTGAAATTGATGCTTCTGAACTCACGAATGGCACGGACATCATCTACGACAGTAATTTTAAAACCGATAATGTCAATTGTGACATCACTGATGATGTCATAATTGATTTTAACCATCTTTTCAAAACTGTAAAATTGACGCTTCTGAACTCACGGATGGCACGGACTTCATCTACGACAGTAATTTTAAAACAGATTATGTCAATTGTGACATCACTGATGATGTCATAATTGATTTTGACAATCTTTTCAAAACTGTAAAATTGACGCTTCTGAACTCACGGATGGCACGGACATCATCTACGACAGTAATTTTAAAACAGATTATGTCAATTGTGACATCACTGATGATGTCATAATTGATTTTGACAATCTTTTCAAAACTGTAAAATTGACGCTTCTGAACTCACGGATGGCACGGACAGCATCTACGACAGTAATTTTAAAACCGATTATGTCAATTGTGACATCACTGATGATGTCATAATTGATTTTGACCATCTTTTCAAAACTGTGAAATTGATGCTTCTGAACTCACGAATGGTACAGACATCATCTACGACAGTAATTTTAAAACCGATAATGTCAATTGTGACATCACTGATGATGTCATAATTGATTTTAACCATCTTTTCAAAACTGTAAAATTGACGCTTCTGAACTTACGGATGGCACGGACATCATCTACGACAGTAATTTTAAAACCGATAATGTCAATTGTGACATCACTGATGATGTCATAAATGATTTTGACCATCTTTTCAAATCTGTAAATTTGACGATTCTGAACTCACGGATGGCACGGACATCATCTACGACAGTAATTTTAAAACCGATTATGGCAATTGTGACATCACTGATGATGTCATAATTGATTTCGACCATCTTTTCAAAACTGTAAAATTGATGCTTCTGAACTCACGAATGGCACGGACATCATCTATGACAGTAATTTTAAAACAGATTATGTCAATTGTGACATCACTGATGATGTCATAATTGATTTTGACCAACTTTTCAAAACTGTAAAATTGACGCTTCTGAACTCACGGATGGCACAGACATCATCTACGACAGTAATTTTAAAACCGATTTTGTCAATTGTGACATCACTGATGATGTCATAATTGATTTTGACCATCTTTTCAAAACTGTAAAATTGACGCTTCTAAACTCACGGATGGCACAGACATCATCTACGACAGTAATTTTAAAACCGATTATGTCAATTGGGACATCACTGATGATATCATAATTGATTTTGACAATCTTTTCAAAACTGTAAAATTGACACTTCTGAACTCACGGATGGCAGAGACATCATCTACGACAGTAATTTTAAAACCGATTATGTCAATTGTGACATCACTGATGATGTCATAATTGATTTTGACCATCTTTTCAAAACTGTAAAATTGACGCTTCTGAACTCACGGATGGCACAGACATCATCTACGACAGTAATTTTAAAACCGATTATGTCAATTGTGACATCACTGATGATGTCATAATTGATTTTGACCATCTTTTCAAAACTGTGAAATTGATGCTTCTGAACTCACGAATGGCACGGACATCATCTACGACAGTAATTTTAAAACCGATAATGTCAATTGTGACATCACTGATGATGTCATAATTGATTTTAACCATCTTTTCAAAACTGTAAAATTGACGCTTCTGAACTCACGGATGGCACGGACTTCATCTACGACAGTAATTTTAAAACAGATTATGTCAATTGTGACATCACTGATGATGTCATAATTGATTTTGACAATCTTTTCAAAACTGTAAAATTGACGCTTCTGAACTCACGGATGGCACGGACATCATCTACGACAGTAATTTTAAAACCAATTATGTCAATTGTGACATCACTGATGATGTCATAATTGATTTTGACCATCTTTTCAAATCTGTAAATTTGACGATTCTGAACTCACGGATGGCACGGACATCATCTACAACAGTAATTTTAAAACCGATTATGGCAATTGTGACATCACTGATGATGTCATAATTGATTTCGACCATCTTTTCAAAACTGTAAAATTGATGCTTCTGAACTCACGAATGGCACGGACATCATCTATGACAGTAATTTTAAAACCGATAATGTCAATTGTGACATCACTGATGATGTCATAATTGATTTTAACCATCTTTTCAAAACTGTAAAATTGACGCTTCTGAACTCACGGATGGCACGGACTTCATCTACGACAGTAATTTTAAAACAGATTATGTCAATTGTGACATCACTGATGATGTCATAATTGATTTTGACAATCTTTTCAAAACTGTAAAATTGACGCTTCTGAACTCACGGATGGCACGGACAGCATCTACGACAGTAATTTTAAAACCGATTATGTCAATTGTGACATCACTGATGATGTCATAATTGATTTTGACCATCTTTTCAAAACTGTAAAATTGACGCTTCTGAACTCACGGATGGCACAGACATCATCTACGACAGTAATTTTAAAACCGATTATGTCAATTGTGACATCACTGATGATGTAATAATTGATTTCGACATCTTTTCAAAACTGTGAAATTGATGCTTCTGAACTCACGAATGGTACAGACATCATCTACGACAGTAATTTTAAAACCGATAATGTCAATTGTGACATCACTGATGATGTCATAATTGATTTTAACCATCTTTTCAAAACTGTAAAATTGACGCTTCTGAACTCACGGATGGCACAGACATCATCTACGACAGTAATTTTAAAACCGATAATGTCAATTGTGACATCACTGATGATGTCATAATTGATTTCGACCATCTTTTCAAAACTGTAAAATTGATGCTTCTGAACTCACGAATGGCACGGACATCATCTATGACAGTAATTTTAAAACCGATAATGTCAATTGTGACATCACTGATGATGTCATAATTGATTTTGACCAACTTTTCAAAACTGTAAAATTGATGCTTCTGAACTCACGGATGGCACAGACATCATCTACGACAGTAATTTTAAAACCGATTATGTCAATTGTGACATCACTGATGATGTCATAATTGATTTTGACCATCTTTTCAAAACTGGGAAATTGATGCTTCTGAACTCACGAATGGCACGGACATCATCTACGACAGTAATTTTAAAACCGATAATGTCAATTGTGACATCACTGATGATGTCATAATTGATTTTAACCATCTTTTCAAAACTGTAAAATTGACGCTTCTGAACTCACAGATGGCACGGACATCATCTACGACAGTAATTTTAAAACCGATAATGTCAATTGTGACATCACTGATGATGTCATAATTGATTTTAACCATCTTTTCAAAACTGTAAATTTGACGATTCTGAACTCACGAATGGCACGGACATCATCTATGACAGTAATTTTAAAACCGATTATGTCAATTGTGACATCACTGATGATGTCATAATTGATTTTAACCATCTTTTCAAAACTGTAAAATTGACGCTTCTGAACTCACGGATGGCACGGACATCATCTACGACAGTAATTTTAAAACCGATTATGTCAATTGTGACATCACTGATGATGTCATAATTGATTTTAACCATCTTTTCAAAACTGTAAAATTGACGCTTCTGAACTCACGGATGGCACAGACATCATCTACGACAGTAATTTTAAAACCGATTATGTCAATTGTGACATCACTGATGATGTCATAATTGATTTCGACATCTTTTCAAAACTGTGAAATTGATGCTTCTGAACTCACGAATGGCACAGACATCATCTACGACAGTAATTTTAAAACCGATAATGTCAATTGTGACATCACTGATGATGTCATAATTGATTTTAACCATCTTTTCAAAACTGTAAAATTGACGCTTCTGAACTCACGGATGGCACGGACATCATCTACGACAGTAATTTTAAAACCGAAAATGTCAATTGTGACATCACTGATGATGTCATAATTGATTTTGACCATCTTTTCAAATCTGTAAATTTGACGATTCTGAACTCACGGATGGCACGGACATCATCTACGACAGTAATTTTAAAACCGATTATGGCAATTGTGACATCACTGATGATGTCATAATTGATTTCGACCATCTTTTCAAAACTGTAAAATTGATGCTTCTGAACTCACGAATGGCACGGACATCATCTACGACAGTAATTTTAAAACCGATTATGTCAATTGTGACATCACTGATGATGTCATAATTGATTTTGACCATCTTTTCAAAACTGTAAAATTTACGCTTCTGAACTCACGGATGGCACAGACATCATCTACGACAGTAATTTTAAAACCGATTATGTCAATTGTGACATCACTGATGATGTAATAATTGATTTCGACATCTTTTCAAAACTGTGAAATTGATGCTTCTGAACTCACGAATGGCACAGACATCATCTACGACAGTAATTTTAAAACCGATAATGTCAATTGTGACATCACTGATGATGTCATAATTGATTTTAACCATCTTTTCAAAACTGTAAAATTGACGCTTCTGAACTCACGGATGGCACGGACAGCATCTACGACAGTAATTTTAAAACCGATTATGTCAATTGTGACATCACTGATGATGTCATAATTGATTTTGACCATCTTTTCAAAACTGTAAAATTGACGCTTCTGAACTCACGGATGGCACAGACATCATCTACGACAGTAATTTTAAAACCGATTATGTCAATTGTGACATCACTGATGATGTAATAATTGATTTCGACATCTTTTCAAAACTGTGAAATTGATGCTTCTGAACTCACGAATGGTACAGACATCATCTACGACAGTAATTTTAAAACCGATAATGTCAATTGTGACATCACTGATGATGTCATAATTGATTTTAACCATCTTTTCAAAACTGTAAAATTGACGCTTCTGAACTTACGGATGGCACGGACATCATCTACGACAGTAATTTTAAAACCGATAATGTCAATTGTGACATCACTGATGATGTCATAAATGATTTTGACCATCTTTTCAAATCTGTAAATTTGACGATTCTGAACTCACGGATGGCACGGACATCATCTACGACAGTAATTTTAAAACCGATTATGGCAATTGTGACATCAATGATGATGTCATAATTGATTTCGACCATCTTTTCAAAACTGTAAAATTGATGCTTCTGAACTCACGAATGGCACGGACATCATCTATGACAGTAATTTTAAAACAGATTATGTCAATTGTGACATCACTGATGATGTCATAATTGATTTTGACCAACTTTTCAAAACTGTAAAATTGACGCTTCTGAACTCACGGATGGCACAGACATCATCTACGACAGTAATTTTAAAACCGATTTTGTCAATTGTGACATCACTGATGATGTCATAATTGATTTTGACCATCTTTTCAAAACTGTAAAATTGACGCTTCTAAACTCACGGATGGCACAGACATCATCTACGACAGTAATTTTAAAACCGATTATGTCAATTGGGACATCACTGATGATATCATAATTGATTTTGACAATCTTTTCAAAACTGTAAAATTGACGCTTCTGAACTCACGAATGGCAGAGACATCATCTACGACAGTAATTTTAAAACCGATTATGTCAATTGTGACATCACTGATGATGTCATAATTGATTTTGACCATCTTTTCAAAACTGTAAAATTGACGCTTCTGAACTCACGGATGGCACAGACATCATCTACGACAGTAATTTTAAAACCGATTATGTCAATTGTGACATCACTGATGATGTCATAATTGATTTTGACCATCTTTTCAAAACTGTGAAATTGATGCTTCTGAACTCACGAATGGCACGGACATCATCTACGACAGTAATTTTAAAACCGATAATGTCAATTGTGACATCACTGATGATGTCATAATTGATTTTAACCATCTTTTCAAAACTGTAAAATTGACGCTTCTGAACTCACGGATGGCACGGACTTCATCTACGACAGTAATTTTAAAACAGATTATGTCAATTGTGACATCACTGATGATGTCATAATTGATTTTGACAATCTTTTCAAAACTGTAAAATTGACGCTTCTAAACTCACGGATGGCACGGACATCATCTACGACAGTAATTTTAAAACCAATTATGTCAATTGTGACATCACTGATGATGTCATAATTGATTTTGACCATCTTTTCAAAACTGTAAAATTGACGCTTCTGAACTCACGGATGGCACAGACATCATCTACGACAGTAATTTTAAAACCGATTATGTCAATTGTGACATCACTGATGATGTAATAATTGATTTCGACATCTTTTCAAAACTGTGAAATTGATGCTTCTGAACTCACGAATGGTACAGACATCATCTACGACAGTAATTTTAAAACCGATAATGTCAATTGTGACATCACTGATGATGTCATAATTGATTTTAACCATCTTTTCAAAACTGTAAATTTGACGATTCTGAACTCACGGATGGCACGGACATCATCTACGACAGTAATTTTAAAACCGATTATGGCAATTGTGACATCACTGATGATGTCATAATTGATTTCGACCATCTTTTCAAAACTGTAAAATTGATGCTTCTGAACTCACGAATGGCACGGACATCATCTATGACAGTAATTTTAAAACCGATAATGTCAATTGTGACATCACTGATGATGTCATAATTGATTTTAACCATCTTTTCAAAACTGTAAAATTGACGCTTCTGAACTCACGGATGGCACGGACTTCATCTACGACAGTAATTTTAAAACAGATTATGTCAATTGTGACATCACTGATGATGTCATAATTGATTTTGACAATCTTTTCAAAACTGTAAAATTGACGCTTCTGAACTCACGGATGGCACGGACAGCATCTACGACAGTAATTTTAAAACCGATTATGTCAATTGTGACATCACTGATGATGTCATAATTGATTTTGACCATCTTTTCAAAACTGTAAAATTGACGCTTCTGAACTCACGGATGGCACAGACATCATCTACGACAGTAATTTTAAAACCGATTATGTCAATTGTGACATCACTGATGATGTAATAATTGATTTCGACATCTTTTCAAAACTGTGAAATTGATGCTTCTGAACTCACGAATGGTACAGACATCATCTACGACAGTAATTTTAAAACCGATAATGTCAATTGTGACATCACTGATGATGTCATAATTGATTTTAACCATCTTTTCAAAACTGTAAAATTGACGCTTCTGAACTTACGGATGGCACGGACATCATCTATGACAGTAATTTTAAAACCGATAATGTCAATTGTGACATCACTGATGATGTCATAAATGATTTTGACCATCTTTTCAAATCTGTAAATTTGACGATTCTGAACTCACGGATGGCACGGACATCATCTACGACAGTAATTTTAAAACCGATTATGGCAATTGTGACATCACTGATGATGTCATAATTGATTTCGACCATCTTTTCAAAACTGTAAAATTGATGCTTCTGAACTCACGAATGGCACGGACATCATCTATGACAGTAATTTTAAAACAGATTATGTCAATTGTGACATCATTGATGATGTCATAATTGATTTTGACCAACTTTTCAAAACTGTAAAATTGACGCTTCTGAACTCACGGATGGCACAGACATCATCTACGACAGTAATTTTAAAACCGATTATGTCAATTGTGACATCACTGATGATGTCATAATTGATTTTGACCTTCTTTTCAAAACTGTAAAATTGACGCTTCTGAACTCACGGATGGCACAGACATCATCTACGACAGTAATTTTAAAACCGATTTTGTCAATTGTGACATCACTGATGATGTCATAATTGATTTTGACCATCTTTTCAAAACTGTGAAATTGATGCTTCTGAACTCACGAATGGCACGGACATCATCTACGACAGTAATTTTAAAACCGATAATGTCAATTGTGACATCACTGATGATGTCATAATTGATTTTAACCATCTTTTCAAAACTGTAAAATTGACGCTTCTGAACTCACGGATGGCACGGACTTCATCTACAACAGTAATTTTAAAACAGATTATGTCAATTGTGACATCACTGATGATGTCATAATTGATTTTGACAATCTTTTCAAAACTGTAAAATTGACGCTTCTGAACTCACGGATGGCACGGACATCATCTACGACAGTAATTTTAAAACCAATTATGTCAATTGTGACATCACTGATGATGTCATAATTGATTTTGACCATCTTTTCAAATCTGTAAATTTGACGATTCTGAACTCACGGATGGCACGGACATCATCTACGACAGTAATTTTAAAACCGATTATGGCAATTGTGACATCACTGATGATGTCATAATTGATTTCGACCATCTTTTCAAAACTGTAAAATTGATGCTTCTGAACTCACGAATGGCACGGACATCATCTATGACAGTAATTTTAAAACCGATAATGTCAATTGTGACATCACTGATGATGTCATAATTGATTTTAACCATCTTTTCAAAACTGTAAATTTGACGATTCTGAACTCACGGATGGCATGGACATCATCTACGACAGTAATTTTAAAACCGATTATGTCAATTGTGACATCACTGATGATGTCATAATTGATTTTAACCATCTCTTCAAAACTGTGAAATTGATGCTTCTGAACTCACGAATGGCACGGACATAATCTACGACAGTAATTTTAAAACCGATAATGTCAATTGTGACATCACTGATGATGTCATAAATGATTTTGACCATCTTTTCAAATCTGTAAATTTGACGATTCTGAACTCACGGATGGCACGGACATCATCTACGACAGTAATTTTAAAACCGATTATGGCAATTGTGACATCACTGATGATGTCATAATTGATTTCGACCATCTTTTCAAAACTGTAAAATTGATGCTTCTGAACTCACGAATGGCACGGACATCATCTATGACAGTAATTTTAAAACAGATTATGTCAATTGTGACATCACTGATGATGTCATAATTGATTTTGACCAACTTTTCAAAACTGTAAAATTGACGCTTCTAAACTCACGGATGGCACAGACATCATCTACGACAGTAATTTTAAAACCGATTATGTCAATTGGGACATCACTGATGATATCATAATTGATTTTGACAATCTTTTCAAAACTATAAAATTGACGCTTCTGAACTCACGGATGGCACAGACATCATCTACGACAGTAATTTTAAAACCGATTATGTCACTTGGGACATCACTGATGATATCATAATTGATTTTGACAATCTTTTCAAAACTGTAAAATTGACGCTTCTGAACTCACGGATGGCAGAGACATCATCTACGACAGTAATTTTAAAACCGATTATGTCAATTGTGACATCACTGATGATGTCATAATTGATTTTGACCATCTTTTCAAAACTGTAAAATTGACGCTTCTGAACTCACGGATGGCACAGACATCATCTACGACAGTAATTTTAAAACCGATTATGTCAATTGTGACATCACTGATGATGTCATAATTGATTTTGACCATCTTTTCAAAACTGTGAAATTGATGCTTCTGAACTCACGAATGGCACGGACATCATCTACGACAGTAATTTTAAAACCGATAATGTCAATTGTGACATCACTGATGATGTCATAATTGATTTTAACCATCTTTTCAAAACTGTAAAATTGACGCTTCTGAACTCACGGATGGCACGGACTTCATCTACGACAGTAATTTTAAAACAGATTATGTCAATTGTGACATCACTGATGATATCATAATTGATTTTGACAATCTTTTCAAAACTGTAAAATTGACGCTTCTGAACTCACGGATGGCACGGACATCATCTACGACAGTAATTTTAAAACCAATTATGTCAATTGTGACATCACTGATGATGTCATAATTGATTTTGACCATCTTTTCAAATCTGTAAATTTGACGATTCTGAACTCACGGATGGCACGGACATCATCTACGACAGTAATTTTAAAACCGATTATGGCAATTGTGACATCACTGATGATGTCATAATTGATTTCGACCATCTTTTCAAAACTGTAAAATTGATGCTTCTGAACTCACGAATGGCACGGACATCATCTATGACAGTAATTTTAAAACCGATAATGTCAATTGTGACATCACTGATGATGTCATAATTGATTTTAACCATCTTTTCAAAACTGTAAATTTGACGATTCTGAACTCACGGATGGCATGGACATCATCTACGACAGTAATTTTAAAACCGATTATGTCAATTGTGACATCACTGATGATGTCATAATTTATTTTGACCATCTTTTCAAAACTGTAAAATTGACGCTTCTGAACTCACGGAGGGCACGGACTTCATCTACGACAGTAATTTTAAAACCGATTATGTCAATTGTGACATCACTGATGATGTCATAATTGATTTTGACCATCTTTTCAAATCTGTAAATTTGACGCTTCTGAACTCACGGATGGCACAGACATCATCTACGACAGTAATTTTAAAACCGATTATGTCAATTGTGACATCACTGATGATGTCATAATTGATTTTGACCATCTTTTCAAAACTGTAAATTTGACGATTCTGAACTCACGGATGGCACAGACATCATCTACGACAGTAATTTTAAAACCGATTATGTCAATTGTGACATCACTGATGATGTCATAATTGATTTTGACCATATTTTCAAATCTGTAAATTTGACGATTCTGAACTCACGGATGGCACGGACATCATCTACGACAGTAATTTTAAAACCGATTATGGCAATTGTGACATCACTGATGATGTCATAATTGATTTCGACCATCTTTTCAAAACTGTAAAATTGATGCTTCTGAACTCACGAATGGCACGGACATCATCTATGACAGTAATTTTAAAACCGATAATGTCAATTGTGACATCACTGATGATGTCATAATTGATTTTAACCATCTTTTCAAAACTGTAAAATTGACGCTTCTGAACTCACGGATGGCACGGACATCATCTACGACAGTAATTTTAAAACCGATAATGTCAATTGTGACATCACTGATGATGTCATAATTGATTTTGACCATCTTTTCAAAACTGTAAAATTGACGCTTCTGAACTCACGGAGGGCACGGACTTCATCTACGACAGTAATTTTAAAACCGATTATGTCAATTGTGACATCACTAATGATGTCATAATTGATTTTGACCATCTTTTCAAAACTGTCAATTTGACGATTCTGAACTCACGGATGGCACAGACATCATCTACGACAGTAATTTTAAAACCGATTATGTCAATTGTGACATCACTGATGATGTCATAATTGATTTTGACCATCTTTTCAAAACTGTAAAATTGATGCTTCTGAACTCACGAATGGCACGGACATCATCTACGACAGTAATTTTAAAACCGGTAATGTAAATTGTGACATCACTGATGATGTCATAATTGATTTTGACCATCTTTTCAAAACTGTAAAATTGACGCTTCTGAACTCACGGATGGCACAGACATCATCTACGACAGTAATTTTAAAACACATGATGTCAATTGTGACATCACTGATGATGTCATAATTGATTTTAACCATCTTTTCAAAACTGTAAATTTGACGATTCTGAACTCACGGATGGCACGGACATCATCTAGGACAGTAATTTTAAAACCGATTATGTCAATTGTGACATCACTGATGATGTCATAATTGATTTTGACCATCTTTTCAAAACTGTAAAATTGACGCTTCTGAACTCACGGATGGCACAGACATCATCTACGACAGTAATTTTAAAACCGATTATGTCAATTGTGACATCACTGATGATGTCATAATTGATTTTGCCCATCTTTTCGAAACTTTGAAATTGATGCTTCTGAACTCACGAATGGCACGGACATCATCTACGACAGTCATTTTAAAACCGATAATGTCAATTGTGACATCACTGATGATCTCATAATTGATTTTAACCATATTTTCAAAACTGTAAATTTGACGATTCTGAACTCACGGATGGCACGGACATCATCTACGACAGTAATTTTAAAACCGATTATGTCAATTGTGACATCACTGATGATGTCATAATTGATTTTGACCATCTTTTCAAAACTGTAAAATTGACGCTTCTGAACTCACGGATGGCACAGACATCATCTACGACAGTAATTTTAAAACCGATTATGTCAATTGTGACATCACTGATGATGTCATAATTGATTTTAACCATCTTTTCAAAACTGTAAATTTGACGATTCTGAACTCACGGATGGCACGGACATCATCTACGACAGTAATTATAAAACCGATTATGTCAATTGTGACATCACTGATGATGTCATAATTGATTTTGACCATCTTTTCAAAACTGTAAAATTGACGCTTCTGAACTCACGGATGGCACGGACATCATCTACGACAGTAATTTTAAAACCGATAATGTCAATTGTGACATCACTGATGATGTCATAATTGATTTTAACCATCTTTTCAAAACTGTAAATTTGACGATTCTGAACTCACGGATGGCACGGACATCATCTACGACAGTAATTTTAAAACCGATTATGTCAATTGTGACATCACTGATGATGTCATAATTGATTTTGACCATCTTTTCAAAACTGTAAAATTTACGCTTCTGAACTCACTGATGGCACGGACTTCATCTAGACAGTAATTTTAAAACCGATTATGTCAATTGTGACATCACTGATGATGTCATAATTGATTTCGACATCTTTTCAAAACTGTGAAATTGATGCTTCTGAACTCACGAATGGCACAGACATCATCTACGACAGTAATTTTAAAACCGATAATGTCAATTGTGACATCACTGATGATGTCATAATTGATTTTAACCATCTTTTCAAAACTGTAAAATTGACGCTTCTGAACTCACGGATGGCACGGACATCATCTACGACAGTAATTTTAAAACCGATAATGTCAATTGTGACATCACTGATGATGTCATAATTGATTTTGACCATCTTTTCAAATCTGTAAATTTGACGATTCTGAACTCACGGATGGCACGGACATCATCTACGACAGTAATTTTAAAACCGATTATGGCAATTGTGACATCACTGATGATGTCATAATTGATTTCGACCATCTTTTCAAAACTGTAAAATTGATGCTTCTGAACTCACGAATGGCACAGACATCATCTATGACAGTAATTTTAAAACCGATAATGTCAATTGTGACATTACTGATGATGTCATAATTGATTTTGACCATCTTTTCAAATCTGTAAATTTGACGATTCTGAACTCACGGATGGCACGGACATCATCTACGACAGTAATTTTAAAACCGATTATGGCAATTGTGACATCACTGATGATGTCATAATTGATTTTGACCATCTTTTCAAAACTGTAAAATTGACGCTTTTGAACTCACGGATGGCACAGACATCATCTACGACAGTAATTTTAAAACCGATTATGTCAATCGTGACATCACTGATGATGTCATAATTGATTTCGACATCTTTTCAAAACTGTGAAATTGATGCTTCTGAACTCACGAATGGCACAGACATCATCTACGACAGTAATTTTAAAACCGATAATGTCAATTGTGACATCACTGATGATGTCATAATTGATTTTAACCATCTTTTCAAAACTGTAAAATTGACGCTTCTGAACTCACGGATGGCACGGACATCATCTACGACAGTAATTATAAAACCGATAATGTCAATTGTGACATCACTGATGATGTCATAATTGATTTTAACCATCTTTTCAAAACTGTAAACTTGACGATTCTGAACTCACGGACGGCACGGACATCATCTACGACAGTAATTTTAAAACCGATAATGTCAATTGTGACATCACTGATGATGTCATAATTGATTTTGACCATCTTTTCAAAACTGTAAAATTGACGCTTCTGAACTCACGGAGGGCACGGACTTCATCTACGACAGTAATTTTAAAACCGATTATGTCAATTGTGACATCACTAATGATGTCATAATTGATTTTGACCATCTTTTCAAAACTGTCAATTTGACGATTCTGAACTCACGGATGGCACAGACATCATCTACGACAGTAATTTTAAAACCGATTATGTCAATTGTGACATCACTGATGATGTCATAATTGATTTTGACCATCTTTTCAAAACTGTAAAATTGATGCTTCTGAACTCACGAATGGCACGGACATCATCTACGACAGTAATTTTAAAACCGGTAATGTAAATTGTGACATCACTGATGATGTCATAATTGATTTTGACCATCTTTTCAAAACTGTAAAATTGACGCTTCTGAACTCACGGATGGCACAGACATCATCTACGACAGTAATTTTAAAACACATGATGTCAATTGTGACATCACTGATGATGTCATAATTGATTTCGACCATCTTTTCAAAACTGTAAATTTGACGATTCTGAACTCACGGATGGCACGGACATCATCTAGGACAGTAATTTTAAAACCGATTATGTCAATTGTGACATCACTGATGATGTCATAATTGATTTTGACCATCTTTTCAAAACTGTAAAATTGACGCTTCTGAACTCACGGATGGCACAGACATCATCTACGACAGTAATTTTAAAACCGATTATGTCAATTGTGACATCACTGATGATGTCATAATTGATTTTGCCCATCTTTTCGAAACTTTGAAATTGATGCTTCTGAACTCACGAATGGCACGGACATCATCTACGACAGTAATTTTAAAACCGATAATGTCAATTGTGACATCACTGATGATCTCATAATTGATTTTAACCATCTTTTCAAAACTGTAAATTTGACGATTCTGAACTCACGGATGGCACGGACATCATCTACGACAGTAATTTTAAAACCGATTATGTCAATTGTGACATCACTGATGATGTCATAATTGATTTTGACCATCTTTTCAAAACTGTAAAATTGACGCTTCTGAACTCACGGATGGCACAGACATCATCTACGACAGTAATTTTAAAACCGATTATGTCAATTGTGACATCACTGATGATGTCATAATTGATTTTAACCATCTTTTCAAAACTGTAAATTTGACGATTCTGAACTCACGGATGGCACGGACATCATCTACGACAGTAATTATAAAACCGATTATGTCAATTGTGACATCACTGATGATGTCATAATTGATTTTGACCATCTTTTCAAAACTGTAAAATTGACGCTTCTGAACTCACGGATGGCACGGACATCATCTACGACAGTAATTTTAAAACCGATAATGTCAATTGTGACATCACTGATGATGTCATAATTGATTTTAACCATCTTTTCAAAACTGTAAATTTGACGATTCTGAACTCACGGATGGCACGGACATCATCTACGACAGTAATTTTAAAACCGATTATGTCAATTGTGACATCACTGATGATGTCATAATTGATTTTGACCATCTTTTCAAAACTGTAAAATTTACGCTTCTGAACTCACTGATGGCACGGACTTCATCTAGACAGTAATTTTAAAACCGATTATGTCAATTGTGACATCACTGATGATGTCATAATTGATTTCGACATCTTTTCAAAACTGTGAAATTGATGCTTCTGAACTCACGAATGGCACAGACATCATCTACGACAGTAATTTTAAAACCGATAATGTCAATTGTGACATCACTGATGATGTCATAATTGATTTTAACCATCTTTTCAAAACTGTAAAATTGACGCTTCTGAACTCACGGATGGCACGGACATCATCTACGACAGTAATTTTAAAACCGATAATGTCAATTGTGACATCACTGATGATGTCATAATTGATTTTGACCATCTTTTCAAATCTGTAAATTTGACGATTCTGAACTCACGGATGGCACGGACATCATCTACGACTGTAATTTTAAAACCGATTATGGCAATTGTGACATCACTGATGATGTCATAATTGATTTCGACCATCTTTTCAAAACTGTAAAATTGATGCTTCTGAACTCACGAATGGCACAGACATCATCTATGACAGTAATTTTAAAACCGATAATGTCAATTGTGACATTACTGATGATGTCATAATTGATTTTGACCATCTTTTCAAATCTGTAAATTTGACGATTCTGAACTCACGGATGGCACGGACATCATCTACGACAGTAATTTTAAAACCGATTATGGCAATTGTGACATCACTGATGATGTCATAATTGATTTTGACCATCTTTTCAAAACTGTAAAATTGACGCTTTTGAACTCACGGATGGCACAGACATCATCTACGACAGTAATTTTAAAACCGATTATGTCAATTGTGACATCACTGATGATGTCATAATTGATTTCGACATCTTTTCAAAACTGTGAAATTGATGCTTCTGAACTCACGAATGGCACAGACATCATCTACGACAGTAATTTTAAAACCGATAATGTCAATTGTGACATCACTGATGATGTCATAATTGATTTTAACCATCTTTTCAAAACTGTAAAATTGACGCTTCTGAACTCACGGATGGCACGGACATCATCTACGACAGTAATTATAAAACCGATAATGTCAATTGTGACATCACTGATGATGTCATAATTGATTTTAACCATCTTTTCAAAACTGTAAACTTGACGATTCTGAACTCACGGACGGCACGGACATCATCTACGACAGTAATTTTAAAACAGATTATGTCAATTGTGACATCACTGATGATGTCATAATTGATTTTGACCAACTTTTCAAAACTGTAAAATTGACGCTTCTGAACTCACGGATGGCACATACATCATCTACGACAGTAATTTTAAAACCGATTTTGTCAATTGTGACATCACTGATGATGTCATAATTGATTTTGACCATCTTTTCAAAACTGTAAAATTGACGCTTCTAAACTCACGGATGGCACAGACATCATCTACGACAGTAGATTTAAAACCGATTATGTCAATTGTGACATCACTGATGATATCATAATTGATTTTGACAATCTTTTCAAAACTGTAAAATTGACGCTTCTGAACTCACGGATGGCAGAGACATCATCTACGACAGTAATTTTAAAACCGATTATGTCAATTGTGACATCACTGATGATGTCATAATTGATTTTGACCATCTTTTCAAAACTGTAAAATTGACGCTTCTGAACTCACGGATGGCACAGACATCATCTACGACAGTAATTTTAAAACCGATTATGTCAATTGTGACATCACTGATGATGTCATAATTGATTTTGACCATCTTTTCAAAACTGTGAAATTGATGCTTCTGAACTCACGAATGGCACGGACATCATCTACGACAGTAATTTTAAAACCGATAATGTCAATTGTGACATCACTGATGATGTCATAATTGATTTTAACCATCTTTTCAAAACTGTAAAATTGACGCTTCTGAACTCACGAATGGCACGGACTTCATCTATGACAGTAATTGTAAAACAGATTATGTCAATTGTGACATCACTGATGATGTCATAATTGATATTGACCATCTTTTCAAATCTGTAAATTTGACGATTCTGAACTCACGGATGGCACGGACATCATCTACGACAGTAATTTTAAAACCGATTATGGCAATTGTGACATCACTGATGATGTCATAATTGATTTCGACCATCTTTTCAAAACTGTAAAATTGATGCTTCTGAACTCACGGATGGCACAGACATCATCTACGACAGTAATTTTAAAACCGATTATGTCAATTGTGACATCACTGATGATGTCATAATTGATTTTGACCATCTTTTCAAAACTGTGAAATTGATGCTTCTGAACTCACGAATGGCACGGACATCATCTACGACAGTAATTTTAAAACCGATAATGTCAATTGTGACATCACTGATGATGTCATAATTGATTTTGACAATCTTTTCAAAACTGTAAAATTGACGCTTCTGAACTCACGGATGGCACGGACATCATCTACGACAGTAATTTTAAAACCGATTATGTCAATTGTGACATCACTGATGATGTCATAATTGATATTGACCATCTTTTCAAATCTGTAAATTTGACGATTCTGAACTCACGGATGGCACGGACATCATCTACGACAGTAATTTTAAAACCGATTATGGCAATTGTGACATCACTGATGATGTCATAATTGATTTCGACCATCTTTTCAAAACTGTAAAATTGATGCTTCTGAACTCACGAATGGCACGGACATCATCTATGACAGTAATTTTAAAACCGATAATGTCAATTGTGACATCACTGATGATGTCATAATTGATTTTAACCATCTTTTCAAAACTGTAAATTTGACGATTCTGAACTCACGGATGGCATGGACATCATCTACGACAGTAATTTTAAAACCGATTATGTCAATTGTGACATCACTGATGATGTCATAATTGATTTTAACCATCTCTTCAAAACTGTGAAATTGATGCTTCTGAACTCACGAATGGCACGGACATAATCTACGACAGTAATTTTAAAACCGATAATGTCAATTGTGACATCACTGATGATGTCATAATTGATTTTGACCATCTTTTCAAAACTGTAAAATTGACGCTTCTGAACTCACGGAGGGCACGGACTTCATCTACGACAGTAATTTTAAAACCGATTATGTCAATTGTGACATCACTGATGATGTCATAATTGATTTTGACCATCTTTTCAAATCTGTAAATTTGACGCTTCTGAACTCACGGATGGCACAGACATCATCTACGACAGTAATTTTAAAACCGATTATGTCAATTGTGACATCACTGATGATGTCATAATTGATTTTGACCATCTTTTCAAAACTGTAAAATTGATGCTTCTGAACTCACGAATGGCACGGACATCATCTACGACAGTAATTTTAAAACCGATAATGTCAATTGTGACATCACTGATGATGTCATAATTGATTTTGACCATCTTTTCAAATCTGTAAATTTGACGCTTCTGAACTCACGGATGGCACAGACATCATTTACGACAGTAATTTTAAAACCGATTATGTCAATTGTGACATCAATGATGATGTCATAATTGATTTTGACCATCTTTTCAAAACTGTAAAATTGATGCTTCTGAACTCACGAATGGCACGGACATCATCTACGACAGTAATTTTAAAACCGGTAATGTCAATTGTGACATCACTGATGATGTCATAATTGATTTTAACCATCTTTTCAAAACTGTAAAATTGACGCTTCTGAACTCACGGATGGCACGGACATCATCTACGATAGTAATTTTAAAACCGATTATGTCAATTGTGACATCACTGATGATGTCATAATTGATTTTGACCATCTTTTCAAAACTGTAAAATTGACGCTTCTGAACTCACGGATGGCACAGACATCATCTACGACAGTAATTTTAAAACCGATTATGTCAATTGTGACATCACTGATGATGTCATAATTGATTTTGACCATCTTTTCAAAACTGTGAATTTGATGCTTCTGAACTCCCGAATGGCACGGACATCATCTATGACAGTAATTTTAAAACCGATAATGTCAATTGTGACATCACTGATGATGTCATAATTGATTTTGACCATCTTTTCAAAACTGTGAAATTGATGCTTCTGAACTCATGAATGGCACGGACATCATCTACGACAGTAATTTTAAAACCGATTATGTAAATTGTGACATCACTGATGATGTCATAATTGATTTTGACCATCTTTTCAAAACTGTAAAATTGACGCTTCTGAACTCACGGATGGCACAGACATCATCTACGACAGTAATTTTAAAACACATTATGTCAATTGTGACATCACTGATGATGTCATAATTGATTTTAACCATCTTTTCAAAACTGTAAATTTGACGATTCTGAACTCACGGATGGCACGGACATCATCTAGGACAGTAATTTTAAAACCGATTATGTCATTTGTGACATCACTGATGATGTCATAATTGATTTTGACCATCTTTTCAAAACTGTAAAATTGACGCTTCTGAACTCACGGATGGCACAGACATCATCTACGACAGTAATTTTAAAACCGATTATGTCAATTGTGACATCACTGATGATGTCATAATTGATTTTGCCCATCTTTTCAAAACTTTGAAATTGATGCTTCTGAACTCACGAATGGCACGGACATCATCTACGACAGTAATTTTAAAACCGATAATGTCAATTGTGACATCACTGATGATCTCATAATTGATTTTAACCATCTTTTCAAAACTGTAAATTTGACGATTCTGAACTCACGGATGGCACTGACATCATCTACGACAGTAATTTTAAAACCGATTATGTCAATTGTGACATCACTGATGATGTCATAATTGATTTTGACCATCTTTTCAAAACTGTAAAATTGACGCTTCTGAACTCACGGATGGCACAGACATCATCTACGACAGTAATTTTAAAACCGATTATGTCAATTGTGACATCACTGATGATGTCATAATTGATTTTAACCATCTTTTCAAAACTGTAAATTTGACGATTCTGAACTCACGGATGGCACGGACATCATCTACGACAGTAATTTTAAAACCGATTATGTCAATTGTGACATCACTGATGATGTCATAATTGATTTTGACCATCTTTTCAAAACTGTAAAATTTAAGCTTCTGAACTCACTGATGGCACGGACTTCATCTACGACAGTAATTTTAAAACCGATTATGTCAATTGTGACATCACTGATGATGTCATAATTGATTTCGACATCTTTTCAAAACTGTGAAATTGATGCTTCTGAACTCACGAATGGCACAGACATCATCTACGACAGTAATTTTAAAACCGATAATGTCAATTGTGACATCACTGATGATCTCATAATTGATTTTAACCATCTTTTCAAAACTGTAAATTTGACGATTCTGAACTCACGGATGGCACGGACATCATCTACGACAGTAATTTTAAATACCGATTATGTCAATTGTGACATCACTGATGATGTCATAATTGATTTTGACCATCTTTTCAAAACTGAAAAATTGACGCTTCTGAACTCACGGATGGCACAGACATCATCTACGACAGTAATTTTAAAACCGATTATGTCAATTGTGACATCACTGATGATGTCATAATTGATTTTAACCATCTTTTCAAAACTGTAAATTTGACGATTCTTAACTCACGGATGGCACGGACATCATCTACGACAGTAATTTTAAAACCGATTATGTCAATTGTGACATCACTGATGATGTCATAATTGATTTTGACCATCTTTTCAAAACTGTAAAATTGACGCTTCTGAACTCACGGATGGCACGGACATCATCTACGACAGTAATTTTAAAACCGATAATGTCAATTGTGACATCACTGATGATGTCATAATTGATTTTAACCATCTTTTTAAAACTGTAAATTTGACGATTCTGAACTCACGGATGGCACGGACATCATCTACGACAGTAATTTTAAAACCGATTATGTCAATTGTGACATCACTGATGATGTCATAATTGATTTTGACCAACTTTTCAAAACTGTAAAATTGAAGCTTCTGAACTCACGGATGGCACAGACATCATCTACGACAGTAATTTTAAAACCGATCATGTCAATTGTGACATCACTGATGATGTCATAATTGATTTCGACATCTTTTCAAAACTGTGAAATTGATGGTTCTGAACTCACGAATGGCACAGACATCATCTACGACAGTAATTTTAAAACCGATAATGTCAATTGTGACATCACTGATGTCATAATTGATTTTAACCATCTTTTCAAAACTGTAAAATTGACGCTTCTGAACTCACGGATGGCACGGACATCATCTACGACAGTAATTTTAAAACCGATAATGTCAATTGTGACATCACTGATGATGTCATAATTGATTTTAACCATCTTTTCAAAACTGTAAATTTGACGATTCTGAACTCACGGATGGCACGGACATCATCTACGACAGTAATTTTAAAACCGATTATGTCAATTGTGACATCACTGATGATGTCATAATTGATTTTGACCATCTTTTCAAAACTGTAAAATTGACGATTCTGAACTCACGGATGGCACGGACATCATCTACGACAGTAATTTTAAAACCGATTATGTCAACTGTGACATCACTGATGATGTCATAATTGATTTTAACCATCTTTTTAAAACTGTAAAATTGACGCTTCTGAACTCACGGATGGCACGGACATCATCTACGACAGTAATTTTAAAACCGATAATGTCAATTGTGACATCACTGATGATGTCATAATTGATTTTGACCATCTTTTCAAATCTGTAAATTTGACGATTCTGAACTCACGGATGGCACGGACATCATCTACGACAGTAATTTTAAAACCGATTATGGCAATTGTGACATCACTGATGATATCATAATTGATTTCGACCATCTTTTCAAAACTGTAAAATTGATGCTTCTGAACTCACGAATGGCACGGACATCATCTATGACAGTAATTTTAAAACCGATAATGTCAATTGTGACATCACTGATGATGTCATAATTGATTTTAACCATCTTTTCAAAACTGTAAGATTGACGCTTCTGAACTCACGGATGGCACGGACATCATCTACGACAGTAATTTTAAAACCGATTATGTCAATTGTGACATCACTGATGATGTCATAATTGATTTTGACCATCTTTTTAAAACTGTAAAATTGACGCTTCTGAACTCACGGATGGCACAGACATCATCTACGACAGTAATTTTAAAACCGATTATGTCAATTGTGACATCACTGATGATGTAATAATTGATTTCGACATCTTTTCAAAACTGTGAAATTGATGCTTCTGAACTCACGAATGGCACAGACATCATCTACGACAGTAATTTTAAAACCGATAATGTCAATTGTGACATCACTGATGATGTCATAATTGATTTTAACCATCTTTTCAAAACTGTAAATTTGACGATTCTGAACTCACGGATGGCACGGACATCATCTACGACAGTAATTTTAAAACCGATTATGTCAATTGTGACATCACTGATGATGTCATAATTGATTTTGACCATCTTTTCAAAACTGTAAAATTTACGCTTCTGAACTCACTGATGGCACGGACTTCATCTACGACAGTAATTTTAAAACCGATTATGTCAATTGTGACATCACTGATGATGTCATAATTGATTTTGACATCTTTTCAAAACTGTGAAATTGATGCTTCTGAACTCACGAATGGCACAGACATCATCTACGACAGTAATTTTAAAACCGATAATGTCAATTGTGACATCACTGATGATGTCATAATTGATTTTAACCATCTTTTCAAAACTGTAAAATTGACGCTTCTTAACTCACGGATGGCACGGACATCATCTACGACAGTAATTTTAAAACCGATAATGTCAATTGTGACATCACTGATGATGTCATAATTGATTTTAACCATCTTTTCAAAACTGTAAATTTGACGATTCTGAACTCACGGATGGCACGGACATCATCTACGACAGTAATTTTAAAACCGATTATGTCAATTGTGACATCACTGATGATGTCATAATTGATTTTGACCAACTTTTCAAAACTGTAAAATTGACGCTTCTGAACTCACGGATGGCACAGACATCATCTACGACAGTAATTTTAAAACCGATTATGTCAATTGTGACATCACTGATGATGTCATAATTGATTTTGACCATCTTTTCAAAACTGGGAAATTGATGCTTCTGAACTCACGAATGGCACGGACATCATCTACGACAGTAATTTTAAAACCGATAATGTCAATTGTGACATCACTGATGATGTCATAATTGATTTTAACCATCTTTTCAAAACTGTTAAATTGACGCTTCTGAACTCACGGATGGCACGGACATCATCTACGATAGTAATTTTAAAACCGATTATGTCAATTGTGACATCACTGATGATGTCATAATTGATTTTGACCATCTTTTCAAAACTGTAAAATTGACGCTTCTGAACTCACGGATGGCACAGACATCATCTACGACAGTAATTTTAAAACCGATTATGTCAATTGTGACATCACTGATGATGTCATAATTGATTTTGCCCATCTTTTCGAAACTTTGAAATTGATGCTTTTGAACTCACGAATGGCACGGACATCATCTACGACAGTAATTTTAAAACCGATAATGTCATATGTGACATCACTGATGATCTCATAATTGATTTTAACCATCTTTTCAAAACTGTAAATTTGACGATGCTGAACTCACGGATGGCACGGACATCATCTACGACAGTAATTTTAAAACCGATTATGTCAATTGTGACATCACTGATGATGTCATAATTGATTTTGACCATCTTTTCAAAACTGTAAAATTGACGCTTCTGAACTCACGGATGGCACAGACATCATCTACGACAGTAATTTTAAAACCGATTATGTCAATTGTGACATCACTGATGATGTCATAATTGATTTTAACCATCTTTTCAAAACTGTAAATTTGACGATTCTGAACTCACGGATGGCACGGACATCATCTACGACAGTAATTTTAAAACCGATTATGTCAATTGTGACATCACTGATGATGTCATAATTGATTTTAACCATCTTTTCAAAACTGTAAATTTGACGATTCTGAACTCACGGATGGCACGGACATCATCTACGACAGTAATTTTAAAACCGATTATGTCAATTGTGACATCACTGATGATGTCATAATTGATTTTGACCATCTTTTCAAAACTGTAAAATTTACGCTTCTGAACTCACTGATGGCACGGACTTCATCTACGACAGTAATTTTAAAACCGATTATGTCAATTGTGACATCACTGATGATGTCATAATTGATTTCGACATCTTTTCAAAACTGTGAAATTGATGCTTCTGAACTCACGAATGGCACAGACATCATCTACGACAGTAATTTTAAAACCGATAATGTCAATTGTGACATCACTGATGATGTCATAATTGATTTTAACCAACTTTTCAAAACTGTAAAATTGACGCTTCTGAACTCACGGATGGCACGGACATCATCTACGACAGTAATTTTAAAACCGATAATGTCAATTGTGACATCACTGATGATGTCATAATTGATTTTGACCATCTTTTCAAATCTGTAAATTTGACGATTCTGAACTCACGGATGGCACGGACATCATCTACGACAGTAATTTTAAAACCGATTATGGCAATTGTGACATCACTGATGATGTCATAATTGATTTCGACCATCTTTTCAAAACTGTAAAATTGATGCTTCTGAACTCACGAATGGCACAGACATCATCTATGACAGTAATTTTAAAACCGATAATGTCAATTGTGACATTACTGATGATGTCATAATTGATTTTGACCATCTTTTCAAATCTGTAAATTTGACGATTCTGAACTCACGGATGGCACGGACATCATCTACGACAGTAATTTTAAAACCGATTATGGCAATTGTGACATCACTGATGATGTCATAATTGATTTCGACCATCTTTTCAAAACTGTAAAATTGATGCTTCTGAACTCACGAATGGCACAGACATCATCTATGACAGTAATTTTAAAACCGATAATGTCAATTGTGACATTACTGATGATGTCATAATTGATTTTGACCATCTTTTCAAAACTGTAAAATTGACGCTTCTGAACTCACGGATGGCACAGACATCATCTACGACAGTAATTTTAAAACCGATTATGTCAATTGTGACATCACTGATGATGTCATAATTGATTTTAACCATCTTTTCAAAACTGTAAATTTGACGATTCTGAACTCACGGATGGCACGGACATCATCTACGACAGTAATTTTAAAACCGATTATGTCAATTGTGACATCACTGATGATGTCATAATTGATTTTGACCATCTTTTCAAAACTGTAAAATTTAAGCTTCTGAACTCACTGATGGCACGGACTTCATCTACGACAGTAATTTTAAAACCGATTATGTCAATTGTGACATCACTGATGATGTCATAATTGATTTCGACATCTTTTCAAAACTGTGAAATTGATGCTTCTGAACTCACGAATGGCACAGACATCATCTACGACAGTAATTTTAAAACCGATAATGTCAATTGTGACATCACTGATGATCTCATAATTGATTTTAACCATCTTTTCAAAACTGTAAAATTGACACTTCTGAACTCAAGGATGGCACAGACATCATCTACGACAGTAATTTTAAAACCGATTTTGTCAATTGTGACATCACTGATGATGTCATAATTGATTTTGACCATCTTTTCAAAACTGTAAAATTGACGCTTCTAAACTCACGGATGGCACAGACATCATCTACGACAGTAGATTTAAAACCGATTATGTCAATTGTGACATCACTGATGATATCATAATTGATTTTGACAATCTTTTCAAAACTGTAAAATTGACGCTTCTGAACTCACGGATGGCAGAGACATCATCTACGACAGTAATTTTAAAACCGATTATGTCAATTGTGACATCACTGATGATGTCATAATTGATTTTGACCATCTTTTCAAAACTGTAAAATTGACGCTTCTGAACTCACGGATGGCACAGACATCATCTACGACAGTAATTTTAAAACCGATTATGTCAATTGTGACATCACTGATGATGTCATAATTGATTTTGACCATCTTTTCAAAACTGTGAAATTGATGCTTCTGAACTCACGAATGGCACGGACATCATCTACGACAGTAATTTTAAAACCGATAATGTCAATTGTGACATCACTGATGATGTCATAATTGATTTTAACCATCTTTTCAAAACTGTAAAATTGACGCTTCTGAACTCACGGATGGCACGGACTTCATCTACGACAGTAATTGTAAAACAGATTATGTCAATTGTGACATCACTGATGATGTCATAATTGATTTTGACAATCTTTTCAAAACTGTAAAATTGACGCTTCTGAACTCACGGATGGCACAGGCATCATCTACGACAGTCATTTTAAAACCGATTATGTCAATTGTGACATCACTGATGATGTCATAATTGATATTGACCATCTTTTCAAATCTGTAAATTTGACGATTCTGAACTCACGGATGGCACGGACATCATCTACGACAGTAATTTTAAAACCGATTATGGCAATTGTGACATCACTGATGATGTCATAATTGATTTCGACCATCTTTTCAAAACTGTAAATTTGACGATTCTGAACTCACGGATGGCATGGACATCATCTACGACAGTAATTTTAAAACCGATTATGTCAATTGTGACATCACTGATGATGTCATAATTGATTTTAACCATCTCTTCAAAACTGTGAAATTGATGCTTCTGAACTCACGAATGGCACGGACATAATCTACGACAGTAATTTTAAAACCGATAATGTCAATTGTGACATCACTGATGATGTCATAATTGATTTTGACCATCTTTTCAAAACTGTAAAATTGACGCTTCTGAACTCACGGAGGGCACGGACTTCATCTACGACAGTAATTTTAAAACCGATTATGTCAATTGTGACATCACTGATGATGTCATAATTGATTTTGACCATCTTTTCAAATCTGTAAATTTGACGCTTCTGAACTCACGGATGGCACAGACATCATCTACGACAGTAATTTTAAAACCGATTATGTCAATTGTGACATCACTGATGATGTCATAATTGATTTTGACCATCTTTTCAAAACTGTAAAATTGATGCTTCTGAACTCACGAATGGCACGGACATCATCTACGACAGTAATTTTAAAACCGATAATGTCAATTGTGACATCACTGATGATGTCATAATTGATTTTGACCATCTTTTCAAATCTGTAAATTTGACGCTTCTGAACTCACGGATGGCACAGACATCATCTACGACAGTAATTTTAAAACCGATTATGTCAATTGTGACATCACTGATGATGTCATAATTGATTTTGACCATCTTTTCAAAACTGTAAAATTGATGCTTCTGAACTCACGAATGGCACGGACATCATCTACGACAGTAATTTTAAAACCGGTAATGTCAATTGTGACATCACTGATGATGTCATAATTGATTTTAACCATCTTTTCAAAACGGTAAAATTGACGCTTCTGAACTCACGGATGGCACGGACATCATCTACGATAGTAATTTTAAAACCGATTATGTCAATTGTGACATCACTGATGATGTCATAATTGATTTTGACCATATTTTCAAAACTGTGAATTTGATGCTTCTGAACTCCCGAATGGCACGGACATCATCTATGACAGTAATTTTAAAACCGATAATGTCAATTGTGACATCACTGATGATGTCATAATTGATTTTGACCATCTTTTCAAATCTGTAAATTTGACGCTTCTGAACTCACGGATGGCACAGACATCATCTACGACAGTAATTTTAAAACCGATTATGTCAATTGTGACATCACTGATGATGTCATAATTGATTTTGACCATCTTTTCAAAACTGTAAAATTGATGCTTCTGAACTCACGAATGGCACGGACATCATCTACGACAGTAATTTTAAAACCGGTAATGTCAATTGTGACATCACTGATGATGTCATAATTGATTTTAACCATCTTTTCAAAACGGTAAAATTGACGCTTCTGAACTCACGGATGGCACGGACATCATCTACGATAGTAATTTTAAAACCGATTATGTCAATTGTGACATCACTGATGATGTCATAATTGATTTTGACCATCTTTTCAAAACTGTGAATTTGATGCTTCTGAACTCCCGAATGGCACGGACATCATCTATGACAGTAATTTTAAAACCGATAATGTCAATTGTGACATCACTGATGATGTCATAATTGATTTTGACCATCTTTTCAAAACTGTGAAATTGATGCTTCTGAACTCATGAATGGCACGGACATCATCTACGACAGTAATTTTAAAACCGATTATGTAAATTGTGACATCACTGATGATGTCATAATTGATTTTGACCATCTTTTCAAAACTGTAAAATTGACGCTTCTGAACTCACGGATGGCACAGACATCATCTACGACAGTAATTTTAAAACACATTATGTCAATTGTGACATCACTGATGATGTCATAATTGATTTTAACCATCTTTTCAAAACTGTAAATTTGACGATTCTGAACTCACGGATGGCACGGACATCATCTAGGACAGTAATTTTAAAACCGATTATGTCATTTGTGACATCACTGATGATGTCATAATTGATATTGACCATCTTTTCAAAACTGTAAAATTGACGCTTCTGAACTCACGGATGGCACAGACATCATCTACGACAGTAATTTTAAAACCGATTATGTCAATTGTGACATCACTGATGATGTCATAATTTATTTTGCCCATCTTTTCAAAACTTTTAAATTGATGCTTCTGAACTCACGAATGGCACGGACATCATCTACGACAGTAATTTTAAAACCGATAATGTCAATTGTGACATCACTGATGATCTCATAATTGATTTTAACCATCTTTTCAAAACTGTAAATTTGACGATTCTGAACTCACGGATGGCACTGACATCATCTACGACAGTAATTTTAAAACCGATTATGTCAATTGTGACATCACTGATGATGTCATAATTGATTTTGACCATCTTTTCAAAACTGTAAAATTGACGCTTCTGAACTCACGGATGGCACAGACATCATCTACGACAGTAATTTTAAAACCGATTATGTCAATTGTGACATCACTGATGATGTCATAATTGATTTTAACCATCTTTTCAAAACTGTAAATTTGACGATTCTGAACTCACGGATGGCACGGACATCATCTACGACAGTAATTTTAAAACCGATTATGTCAATTGTGACATCACTGATGATGTCATAATTGATTTTGACCATCTTTTCAAAACTGTAAAATTTACGCTTCTGAACTCACTGATGGCACGGACTTCATCTACGACAGTAATTTTAAAACCGATTATGTCAATTGTGACATCACTGATGATGTCATAATTGATTTCGACATCTTTTCAAAACTGTGAAATTGATGCTTCTGAACTCACGAATGGCACAGACATCATCTACGACAGTAATTTTAAAACCGATAATGTCAATTGTGACATCACTGATGATCTCATAATTGATTTTAACCATCTTTTCAAAACTGTAAATTTGACGATTCTGAACTCACGGATGGCACGGACATCATCTACGACAGTAATTTTAAAACCGATTATGTCAATTGTGACATCACTGATGATGTCATAATTGATTTTGACCATCTTTTCAAAACTGTAAAATTGACGCTTCTGAACTCACGGATGGCACGGACATCATCTACGACAGTAATTTTAAAACCGATAATGTCAATTGTGACATCACTGATGATGTCATAATTGATTTTAACCATCTTTTCAAAACTGTAAATTTGACGATTCTGAACTCACGGATGGCACGGACATCATCTACGACAGTAATTTTAAAACCGATTATGTCAATTGTGACATCACTGATGATGTCATAATTGATTTTGACCAACTTTTCAAAACTGTAAAATTGACGCTTCTGAACTCACGGATGGCACAGACATCATCTACGACAGTAATTTTAAAACCGATCATGTCAATTGTGACATCACTGATGATGTCATAATTGATTTCGACATCTTTTCAAAACTGTGAAATTGATGGTTCTGAACTCACGAATGGCACAGACATCATCTACGACAGTAATTTTAAAACCGATAATGTCAATTGTGACATCACTGATGATGTCATAATTGATTTTAACCATCTTTTCAAAACTGTAAAATTGACGCTTCTGAACTCACGGATGGCACGGACATCATCTACGACAGTAATTTTAAAACCGATAATGTCAATTGTGACATCACTGATGATGTCATAATTGATTTTAACCATCTTTTCAAAACTGTAAATTTGACGATTCTGAACTCACGGATGGCACGGACATCATCTACGACAGTAATTTTAAAACCGATTATGTCAATTGTGACATCACTGATGATGTCATAATTGATTTTGACCATCTTTTCAAAACTGTAAAATTGACGATTCTGAACTCACGGATGGCACGGACATCATCTACGACAGTAATTTTAAAACCGATTATGTCAATTGTGACATCACTGATTATGTCATAATTGATTTTAACCATCTTTTTAAAACTGTAAAATTGACGCTTCTGAACTCACGGATGGCACGGACATCATCTACGACAGTAATTTTAAAACCGATAATGTCAATTGTGACATCACTGATGATGTCATAATTGATTTTGACCATCTTTTCAAATCTGTAAATTTGACGATTCTGAACTCACGGATGGCACGGACATCATCTACGACAGTAATTTTAAAAACGATTATGGCAATTGTGACATCACTGATGATATCATAATTGATTTCGACCATCTTTTCAAAACTGTAAAATTGATGCTTCTGAACTCACGAATGGCACGGACATCATCTATGACAGTAATTTTAAAACCGATAATGTCAATTGTGACATCACTGATGATGTCATAATTGATTTTAACCATCTTTTCAAAACTGTAAGATTGACGCTTCTGAACTCACGGATGGCACGGACATCATCTACGACAGTAATTTTAAAACCGATTATGTCAATTGTGACATCACTGATGATGTCATAATTGATTTTGATCATCTTTTTAAAACTGTAAAATTGACGCTTCTGAACTCACGGATGGCACAGACATCATCTACGACAGTAATTTTAAAACCGATTATGTCAATTGTGACATCACTGATGATGTAATAATTGATTTCGACATCTTTTCAAAACTGTGAAATTGATGCTTCTGAACTCACGAATGGCACAGACATCATCTACGACAGTAATTTTAAAACCGATAATGTCAATTGTGACATCACTGATGATGTCATAATTGATTTTAACCATCTTTTCAAAACTGTAAAATTTACGCTTCTGAACTCACGGATGGCACGGACATCATCTACGACAGTAATTTTAAAACCGATAATGTCAATTGTGACATCACTGATGATGTCATAATTGATTTTAACCATCTTTTCAAAACTGTAAATTTGATGATTCTGAACTCACGGATGGCACGGACATCATCTACGACAGTAATTTTAAAACCGATTATGTCAATTGTGACATCACTGATGATGTCATAATTGATTTTGACCAACTTTTCAAAACTGTAAAATTGACGCTTCTGAACTCACGGATGGCACAGACATCATCTACGACAGTAATTTTAAAACCGATTATGTCAATTGTGACATCACTGATGATGTCATAATTGATTTTGACCATCTTTTCAAAACTGTAAATTTGACGATTCTGAACTCACGGATGGCACTGACATCATCTACGACAGTAATTTTAAAACCGATTATGTCAATTGTGACATCACTGATGATGTCATAATTGATTTTGACCATCTTTTCAAAACTGTAAAATTGACGCTTCTGAACTCACGGATGGCACAGACATCATCTACGACAGTAATTTTAAAACCGATTATGTCAATTGTGACATCACTGATGATGTCATAATTGATTTTAACCATCTTTTCAAAACTGTAAATTTGACGATTCTGAACTCACGGATGGCACGGACATCATCTACGACAGTAATTTTAAAACCGATTATGTCAATTGTGACATCACTGATGATGTCATAATTGATTTTGACCATCTTTTCAAAACTGTAAAATTTACGCTTCTGAACTCACTGATGGCACGGACTTCATCTACGACAGTAATTTTAAAACCGATTATGTCAATTGTGACATCACTGATGATGTCATAATTGATTTCGACATCTTTTCAAAACTGTGAAATTGATGCTTCTGAACTCACGAATGGCACAGACATCATCTACGACAGTAATTTTAAAACCGATAATGTCAATTGTGACATCACTGATGATCTCATAATTGATTTTAACCATCTTTTCAAAACTGTAAATTTGACGATTCTGAACTCACGGATGGCACGGACATCATCTACGACAGTAATTTTAAAACCGATTATGTCAATTGTGACATCACTGATGATGTCATAATTGATTTTGACCATCTTTTCAAAACTGTAAAATTGACGCTTCTGAACTCACGGATGGCACGGACATCATCTACGACAGTAATTTTAAAACCGATAATGTCAATTGTGACATCACTGATGATGTCATAATTGATTTTAACCATCTTTTCAAAACTGTAAATTTGACGATTCTGAACTCACGGATGGCACGGACATCATCTACGACAGTAATTTTAAAACCGATTATGTCAATTGTGACATCACTGATGATGTCATAATTGATTTTGACCAACTTTTCAAAACTGTAAAATTGACGCTTCTGAACTCACGGATGGCACAGACATCATCTACGACAGTAATTTTAAAACCGATCATGTCAATTGTGACATCACTGATGATGTCATAATTGATTTCGACATCTTTTCAAAACTGTGAAATTGATGGTTCTGAACTCACGAATGGCACAGACATCATCTACGACAGTAATTTTAAAACCGATAATGTCAATTGTGACATCACTGATGATGTCATAATTGATTTTAACCATCTTTTCAAAACTGTAAAATTGACGCTTCTGAACTCACGGATGGCACGGACATCATCTACGACAGTAATTTTAAAACCGATAATGTCAATTGTGACATCACTGATGATGTCATAATTGATTTTAACCATCTTTTCAAAACTGTAAATTTGACGATTCTGAACTCACGGATGGCACGGACATCATCTACGACAGTAATTTTAAAACCGATTATGTCAATTGTGACATCACTGATGATGTCATAATTGATTTTGACCATCTTTTCAAAACTGTAAAATTGACGATTCTGAACTCACGGATGGCACGGACATCATCTACGACAGTAATTTTAAAACCGATTATGTCAATTGTGACATCACTGATTATGTCATAATTGATTTTAACCATCTTTTTAAAACTGTAAAATTGACGCTTCTGAACTCACGGATGGCACGGACATCATCTACGACAGTAATTTTAAAACCGATAATGTCAATTGTGACATCACTGATGATGTCATAATTGATTTTGACCATCTTTTCAAATCTGTAAATTTGACGATTCTGAACTCACGGATGGCACGGACATCATCTACGACAGTAATTTTAAAAACGATTATGGCAATTGTGACATCACTGATGATATCATAATTGATTTCGACCATCTTTTCAAAACTGTAAAATTGATGCTTCTGAACTCACGAATGGCACGGACATCATCTATGACAGTAATTTTAAAACCGATAATGTCAATTGTGACATCACTGATGATGTCATAATTGATTTTAACCATCTTTTCAAAACTGTAAGATTGACGCTTCTGAACTCACGGATGGCACGGACATCATCTACGACAGTAATTTTAAAACCGATTATGTCAATTGTGACATCACTGATGATGTCATAATTGATTTTGATCATCTTTTTAAAACTGTAAAATTGACGCTTCTGAACTCACGGATGGCACAGACATCATCTACGACAGTAATTTTAAAACCGATTATGTCAATTGTGACATCACTGATGATGTAATAATTGATTTCGACATCTTTTCAAAACTGTGAAATTGATGCTTCTGAACTCACGAATGGCACAGACATCATCTACGACAGTAATTTTAAAACCGATAATGTCAATTGTGACATCACTGATGATGTCATAATTGATTTTAACCATCTTTTCAAAACTGTAAAATTTACGCTTCTGAACTCACGGATGGCACGGACATCATCTACGACAGTAATTTTAAAACCGATAATGTCAATTGTGACATCACTGATGATGTCATAATTGATTTTAACCATCTTTTCAAAACTGTAAATTTGACGATTCTGAACTCACGGATGGCACGGACATCATCTACGACAGTAATTTTAAAACCGATTATGTCAATTGTGACATCACTGATGATGTCATAATTGATTTTGACCAACTTTTCAAAACTGTAAAATTGACGCTTCTGAACTCACGGATGGCACAGACATCATCTACGACAGTAATTTTAAAACCGATTATGTCAATTGTGACATCACTGATGATGTCATAATTGATTTTGACCATCTTTTCAAAACTGGGAAATTGATGCTTCTGAACTCACGAATGGCACGGACATCATCTACGACAGTAATTTTAAAACCGATAATGTCAATTGTGACATCACTGATGATGTCATAATTGATTTTAACCATCTTTTCAAAACTGTTAAATTGACGCTTCTGAACTCACGGATGGCACGGACATCATCTACGACAGTAATTTTAAAACCGATTATGTCAATTGTGACATCACTGATGATGTCATAATTGATTTTGACCATCTTTTCAAAACTGTAAAATTGACGCTTCTGAACTCACGGATGGCACAGACATCATCTACGACAGTAATTTTAAAACCGATTATGTCAATTGTGACATCACTGATGATGTCATAATTGATTTTGCCCATCTTTTCGAAACTTTGAAATTGATGCTTCTGAACTCACGAATGGCACGGACATCATCTACGACAGTAATTTTAAAACCGATAATGTCATATGTGACATCACTGATGATCTCATAATTGATTTTAACCATCTTTTCAAAACTGTAAATTTGACGATTCTGAACTCACGGATGGCACGGACATCATCTACGACAGTAATTTTAAAACCGATTATGTCAATTGTGACATCACTGATGATGTCATAATTGATTTTGACCATCTTTTCAAAACTGTAAAATTGACGCTTCTGAACTCACGGATGGCACAGACATCATCTACGACAGTAATTTTAAAACCGATTATGTCAATTGTGACATCACTGATGATGTCATAATTGATTTTAACCATCTTTTCAAAACTGTAAATTTGACGATTCTGAACTCACGGATGGCACGGACATCATCTACGACAGTAATTTTAAAACCGAGTATGTCAATTGTGACATCACTGATGATGTCATAATTGATTTTGACCATCTTTTCAAAACTGTAAAATTGACGCTTCTGAACTCACGGATGGCACGGACATCATCTACGACAGTAATTTTAAAACCGATAATGTCAATTGTGACATCACTGATGATGTCATAATTGATTTTAACCATCTTTTCAAAACTGTAAATTTGACGATTCTGAACTCACGGATGGCACAGACATCATCTACGACAGTAATTTTAAAACCGATAATGTCAATTGTGACATCACTGATGATCTCATAATTGATTTTAACCATCTTTTCAAAACTGTAAAATTGACACTTCTGAACTCAAGGATGGCACAGACATCATCTACGACAGTAATTTTAAAACCGATTTTGTCAATTGTGACATCACTGATGATGTCATAATTGATTTTGACCATCTTTTCAAAACTGTAAAATTGACGCTTCTAAACTCACGGATGGCACAGACATCATCTACGACAGTAGATTTAAAACCGATTATGTCAATTGTGACATCACTGATGATATCATAATTGATTTTGACAATCTTTTCAAAACTGTAAAATTGACGCTTCTGAACTCACGGATGGCAGAGACATCATCTACGACAGTAATTTTAAAACCGATTATGTCAATTGTGACATCACTGATGATGTCATAATTGATTTTGACCATCTTTTCAAAACTGTAAAATTGACGCTTCTGAACTCACGGATGGCACAGACATCATCTACGACAGTAATTTTAAAACCGATTATGTCAATTGTGACATCACTGATGATGTCATAATTGATTTTGACCATCTTTTCAAAACTGTGAAATTGATGCTTCTGAACTCACGAATGGCACGGACATCATCTACGACAGTAATTTTAAAACCGATAATGTCAATTGTGACATCACTGATGATGTCATAATTGATTTTAACCATCTTTTCAAAACTGTAAAATTGACGCTTCTGAACTCACGGATGGCACGGACTTCATCTACGACAGTAATTGTAAAACAGATTATGTCAATTGTGACATCACTGATGATGTCATAATTGATTTTGACAATCTTTTCAAAACTGTAAAATTGACGCTTCTGAACTCACGGATGGCACAGGCATCATCTACGACAGTCATTTTAAAACCGATTATGTCAATTGTGACATCACTGATGATGTCATAATTGATATTGACCATCTTTTCAAATCTGTAAATTTGACGATTCTGAACTCACGGATGGCACGGACATCATCTACGACAGTAATTTTAAAACCGATTATGGCAATTGTGACATCACTGATGATGTCATAATTGATTTCGACCATCTTTTCAAAACTGTAAATTTGACGATTCTGAACTCACGGATGGCATGGACATCATCTACGACAGTAATTTTAAAACCGATTATGTCAATTGTGACATCACTGATGATGTCATAATTGATTTTAACCATCTCTTCAAAACTGTGAAATTGATGCTTCTGAACTCACGAATGGCACGGACATAATCTACGACAGTAATTTTAAAACCGATAATGTCAATTGTGACATCACTGATGATGTCATAATTGATTTTGACCATCTTTTCAAAACTGTAAAATTGACGCTTCTGAACTCACGGAGGGCACGGACTTCATCTACGACAGTAATTTTAAAACCGATTATGTCAATTGTGACATCACTGATGATGTCATAATTGATTTTGACCATCTTTTCAAATCTGTAAATTTGACGCTTCTGAACTCACGGATGGCACAGACATCATCTACGACAGTAATTTTAAAACCGATTATGTCAATTGTGACATCACTGATGATGTCATAATTGATTTTGACCATCTTTTCAAAACTGTAAAATTGATGCTTCTGAACTCACGAATGGCACGGACATCATCTACGACAGTAATTTTAAAACCGATAATGTCAATTGTGACATCACTGATGATGTCATAATTGATTTTGACCATCTTTTCAAATCTGTAAATTTGACGCTTCTGAACTCACGGATGGCACAGACATCATCTACGACAGTAATTTTAAAACCGATTATGTCAATTGTGACATCACTGATGATGTCATAATTGATTTTGACCATCTTTTCAAAACTGTAAAATTGATGCTTCTGAACTCACGAATGGCACGGACATCATCTACGACAGTAATTTTAAAACCGGTAATGTCAATTGTGACATCACTGATGATGTCATAATTGATTTTAACCATCTTTTCAAAACGGTAAAATTGACGCTTCTGAACTCACGGATGGCACGGACATCATCTACGATAGTAATTTTAAAACCGATTATGTCAATTGTGACATCACTGATGATGTCATAATTGATTTTGACCATCTTTTCAAAACTGTGAATTTGATGCTTCTGAACTCCCGAATGGCACGGACATCATCTATGACAGTAATTTTAAAACCGATAATGTCAATTGTGACATCACTGATGATGTCATAATTGATTTTGACCATCTTTTCAAATCTGTAAATTTGACGCTTCTGAACTCACGGATGGCACAGACATCATCTACGACAGTAATTTTAAAACCGATTATGTCAATTGTGACATCACTGATGATGTCATAATTGATTTTGACCATCTTTTCAAAACTGTAAAATTGATGCTTCTGAACTCACGAATGGCACGGACATCATCTACGACAGTAATTTTAAAACCGGTAATGTCAATTGTGACATCACTGATGATGTCATAATTGATTTTAACCATCTTTTCAAAACGGTAAAATTGACGCTTCTGAACTCACGGATGGCACGGACATCATCTACGATAGTAATTTTAAAACCGATTATGTCAATTGTGACATCACTGATGATGTCATAATTGATTTTGACCATCTTTTCAAAACTGTGAATTTGATGCTTCTGAACTCCCGAATGGCACGGACATCATCTATGACAGTAATTTTAAAACCGATAATGTCAATTGTGACATCACTGATGATGTCATAATTGATTTTGACCATCTTTTCAAAACTGTGAAATTGATGCTTCTGAACTCATGAATGGCACGGACATCATCTACGACAGTAATTTTAAAACCGATTATGTAAATTGTGACATCACTGATGATGTCATAATTGATTTTGACCATCTTTTCAAAACTGTAAAATTGACGCTTCTGAACTCACGGATGGCACAGACATCATCTACGACAGTAATTTTAAAACACATTATGTCAATTGTGACATCACTGATGATGTCATAATTGATTTTAACCATCTTTTCAAAACTGTAAATTTGACGATTCTGAACTCACGGATGGCACGGACATCATCTAGGACAGTAATTTTAAAACCGATTATGTCATTTGTGACATCACTGATGATGTCATAATTGATATTGACCATCTTTTCAAAACTGTAAAATTGACGCTTCTGAACTCACGGATGGCACAGACATCATCTACGACAGTAATTTTAAAACCGATTATGTCAATTGTGACATCACTGATGATGTCATAATTTATTTTGCCCATCTTTTCAAAACTTTTAAATTGATGCTTCTGAACTCACGAATGGCACGGACATCATCTACGACAGTAATTTTAAAACCGATAATGTCAATTGTGACATCACTGATGATCTCATAATTGATTTTAACCATCTTTTCAAAACTGTAAATTTGACGATTCTGAACTCACGGATGGCACTGACATCATCTACGACAGTAATTTTAAAACCGATTATGTCAATTGTGACATCACTGATGATGTCATAATTGATTTTGACCATCTTTTCAAAACTGTAAAATTGACGCTTCTGAACTCACGGATGGCACAGACATCATCTACGACAGTAATTTTAAAACCGATTATGTCAATTGTGACATCACTGATGATGTCATAATTGATTTTAACCATCTTTTCAAAACTGTAAATTTGACGATTCTGAACTCACGGATGGCACGGACATCATCTACGACAGTAATTTTAAAACCGATTATGTCAATTGTGACATCACTGATGATGTCATAATTGATTTTGACCATCTTTTCAAAACTGTAAAATTTACGCTTCTGAACTCACTGATGGCACGGACTTCATCTACGACAGTAATTTTAAAACCGATTATGTCAATTGTGACATCACTGATGATGTCATAATTGATTTCGACATCTTTTCAAAACTGTGAAATTGATGCTTCTGAACTCACGAATGGCACAGACATCATCTACGACAGTAATTTTAAAACCGATAATGTCAATTGTGACATCACTGATGATCTCATAATTAATTTTAACCATCTTTTCAAAACTGTAAATTTGACGATTCTGAACTCACGGATGGCACGGACATCATCTACGACAGTAATTTTAAAACCGATTATGTCAATTGTGACATCACTGATGATGTCATAATTGATTTTGACCATCTTTTCAAAACTGTAAAATTGACGCTTCTGAACTCACGGATGGCACGGACATCATCTACGACAGTAATTTTAAAACCGATAATGTCAATTGTGACATCACTGATGATGTCATAATTGATTTTAACCATCTTTTCAAAACTGTAAATTTGACGATTCTGAACTCACGGATGGCACGGACATCATCTACGACAGTAATTTTAAAACCGATTATGTCAATTGTGACATCACTGATGATGTCATAATTGATTTTGACCAACTTTTCAAAACTGTAAAATTGACGCTTCTGAACTCACGGATGGCACAGACATCATCTACGACAGTAATTTTAAAACCGATCATGTCAATTGTGACATCACTGATGATGTCATAATTGATTTCGACATCTTTTCAAAACTGTGAAATTGATGGTTCTGAACTCACGAATGGCACAGACATCATCTACGACAGTAATTTTAAAACCGATAATGTCAATTGTGACATCACTGATGATGTCATAATTGATTTTAACCATCTTTTCAAAACTGTAAAATTGACGCTTCTGAACTCACGGATGGCACGGACATCATCTACGACAGTAATTTTAAAACCGATAATGTCAATTGTGACATCACTGATGATGTCATAATTGATTTTAACCATCTTTTCAAAACTGTAAATTTGACGATTCTGAACTCACGGATGGCACGGACATCATCTACGACAGTAATTTTAAAACCGATTATGTCAATTGTGACATCACTGATGATGTCATAATTGATTTTGACCATCTTTTCAAAACTGTAAAATTGACGATTCTGAACTCACGGATGGCACGGACATCATCTACGACAGTAATTTTAAAACCGATTATGTCAATTGTGACATCACTGATTATGTCATAATTGATTTTAACCATCTTTTTAAAACTGTAAAATTGACGCTTCTGAACTCACGGATGGCACGGACATCATCTACGACAGTAATTTTAAAACCGATAATGTCAATTGTGACATCACTGATGATGTCATAATTGATTTTGACCATCTTTTCAAATCTGTAAATTTGACGATTCTGAACTCACGGATGGCACGGACATCATCTACGACAGTAATTTTAAAAACGATTATGGCAATTGTGACATCACTGATGATATCATAATTGATTTCGACCATCTTTTCAAAACTGTAAAATTGATGCTTCTGAACTCACGAATGGCACGGACATCATCTATGACAGTAATTTTAAAACCGATAATGTCAATTGTGACATCACTGATGATGTCATAATTGATTTTAACCATCTTTTCAAAACTGTAAGATTGACGCTTCTGAACTCACGGATGGCACGGACATCATCTACGACAGTAATTTTAAAACCGATTATGTCAATTGTGACATCACTGATGATGTCATAATTGATTTTGATCATCTTTTTAAAACTGTAAAATTGACGCTTCTGAACTCACGGATGGCACAGACATCATCTACGACAGTAATTTTAAAACCGATTATGTCAATTGTGACATCACTGATGATGTAATAATTGATTTCGACATCTTTTCAAAACTGTGAAATTGATGCTTCTGAACTCACGAATGGCACAGACATCATCTACGACAGTAATTTTAAAACCGATAATGTCAATTGTGACATCACTGATGATGTCATAATTGATTTTAACCATCTTTTCAAAACTGTAAAATTTACGCTTCTGAACTCACGGATGGCACGGACATCATCTACGACAGTAATTTTAAAACCGATAATGTCAATTGTGACATCACTGATGATGTCATAATTGATTTTAACCATCTTTTCAAAACTGTAAATTTGATGATTCTGAACTCACGGATGGCACGGACATCATCTACGACAGTAATTTTAAAACCGATTATGTCAATTGTGACATCACTGATGATGTCATAATTGATTTTGACCAACTTTTCAAAACTGTAAAATTGACGCTTCTGAACTCACGGATGGCACAGACATCATCTACGACAGTAATTTTAAAACCGATTATGTCAATTGTGACATCACTGATGATGTCATAATTGATTTTGACCATCTTTTCAAAACTGTAAATTTGACGATTCTGAACTCACGGATGGCACTGACATCATCTACGACAGTAATTTTAAAACCGATTATGTCAATTGTGACATCACTGATGATGTCATAATTGATTTTGACCATCTTTTCAAAACTGTAAAATTGACGCTTCTGAACTCACGGATGGCACAGACATCATCTACGACAGTAATTTTAAAACCGATTATGTCAATTGTGACATCACTGATGATGTCATAATTGATTTTAACCATCTTTTCAAAACTGTAAATTTGACGATTCTGAACTCACGGATGGCACGGACATCATCTACGACAGTAATTTTAAAACCGATTATGTCAATTGTGACATCACTGATGATGTCATAATTGATTTTGACCATCTTTTCAAAACTGTAAAATTTACGCTTCTGAACTCACTGATGGCACGGACTTCATCTACGACAGTAATTTTAAAACCGATTATGTCAATTGTGACATCACTGATGATGTCATAATTGATTTCGACATCTTTTCAAAACTGTGAAATTGATGCTTCTGAACTCACGAATGGCACAGACATCATCTACGACAGTAATTTTAAAACCGATAATGTCAATTGTGACATCACTGATGATCTCATAATTGATTTTAACCATCTTTTCAAAACTGTAAATTTGACGATTCTGAACTCACGGATGGCACGGACATCATCTACGACAGTAATTTTAAAACCGATTATGTCAATTGTGACATCACTGATGATGTCATAATTGATTTTGACCATCTTTTCAAAACTGTAAAATTGACGCTTCTGAACTCACGGATGGCACGGACATCATCTACGACAGTAATTTTAAAACCGATAATGTCAATTGTGACATCACTGATGATGTCATAATTGATTTTAACCATCTTTTCAAAACTGTAAATTTGACGATTCTGAACTCATGGATGGCACGGACATCATCTACGACAGTAATTTTAAAACCGATTATGTCAATTGTGACATCACTGATGATGTCATAATTGATTTTGACCAACTTTTCAAAACTGTAAAATTGACGCTTCTGAACTCACGGATGGCACAGACATCATCTACGACAGTAATTTTAAAACCGATCATGTCAATTGTGACATCACTGATGATGTCATAATTGATTTCGACATCTTTTCAAAACTGTGAAATTGATGGTTCTGAACTCACGAATGGCACAGACATCATCTACGACAGTAATTTTAAAACCGATAATGTCAATTGTGACATCACTGATGATGTCATAATTGATTTTAACCATCTTTTCAAAACTGTAAAATTGACGCTTCTGAACTCACGGATGGCACGGACATCATCTACGACAGTAATTTTAAAACCGATAATGTCAATTGTGACATCACTGATGATGTCATAATTGATTTTAACCATCTTTTCAAAACTGTAAATTTGACGATTCTGAACTCACGGATGGCACGGACATCATCTACGACAGTAATTTTAAAACCGATTATGTCAATTGTGACATCACTGATGATGTCATAATTGATTTTGACCATCTTTTCAAAACTGTAAAATTGACGATTCTGAACTCACGGATGGCACGGACATCATCTACGACAGTAATTTTAAAACCGATTATGTCAATTGTGACATCACTGATTATGTCATAATTGATTTTAACCATCTTTTTAAAACTGTAAAATTGACGCTTCTGAACTCACGGATGGCACGGACATCATCTACGACAGTAATTTTAAAACCGATAATGTCAATTGTGACATCACTGATGATGTCATAATTGATTTTGACCATCTTTTCAAATCTGTAAATTTGACGATTCTGAACTCACGGATGGCACGGACATCATCTACGACAGTAATTTTAAAAACGATTATGGCAATTGTGACATCACTGATGATATCATAATTGATTTCGACCATCTTTTCAAAACTGTAAAATTGATGCTTCTGAACTCACGAATGGCACGGACATCATCTATGACAGTAATTTTAAAACCGATAATGTCAATTGTGACATCACTGATGATGTCATAATTGATTTTAACCATCTTTTCAAAACTGTAAGATTGACGCTTCTGAACTCACGGATGGCACGGACATCATCTACGACAGTAATTTTAAAACCGATTATGTCAATTGTGACATCACTGATGATGTCATAATTGATTTTGATCATCTTTTTAAAACTGTAAAATTGACGCTTCTGAACTCACGGATGGCACAGACATCATCTACGACAGTAATTTTAAAACCGATTATGTCAATTGTGACATCACTGATGATGTAATAATTGATTTCGACATCTTTTCAAAACTGTGAAATTGATGCTTCTGAACTCACGAATGGCACAGACATCATCTACGACAGTAATTTTAAAACCGATAATGTCAATTGTGACATCACTGATGATGTCATAATTGATTTTAACCATCTTTTCAAAACTGTAAAATTTACGCTTCTGAACTCACGGATGGCACGGACATCATCTACGACAGTAATTTTAAAACCGATAATGTCAATTGTGACATCACTGATGATGTCATAATTGATTTTAACCATCTTTTCAAAACTGTAAATTTGACGATTCTGAACTCACGGATGGCACGGACATCATCTACGACAGTAATTTTAAAACCGATTATGTCAATTGTGACATCACTGATGATGTCATAATTGATTTTGACCAACTTTTCAAAACTGTAAAATTGACGCTTCTGAACTCACGGATGGCACAGACATCATCTACGACAGTAATTTTAAAACCGATTATGTCAATTGTGACATCACTGATGATGTCATAATTGATTTTGACCATCTTTTCAAAACTGGGAAATTGATGCTTCTGAACTCACGAATGGCACGGACATCATCTACGACAGTAATTTTAAAACCGATAATGTCAATTGTGACATCACTGATGATGTCATAATTGATTTTAACCATCTTTTCAAAACTGTTAAATTGACGCTTCTGAACTCACGGATGGCACGGACATCATCTACGACAGTAATTTTAAAACCGATTATGTCAATTGTGACATCACTGATGATGTCATAATTGATTTTGACCATCTTTTCAAAACTGTAAAATTGACGCTTCTGAACTCACGGATGGCACAGACATCATCTACGACAGTAATTTTAAAACCGATTATGTCAATTGTGACATCACTGATGATGTCATAATTGATTTTGCCCATCTTTTCGAAACTTTGAAATTGATGCTTCTGAACTCACGAATGGCACGGACATCATCTACGACAGTAATTTTAAAACCGATAATGTCATATGTGACATCACTGATGATCTCATAATTGATTTTAACCATCTTTTCAAAACTGTAAATTTGACGATTCTGAACTCACGGATGGCACGGACATCATCTACGACAGTAATTTTAAAACCGATTATGTCAATTGTGACATCACTGATGATGTCATAATTGATTTTGACCATCTTTTCAAAACTGTAAAATTGACGCTTCTGAACTCACGGATGGCACAGACATCATCTACGACAGTAATTTTAAAACCGATTATGTCAATTGTGACATCACTGATGATGTCATAATTGATTTTAACCATCTTTTCAAAACTGTAAATTTGACGATTCTGAACTCACGGATGGCACGGACATCATCTACGACAGTAATTTTAAAACCGAGTATGTCAATTGTGACATCACTGATGATGTCATAATTGATTTTGACCATCTTTTCAAAACTGTAAAATTGACGCTTCTGAACTCACGGATGGCACGGACATCATCTACGACAGTAATTTTAAAACCGATAATGTCAATTGTGACATCACTGATGATGTCATAATTGATTTTAACCATCTTTTCAAAACTGTAAATTTGACGATTCTGAACTCACGGATGGCACGGACATCATCTACGACAGTAATTTTAAAACCGATTATGTCAATTGTGACATCACTGATGATGTCATAATTGATTTTGACCATCTTTTCAAAACTGTAAAATTTACGCTTCTGAACTCACTGATGGCACGGACTTCATCTACGACAGTAATTTTAAAACCGATTATGTCAATTGTGACATCACTGATGATGTCATAATTGATTTCGACATCTTTTCAAAACTGTGAAATTGATGCTTCTGAACTCACGAATGGCACAGACATCATCTACGACAGTAATTTTAAAACCGATAATGTCAATTGTGACATCACTGATGATGTCATAATTGATTTTAACCATCTTTTCAAAACTGTAAAATTGACGCTTCTGAACTCACGGATGGCACGGACATCATCTACGACAGTAATTTTAAAACCGATTATGGCAATTGTGACATCACTGATGATGTCATAATTGATTTCGACCATCTTTTCAAAACTGTAAAATTGATGCTTCTGAACTCACGAATGGCACAGACATCATCTATGACAGTAATTTTAAAACCGATAATGTCAATTGTGACATTACTGATGATGTCATAATTGATTTTGACCATCTTTTCAAATCTGTAAATTTGACGATTCTGAACTCACGGATGGCACGGACATCATCTACGACAGTAATTTTAAAACCGATTATGGCAATTGTGACATCACTGATGATGTCATAATTGATTTCGACCATCTTTTCAAAACTGTAAAATTGACGCTTCTGAACTCACGGATGGCACAGACATCATCTACGACAGTAATTTTAAAACCGATTATGTCAATTGTGACATCACTGATGATGTCATAATTGATTTCGACATCTTTTCAAAACTGTGAAATTGATGCTTCTGAACTCACGAATGGCACAGACATCATCTACGACAGTAATTTTAAAACCGATAATGTCAATTGTGACATCACTGATGATGTCATAATTGATTTTAACCATCTTTTCAAAACTGTAAAATTGACGCTTCTGAACTCACGGATGGCACGGACATCATCTACGACAGTAATTATAAAACCGATAATGTCAATTGTGACATCACTGATGATGTCATAATTGATTTTAACCATCTTTTCAAAACTGTAAACTTGACGATTCTGAACTCACGGACGGCACGGACATCATCTACGACAGTAATTTTAAAACAGATTATGTCAATTGTGACATCACTGATGATGTCATAATTGATTTTGACCAACTTTTCAAAACTGTAAAATTGACGCTTCTGAACTCAAGGATGGCACAGACATCATCTACGACAGTAATTTTAAAACCGATTTTGTCAATTGTGACATCACTGATGATGTCATAATTGATTTTGACCATCTTTTCAAAACTGTAAAATTGACGCTTCTAAACTCACGGATGGCACAGACATCATCTACGACAGTAGATTTAAAACCGATTATGTCAATTGTGACATCACTGATGATATCATAATTGATTTTGACAATCTTTTCAAAACTGTAAAATTGACGCTTCTGAACTCACGGATGGCAGAGACATCATCTACGACAGTAATTTTAAAACCGATTATGTCAATTGTGACATCACTGATGATGTCATAATTGATTTTGACCATCTTTTCAAAACTGTAAAATTGACGCTTCTGAACTCACGGATGGCACAGACATCATCTACGACAGTAATTTTAAAACCGATTATGTCAATTGTGACATCACTGATGATGTCATAATTGATTTTGACCATCTTTTCAAAACTGTGAAATTGATGCTTCTGAACTCACGAATGGCACGGACATCATCTACGACAGTAATTTTAAAACCGATAATGTCAATTGTGACATCACTGATGATGTCATAATTGATTTTAACCATCTTTTCAAAACTGTAAAATTGACGCTTCTGAACTCACGGATGGCACGGACTTCATCTACGACAGTAATTGTAAAACAGATTATGTCAATTGTGACATCACTGATGATGTCATAATTGATTTTGACAATCTTTTCAAAACTGTAAAATTGACGCTTCTGAACTCACGGATGGCACGGACATCATCTACGACAGTCATTTTAAAACCGATTATGTCAATTGTGACATCACTGATGATGTCATAATTGATATTGACCATCTTTTCAAATCTGTAAATTTGACGATTCTGAACTCACGGATGGCACGGACATCATCTACGACAGTAATTTTAAAACCGATTATGGCAATTGTGACATCACTGATGATGTCATAATTGATTTCGACCATCTTTTCAAAACTGTAAATTTGACGATTCTGAACTCACGGATGGCATGGACATCATCTACGACAGTAATTTTAAAACCGATTATGTCAATTGTGACATCACTGATGATGTCATAATTGATTTTAACCATCTCTTCAAAACTGTGAAATTGATGCTTCTGAACTCACGAATGGCACGGACATAATCTATGACAGTAATTTTAAAACCGATAATGTCAATTGTGACATCACTGATGATGTCATAATTGATTTTGACCATCTTTTCAAAACTGTAAAATTGACGCTTCTGAACTCACGGAGGGCACGGACTTCATCTACGACAGTAATTTTAAAACCGATTATGTCAATTGTGACATCACTGATGATGTCATAATTGATTTTGACCATCTTTTCAAATCTGTAAATTTGACGCTTCTGAACTCACGGATGGCACAGACATCATCTACGACAGTAATTTTAAAACCGATTATGTCAATTGTGACATCACTGATGATGTCATAATTGATTTTGACCATCTTTTCAAAACTGTAAAATTGATGCTTCTGAACTCACGAATGGCACGGACATCATCTACGACAGTAATTTTAAAACCGATAATGTCAATTGTGACATCACTGATGATGTCATAATTGATTTTGACCATCTTTTCAAATCTGTAAATTTGACGCTTCTGAACTCACGGATGGCACAGACATCATCTACGACAGTAATTTTAAAACCGATTATGTCAATTGTGACATCACTGATGATGTCATAATTGATTTTGACCATCTTTTCAAAACTGTAAAATTGATGCTTCTGAACTCACGAATGGCACGGACATCATCTACGACAGTAATTTTAAAACCGGTAATGTCAATTGTGACATCACTGATGATGTCATAATTGATTTTAACCATCTTTTCAAAACTGTAAAATTGACGCTTCTGAACTCACGGATGGCACAGACATCATCTACGATAGTAATTTTAAAACCGATTATGTCAATTGTGACATCACTGATGATGTCATAATTGATTTTGACCATCTTTTCAAAACTGTAAAATTGACGCTTCTGAACTCACGGATGGCACAGACATCATCTACGACAGTAATTTTAAAACCGATTATGTCAATTGTGACATCACTGATGATGTCATAATTGATTTTGACCATCTTTTCAAAACTGTGAATTTGATGCTTCTGAACTCCCGAATGGCACGGACATCATCTATGACAGTAATTTTAAAACCGATAATGTCAATTGTGACATCACTGATGATGTCATAATTGATTTTGACCATCTTTTCAAAACTGTGAAATTGATGCTTCTGAACTCATGAATGGCACGGACATCATCTACGACAGTAATTTTAAAACCGATTATGTAAATTGTGACATCACTGATGATGTCATAATTGATTTTGACCATCTTTTCAAAACTGTAAAATTGACGCTTCTGAACTCACGGATGGCACAGACATCATCTACGACAGTAATTTTAAAACACATTATGTCAATTGTGACATCACTGATGATGTCATAATTGATTTTAACCATCTTTTCAAAACTGTAAATTTGACGATTCTGAACTCACGGATGGCACGGACATCATCTAGGACAGTAATTTTAAAACCGATTATGTCATTTGTGACATCACTGATGATGTCATAATTGATATTGACCATCTTTTCAAAACTGTAAAATTGACGCTTCTGAACTCACGGATGGCACAGACATCATCTACGACAGTAATTTTAAAACCGATTATGTCAATTGTGACATCACTGATGATGTCATAATTGATTTTGCCCATCTTTTCAAAACTTTTAAATTGATGCTTCTGAACTCACGAATGGCACGGACATCATCTACGACAGTAATTTTAAAACCGATAATGTCAATTGTGACATCACTGATGATCTCATAATTGATTTTAACCATCTTTTCAAAACTGTAAATTTGACGATTCTGAACTCACGGATGGCACTGACATCATCTACGACAGTAATTTTAAAACCGATTATGTCAATTGTGACATCACTGATGATGTCATAATTGATTTTGACCATCTTTTCAAAACTGTAAAATTGACGCTTCTGAACTCACGGATGGCACAGACATCATCTACGACAGTAATTTTAAAACCGATTATGTCAATTGTGACATCACTGATGATGTCATAATTGATTTTAACCATCTTTTCAAAACTGTAAATTTGACGATTCTGAACTCACGGATGGCACGGACATCATCTACGACAGTAATTTTAAAACCGATTATGTCAATTGTGACATCACTGATGATGTCATAATTGATTTCGACATCTTTTCAAAACTGTGAAATTGATGCTTCTGAACTCACGAATGGCACAGACATCATCTACGACAGTAATTTTAAAACCGATAATGTCAATTGTGACATCACTGATGATCTCATAATTGATTTTAACCATCTTTTCAAAACTGTAAATTTGACGATTCTGAACTCTCGGATGGCACGGACATCATCTACGACAGTAATTTTAAAACCGATTATGTCAATTGTGACATCACTGATGATGTCATAATTGATTTTGACCATCTTTTCAAAACTGTAAAATTGACGCTTCTGAACTCACGGATGGCACGGACATCATCTACGACAGTAATTTTAAAACCGATAATGTCAATTGTGACATCACTGATGATGTCATAATTGATTTTAACCATCTTTTCAAAACTGTAAATTTGACGATTCTGAACTCACGGATGGCACGGACATCATCTACGACAGTAATTTTAAAACCGATAATGTCAATTGTGACATCACTGATGATGTCATAATTGATTTTAACCAACTTTTCAAAACTGTAAAATTGACGCTTCTGAACTCACGGATGGCACAGACATCATCTACGACAGTAATTTTAAAACCGATCATGTCAATTGTGACATCACTGATGATGTCATAATTGATTTCGACATCTTTTCAAAACTGTAAAATTGACGCTTCTGAACTCACGGATGGCACGGACATCATCTACGACAGTAATTTTAAAACCGATAATGTCAATTGTGACATCACTGATGATGTCATAATTGATTTTAACCATCTTTTCAAAACTGTAAATTTGACGATTCTGAACTCACGGATGGCACGGACATCATCTACGACAGTAATTTTAAAACCGATTATGTCAATTGTGACATCACTGATGATGTCATAATTGATTTTGACCATCTTTTCAAAACTGTAAAATTGACGATTCTGAACTCACGGATGGCACGGACATCATCTACGACAGTAATTTTAAAACCGATTATGTCAATTGTGACATCACTGATGATGTCATAATTGATTTTAACCATCTTTTTAAAACTGTAAAATTGACGCTTCTGAACTCACGGATGGCACGGACATCATCTACGACAGTAATTTTAAAACCGATAATGTCAATTGTGACATCACTGATGATGTCATAATTGATTTTGACCATCTTTTCAAATCTGTAAATTTGACGATTCTGAACTCACGGATGGCACGGACATCATCTACGACAGTAATTTTAAAACCGATTATGGCAATTGTGACATCACTGATGATATCATAATTGATTTCGACCATCTTTTCAAAACTGTAAAATTGATGCTTCTGAACTCACGAATGGCACGGACATCATCTATGACAGTAATTTTAAAACCGATAATGTCAATTGTGACATCACTGATGATGTCATAATTGATTTTAACCATCTTTTCAAAACTGTAAATTTGACGATTCTGAACTCACGGATGGCACGGACATCATCTACGACAGTAATTTTAAAACCGATTATGTCAATTGTGACATCACTGATGATGTCATAATTGATTTTGACCAACTTTTCAAAACTGTAAAATTGACGCTTCTGAACTCACGGATGGCACAGACATCATCTACGACAGTAATTTTAAAACCGATCATGTCAATTGTGACATCACTGATGATGTCATAATTGATTTCGACATCTTTTCAAAACTGTGAAATTGATGGTTCTGAACTCACGAATGGCACAGACATCATCTACGACAGTAATTTTAAAACCGATAATGTCAATTGTGACATCACTGATGATGTCATAATTGATTTTAACCATCTTTTCAAAACTGTAAAATTGACGCTTCTGAACTCACGGATGGCACGGACATCATCTACGACAGTAATTTTAAAACCGATAATGTCAATTGTGACATCACTGATGATGTCATAATTGATTTTAACCATCTTTTCAAAACTGTAAATTTGACGATTCTGAACTCATCGATGGCACGGACATCATCTACGACAGTAATTTTAAAACCGATTATGTCAATTGTGACATCACTGATGATGTCATAATTGATTTTGACCATCTTTTCAAAACTGTAAAATTGACGATTCTGAACTCACGGATGGCACGGACATCATCTACGACAGTAATTTTAAAACCGATTATGTCAATTGTGACATCACTGATGATGTCATAATTGATTTTAAACATCTTTTTAAAACTGTAAAATTGACGCTTCTGAACTCACGGATGGCACGGACATCATCTACGACAGTAATTTTAAAACCGATAATGTCAATTGTGACATCACTGATGATGTCATAATTGATTTTGACCATCTTTTCAAATCTGTAAATTTGACGATTCTGAACTCACGGATGGCACGGACATCATCTACGACAGTAATTTTAAAACCGATTATGGCAATTGTGACATCACTGATGATATCATAATTGATTTCGACCATCTTTTCAAAACTGTAAAATTGATGCTTCTGAACTCACGAATGGCACGGACATCATCTATGACAGTAATTTTAAAACCGATAATGTCAATTGTGACATCACTGATGATGTCATAATTGATTTTAACCATCTTTTCAAAACTGTAAGATTGACGCTTCTGAACTCACGGATGGCACGGACATCATCTACGACAGTAATTTTAAAACCGATTATGTCAATTGTGACATCACTGATGATGTCATAATTGATTTTGACCATCTTTTTAAAACTGTAAAATTGACGCTTCTGAACTCACGGATGGCACAGACATCATCTACGACAGTAATTTTAAAACCGATTATGTCAATTGTGACATCACTGATGATGTAATAATTGATTTCGACATCTTTTCAAAACTGTGAAATTGATGCTTCTGAACTCACGAATGGCACAGAAATCATCTACGACAGTAATTTTAAAACCGATAATGTCAATTGTGACATCACTGATGATGTCATAATTGATTTTAACCATCTTTTTAAAACTGTAAATTTGACGATTCTGAACTCACGGATGGCACGGACATCATCTACGACAGTAATTTTAAAACCGATTATGTCAATTGTGACATCACTGATGATGTCATAATTGATTTTGACCATCTTTTCAAAACTGTAAAATTTACGCTTCTGAACTCACTGATGGCACGGACTTCATCTACGACAGTAATTTTAAAACCGATTATGTCAATTGTGACATCACTGATGATGTCATAATTGATTTTGACATCTTTTCAAAACTGTGAAATTGATGCTTCTGAACTCACGAATGGCACAGACATCATCTACGACAGTAATTTTAAAACCGATAATGTCAATTGTGACATCACTGATGATGTCATAATTGATTTTAACCATCTTTTCAAAACTGTAAAATTGACGCTTCTGAACTCACGGATGGCACGGACATCATCTACGACAGTAATTTTAAAACCGATAATGTCAATTGTGACATCACTGATGATGTCATAATTGATTTTAACCATCTTTTCAAAACTGTAAATTTGACGATTCTGAACTCACGGAGGGCACGGACATCATCTACGACAGTAATTTTAAAACCGATTATGTCAATTGTGACATCACTGATGATGTCATAATTGATTTTGACCAACTTTTCATAACTGTAAAATTGACGCTTCTGAACTCACGGATGGCACAGACATCATCTACGACAGTAATTTTAAAACCGATTATGTCAATTGTGACATCACTGATGATGTCATAATTGATTTTGACCATCTTTTCAAAACTGGGAAATTGATGCTTCTGAACTCACGAATGGCACGGACATCATCTACGACAGTAATTTTAAAACCGATAATGTCAATTGTGACATCACTGATGATGTCATAATTGATTTTAACCATCTTTTCAAAACTGTAAAATTGACGCTTCTGAACTCACGGATGGCACGGACATCATCTACGACAGTAATTTTAAAACCGATAATGTCAATTGTGACATCACTGATGATGTCATATTTGATTTTAACCATCTTTTCAAAACTGTAAATTTGACGATTCTGAACTCACGGATGGCACGGACATCATCTACGACAGTAATTTTAAAACCGATTATGTCAATTGTGACATCACTGATGATGTCATAATTGATTTTGACCATCTTTTCAAAACTGTAAAATTGACGATTCTGAACTCACGGATGGCACGGACATCATCTACGACAGTAATTTTAAAACCGATTATGTCAATTGTGACATCAATGATGATGTCATAATTGATTTTAACCATCTTTTCAAAACTGTAAAATTGACGCTTCTGAACTCACGGATGGCACGGACATCATCTACGACAGTAATTTTAAAACCGATAATGTCAATTGTGACATCACTGATGATGTCATATTTGATTTTAACCATCTTTTCAAAACTGTAAATTTGACGATTCTGAACTCACGGATGGCACGGACATCATCTACGACAGTAATTTTAAAACCGATTATGGCAATTGTGACATCACTGATGATGTCATAATTGATTTCGACCATCTTTTCAAAACTGTAAAATTGATGCTTCTGAACTCACGAATGGCACGGACATCATCTATGACAGTAATTTTAAAACCGATAATGTCAATTGTGACATCACTGATGATGTCATAATTGATTTTAACCATCTTTTCAAAACTGTAAAATTGACGCTTCTGAACTCACGGATGGCACGGACATCATCTACGACAGTAATTTTAAAACCAATTATGTCAATTGTGACATCACTGATGATGTCATAATTGATTTTGACCATCTTTTTAAAACTGTAAAATTGACGCTTCTGAACTCACGGATGGCACAGACATCATCTACGACAGTAATTTTAAAACCGATTATGTCAATTGTGACATCACTGATGATGTAATAATTGATTTCGACATCTTTTCAAAACTGTGAAATTGATGCTTCTGAACTCACGAATGGCACAGACATCATCTACGACAGTAATTTTAAAACCGGGTCAACATATAAAAGGGGCGTGGCCACGGAGGCGTTTGGAGTGAGGGAGGTTGATGCCGGCTCTCTCCTAGATCCTCGTCCCTCTCCCGCCCTTTGCATGTGAAAGTGATCCAGCAAAAGGTCCCTGTGCCCGGCTGCAGCAAGTGGAAGTGAGACCGCTTCCTTGTCTCAAGCTGCTGATGCTGCGTTTACGTACCTCCGGTCCTCTCTCCCTCATACAAGTGACCCTGCCGGCTGTTGGGACTACGGAGCCGCACGCAGGTGAAAACAACGAGCCCGGCTTGCTCCTCACCTGGTCTGACCTTCCGGCGCGTGAACTACCGCCGGGTGAGAAACGCTGCAGGGAGACGCCGGCAGACGCTGAGACGCGCAGAGACAGATGGGAACTCGCTGCGGTCCCCCCAGCAACTCTCCTACGGCGATTCCTGGCGTTGCTGCTGCTGAGTGACGCTGGCTGTAGCCAGCACAGTGATAGAAGGGGAGTTGGCAGCAATCTCTTCAATGACCTTTCCCTGAATCCTGACGGCAATATCGCTGCTGGCTGGTGACATAGCGCAGCACATCGCATGGCCTATTAAGATCCCTTGCCTCCCTGCATATTGGACTCACCACTTGCTGCAACAGCAGCAGATGCTGGGGTACAAGACTGCCTGACTCTCCCTCTGAACTGTCCGGCCAAAACTCGTTTGGAAGTTCCTTCCCGGTTTCCAGCAACTATACCCTACTGAAGCTGTACATTCTACCGCAAAAATCGGCGTCCAGGTGCCGCGGGTGACCATTCCGCCTACAGCAGAATCGACTCCCCAGATCTATCGTCCTTCGTGAAAAGGTATCTCTCCTATTTGTTCTGCTGGTGGGTTATTAGAGTACTAGGATTTGCCCCGCTTGTATTGGGCTTATATTGACACACAGTAGCCCTTTGGACTGCAGATATCCTATATTGCTCTAAGGGTCCCTGCAGGTGCCCTGCCTGACTTTGTTACTAGTTCCCATTTCTGTGGCTGAGAGAGCAATCGGATACTCGAACTCTCCATCTAATCTAGTACATTGTGAAGAGGCATTCTCAGCGAGGGCTCGGGATATTAAGCACAGGAAAAGTGAAAGGAGAGTATAAGAGGGAAGTAATAGCAGCAAGGAAGAGTGAAAGAACGCGCCAAAATGGGCAAGACAGGCCAGACTGCGGCCACAACCCGCCTGGAAAAATACGCACGCTCGCAGACTCAGGCTGCAAATAGCTCCCAGATCAACACCCCACAGACTACCCCCTCTAAAGGGTCGGCTGAACCTCGGCCCACGGAGGTCTCATTACAGCAAGTCCTTGATGCAGTTAATTCATGCGAATCAAATCTGATGGTGCAGATTAATAAAGTTCAAGCTGACATTTCCTTGCTACGACAGGATGCACAAGTAATTAGGGAAAGAGTCACAGAGGTGGAGAACCGTGTCTCATCATTAGAGGACATCATGGCCCCTCTTCAAAACCAAGTTAAATCTATGTCTGGCCAATTGTCGGATATGCGACTCAAAATGTCGGATTTTGAGGGGAGACTTCGACGCAATAATATAAGATTCATTGGCTTCGAAGAAAGGGTTGAAGGCAGTAATCCTGAAAAATTTCTGGAGACCTGGCTAGTGCAGGAATTCGGGAGAGAGGTATTCTCCGCGCAATTCGCGATTGAAAGAGCTCATCGGGTGCCATCCCGCCCTGCTCCTCCAGGGGGTCCACCACGCACTATAATAGCCAAAATTCTCAATTTTAGAGATCGGGACTGTATCCTGCGATTAGCCAGGAATAAAGCAGATTTTGGGCACATGGGCAAGAAAATATCGGCCTTCCCGGACTTTCCCGTCGATATTCAACGGGACCGTGCAAAATTCAGGGACATAAAAGCAAGGCTCAGACAGCTTGATTTAAAATATTCCATGCTTTATCCTTCGAAATTGAGAATAGAAGTCAATGGAACGACTAAATTTTTCTTTACTCCTGCAGACGCTGCGGGTTGGCTGGATGGCTCTTACCCTGGTGTGGGCCCTCTTGCCAACTAGCAGAGTCACACGACTGTCTATTTTACATTTTTTTTTTTTGCTGCCTTGTTGTATACAAGCCTGTCAGCTCATATGATGTATATTGGATATGCTTGCTGGGTTCTCTTGCGTGTGGGGGGGGGGAGGGGGGATAGCGGGGAAAACAAGAAAAGGAAAAAAATCCTTAGTTGATAAGAGAGGGGAGAGCCGGTCACGCCATGGGTGGCCATTTATTGATTAGCCCCTAGAGATACTAGTTTTGGGTAGATCATTGAAGGGGGGGAGTAGGGCTCCAGGTACGCCAGGGGTGTTAGGTTGTACAGGGTGGGGGTGGGGGGTAGGGTTTTTTGTAATGTTCTTCTGTATGTGTTATGTGTTGTGTGTCAAGGCAGCCTACAAGGATGGAGGAGAGAGAGATGGGAGGAAGAGTTGGAGGAGAGTCTCCATGATTAACCTATGGGTAATATTGACAAGGAATTGTGGTGATGACTAAATTTCTAACGTGGAACGTCAGAGGCCTTAATGATAAAATGAAACGCTCACTGGTTTTAAATCACTGCAAATCCCTGGACGCCGATATTATTTGTCTCCAGGAGACTTATTTGTGTGGAGATAAATTGCTTTCATTAAAACGCCCGTGGGTGGGCACAGTATTCCATGCCCCCTGCTCAACAGCGTCTAGAGGGGTCTCTATTCTAGTAAAGAAATCAGTGGTTTTCAAAACACGCACAGCTAAAATTGACCCTGGGGGCAGGTACATTTTTTTAGACGCTTGTATTAATCATGTGGATGTGAGCCTGATGGCAGTATATATCCCTCCCCCTTTCTCCTATGATGTCCTCAGGGCCGCAGTGGACTTTGCCACTTCTCTTCCCAATAACCATCTGATATGTCTGGGCGACTTTAACAATATCATGTCACCACAAAGGGATAGATGGGGTAAATCCAATAAATCTGAATGTAAAGAGGGAAGTAGGTTCGCAGAATTCATTGAGGGGATTGGGTGGAGGGATCCATGGAGATTGCGACACCCGGAAACCAGCCAATTCTCGTGCTACTCAGCCACCCACGGTGTATTCTCTAGGATTGACTTGATTTTTGTATCGGATACTCTATTAAATAGGATCAGTCAGATCGAGTACAAGGCCCGTGGGATCTCGGACCACTCTCCCCTGGTCATGCAGCTTGATCTGGCAGAGCCAGTGGGGTTCAGGCATTGGAAGCTCCAGCCCTACTGGCTCTCTCAGATCAATCAGGCAGATATCGAGGCTGAAATCCTGTCCTTTTTTCAGCATAATGATGGATCGTCTTCTAGTACGAATGTTTGGGATGCCTTTAAGGCTTATCTGCGGGGGGTGTTTATCAAAAAAATTTCGTTCTTGAAAGGGCTCCATCGTAAGAAGGCAGGTGATTTGGAAGCTAGAACACTAGATCTAGAAAGAAGTTATCAGGTTAGTAACCTAGAATCTGACAGGGTGGAATGGCAAAAGATACAGACAGAGTGGCTGGAATATCTACAGGAAGTCAATTTCCGTAGGCTCAAAGTGGGTTCTCACCAATGGTACACTGGCTCCGACAAAGCGGGCAAATTCATGGCCTTTTTGCTTAGGATGGATAAGCCTTCCAACATCATTGCTAGTATCAGAACTGAACAAGGCCAAATTTTGTCATCAACCGCAGATATAGTGGAGGAATTTGTTAGCCATTTTGGCAAAGTCTATCAATCAGCCCAGAAAACCAGTGACGAGGATTTGAGGCAATTTTTTCAGGGCCTACATCTCCCCGTATTGACCCAGGATGCCCAAAGTCTCCTAGATGCCCCAATTACTAGTGAAGAAATAGAGGGGGTAATTAAATCCCTTCCTATGGGTAAGGCCCCCGGATTGGACGGCCTTCCCGGTGAGGTGTTTCAAAAATTTGACAAGGCTCTGATTCCTTGTCTGGTGGCTCTCTGCAATGCCATGATGATCGAGGATGACTTGCCTCCTTCCATGGCCGAATCATCTATAGTGTTCATCCTAAAGAAGGACAAAGATCCTATGAGCGTGGACTCATACAGGCCTATCTCGCTCATGACCACTGACGCTAAGATAATCGCCAAGGTATTGGCAAATTGTCTAGGCACTGTGATTCAGGATATAGTACACCCTGATCAATCTGGGTTTATGCGGGGAAAATCCACCATGGTCAACGTTAGGAGGGTTTTCTCCTATATCCAACACATGAAGGCGAAAGGGCTGAATGCCGCGGTAGCCTCATTCGACGCGAACAAGGCGTTCGACTCCGTCGAGTGGGGCTACCTATGGGGGGCCCTGAAGGCATTCGGGTTTGGGTCGGGCTTTATCAGGTGGTTGAGGCTTATGTACAAGAATCCTAGAGCCAGAGTCTCAATTAATGGCTTTACATCCCTGCCATTTCCCTTGTTTAGAGGGACTCGGCAGGGTTGTCCCCTTTCCCCATTGATTTTCGCCGTAGCGATAGAACCCCTCGCCTGCTTGTTAAGATCTAAACTACAATGTGAGGACATGGGAAGAGACTTGAGATACAATCTTGTGTCTCTCTACGCCGATGACCTTTTGGTTGGTACGGCCGACCCAAATAGAGATCTCCCAATTGTGATCAAACAACTTGGTCTTTTTGGTGAACTCTCGGGGCTCACTGTGAATTGGAGCAAATCGCATTTGATGGTGTTGGGAGAGGATACCCTGGGGGGATGTGGGCCCGGTGTACCATTGGTGAAGACCTTAGGTTTTAAATATTTGGGGGTTAGGGTATCAGTAGAAGCAGAGGATTTCCTAAAAGATAATATAACTCCAGCGATACAGGAAGCAAGAGCTAAGTTCAAGTGTTGGGCCAAGCTCCCCTTAACGGTACAGGGTCGGGTGAATATAATCAAAATGATAACCCTGCCCAAAATACTGTACTTACTCCAACATTCCCCAATATATATCAAAGAGGAATATTTTAGAAGTTTGGACAGTTTGGTTTCGTCGTTTATTTGGGGTGGTAGGCGCCCGAGAGTTAAACTTGTCACTCTATGTAGAGACCAAGATAAGGGGGGAATGGCCCTCCCAAGTTTTAGGAGATACTATCTTGCGGCCCAGCTACTGCATTTGAGGGTATGGGTGAAACCGGTCGAACAGCCCTGTGAACTAACTAGGCTTATAAAGTGTATAGATCCAAATGTTACCCCGATGCAGATCTTGCTAGCCGGATCACTAAATAGATCCTACCCTCCCATAGTCTCCCAAGCTGTGAGAATATGGAGAACGGTGTGTACCACAGAGAACTTCAGGGGTCATGACCCAGAATCTTCATTTCTTCTTCTACTCATAGCCTCGGAAATTACCAGACAGCAAGGGGGGAGGCTCTGGTCACAATATGGAATTAGCTCACTGGCCCAGTTATTCCAGGAAGGTAACTTTAAACCATTTGTTCAGCTTCAGGCAGAGTATGCCTTACCAAGGTCAATGTTCTACAGGTTCTTACAGTTGAGGAGCGCAATCTCCGGGTATGGAAGGGATAGGGTACAATGGCTTATAGAGACCCCAATTAAGGTGTTTTTAAAAAAACTTACCCATCGTAAAGGTGTCTCAAAACTATATAAATATTTATTGGCCATTGCCCCTGATGAAGGGCTAACTCAGCTTATGCAAAAGTGGGCAGCAGATATTCCCGAGATTAAAGAGAGTAACTGGCAGGCGGCCCTGGCAGTCCCAAAAAAAGGCAACAAACTCTATACGTGTACAACAGGTCCAGTTCAACATTATACATCATACATATCTGACCCCAGTACGGTTAAGAAAGATGAGGGGATCTGGTGCCGATATTTGTCCAAAGTGCGGTGAAAATGGGGCGTCATTTTGGCATCTAATAAGGACTTGTGAGAAAGTAGAACAATTCTGGGAGAGGGTCGGCCAGGTACTCTCTGGGTTGGGAGTGGCACAGGCTAACCTTACTGACATTAACCTGATAATGGGGCTGTGGGAGGAAGGGTCAATGACTAGCGATATGAGTCTTCTTCTCCTGCATCTCACGGCAATAGCCAAAGTAGTTATAGCCCGCTACTGGATGGCAAAAAGTGGGCCGCCTTTCAATGAATGGATCAATCTGGTGAATACGGCATTCGAACATGAGAAATACCACTATGCCTCCACGGGGCGCAGCACAAAATTCCTCTCCATTTGGCATCCCTGGCATAGATCAGCTTTCTTTCAGTTTAAAGGATAGACCCTTGTTAATAGATCCCAGAGAGCTTCTTCTAGTCCTAAATCGTATTATTTCTGGCGGTATATGCTGAGGTTTTACAGTTTTCTCTTAGTTACTAGTAAACTGCAATTTATTCTGTTTTTCACTTATTATGATGTCTATGAATGCCCAGATTGGACTCACGCAAACCAAATAAATGTGCACAATTTTTGCGCCACTCGGTCCACGGGTCCTCGACCCTATACACGTTGCACTTTAAACATTAACATAAATTGTTTCTAAATATATCCTGGCCGATTGATAAGATATATAAATGGGTCTCGGAATTCCAGGCAAAGCAGCACATAGCACTTTACGCACTTATGCACTTTCTCGAGTATTTTCGCTATATAGGCGTCCAAAAAATCCCCCAGAAGAAATGGCCAGATCTCCTTCTTCTTCTTGTCACTATGTCATGTTTTCCTTTCACCATAATAATTTTTTATTTTTTTTCCTTAGTTTCCTTAAACACTATGATACCACTTTGCTCACAGTTAGAATCACCAATCATCGTCCTAACAAGCTCATAGAAGGGCCATCGAGTAATCTATTAACAACTTACTTCTCAGTGCATAGCTTGTAAATGTTTCAATAATGGTCGCCCCCGGTATATGTATATCCACATGTTATCTCGTATCTCTCGTTCTGTATCGCTTGTAATTAACATCCTATATCTTCCACCTCTGTATGACGACTGCCGTGTTTTGTATCGTATTGTGTATTGTGTAATGTATCGTCTTATTTTTTATTATATCTATGTCTGTTGCAAAATCGAAAATAAAAACTCAATTAAAATTTTTTTTTTTAAAACCGATAATGTCAATTGTGACATCACTGATGATGTCATAATTGATTTTAACCATCTTTTCAAAAATGTAAAATTGACGCTTCTGAACTCACGGATGGCACGGACATCATCTACGACAGTAATTTTAAAACCGATAATGTCAATTGTGACATCACTGATGATGTCTTAATTGATTTTGACCATCTTTTCAAATCTGTAAATTTGACGATTCTGAACTCACGGATGGCACGGACATCATCTACAACAGTAATTTTAAAACCGATTATGGCAATTGTGACATCACTGATGATGTCATAATTGATTTCGACCATCTTTTCAAAACTGTAAAATTGATGCTTCTGAAGTCACGAATGGCACGGACATCATCTATGACAGTAATTTTAAAACCGATAATGTCAATTGTGACATCACTGATGATGTCATAATTGATTTTAACCATCTTTTCAAAACTGTAAAATTGACGCTTCTGAACTCACGGATGGCACGGACATCATCTACGACAGTAATTTTAAAACCGATTATGTCAATTGTGACATCACTGATGATGTCATAATTGATTTTGACCATCTTTTCAAAACTGTAAAATTGACGCTTCTGAACTCGCGGATGGCACAGACATCATCTACGACAATAATTTTAAAACCGATTATGTCAATTGTGACATCACTGATGATGTAATAATTGATTTCGACATCTTTTCAAAACTGTGAAATTGATGCTTCTGAACTCACGAATGGCACAGACATCATCTACGACAGTAATTTTAAAACCGATAATGTCAATTGTGACATCACTGATGATGTCATAATTGATTTTAACCATCTTTTCAAAACTGTAAAATTGACGCTTCTGAACTCACGGATGGCACGGACAGCATCTACGACAGTAATTTTAAAACCGATAATGTCAATTGTGACATCACTGATGATGTCATAATTGATTTTAACCATCTTTTCAAAAATGTAAAATTGACGCTTCTGAACTCACGGATGGCACGGACATCATCTACGACAGTAATTTTAAAACCGATAATGTCAATTGTGACATCACTGATGATGTCTTAATTGATTTTGACCATCTTTTCAAATCTGTAAATTTGACGATTCTGAACTCACGGATGGCACGGACATCATCTACAACAGTAATTTTAAAACCGATTATGGCAATTGTGACATCACTGATGATGTCATAATTGATTTCGACCATCTTTTCAAAACTGTAAAATTGATGCTTCTGAAGTCACGAATGGCACGGACATCATCTATGACAGTAATTTTAAAACCGATAATGTCAATTGTGACATCACTGATGATGTCATAATTGATTTTAACCATCTTTTCAAAACTGTAAAATTGACGCTTCTGAACTCACGGATGGCACGGACATCATCTACGACAGTAATTTTAAAACCGATTATGTCAATTGTGACATCACTGATGATGTCATAATTGATTTTGACCATCTTTTCAAAACTGTAAAATTGACGCTTCTGAACTCGCGGATGGCACAGACATCATCTACGACAATAATTTTAAAACCGATTATGTCAATTGTGACATCACTGATGATGTAATAATTGATTTCGACATCTTTTCAAAACTGTGAAATTGATGCTTCTGAACTCACGAATGGCACAGACATCATCTACGACAGTAATTTTAAAACCGATAATGTCAATTGTGACATCACTGATGATGTCATAATTGATTTTAACCATCTTTTCAAAACTGTAAAATTGACGCTTCTGAACTCACGGATGGCACGGACAGCATCTACGACAGTAATTTTAAAACCGATAATGTCAATTGTGACATCACTGATGATGTCATAATTGATTTTAACCATCTTTTCAAAACTGTAAATTTGACGATTCTGAACTCACGGATGGCACGGACATCATCTACGACAGTAATTTTAAAACCGATTATGTCAATTGTGACATCACTGATGATGTCATAATTGATTTTGACCATCTTTTCAAAACTGTAAAATTGACGCTTCTGAACTCACGGATGGCACAGACATCATCTACGACAGTAATTTTAAAACCGATTATGTCAATTGTGACATCACTGATGATGTCATAATTGATTTTAAGCATCTTTTCAAAACTGTAAATTTGACGATTCTGAACTCACGGATGGCACAGACATCATCTACGACAGTAATTTTAAAACCGATTATGTCAATTGTGACATCACTGATGATGTCATAATTGATTTTGACCATCTTTTCAAAACTGTGAAATTGATGCTTCTGAATTCACGAATGGCACGGACATCATCTACGATAGTAATTTTAAAACCGATAATGTCAATTGTGACATCACTGATGATGTCATAATTGATTTTAACCATCTTTTCAAAACTGTAAAATTGACGCTTCTGAACTCACGGATGGCACGGACATCATCTACGACAGTAATTTTAAAACCGATAATGTCAATTGTGACATCACTGATGATGTCATAATTGATTTTGACCATCTTTTCAAATCTGTAAATTTGACGATTCTGAACTCACGGATGGCACGGACATCATCTACAACAGTAATTTTAAAACCGATTATGGCAATTGTGACATCACTGATGATGTCATAATTGATTTCGACCATCTTTTCAAAACTGTAAAATTGATGCTTCTGAAGTCACGAATGGCACGGACATCATCTATGACAGTAATTTTAAAACCGATAATGTCAATTGTGACATCACTGATGATGTCATAATTGATTTTAACCATCTTTTCAAAACTGTAAAATTGACGCTGCTGAACTCACGGATGGCACGGACATCATCTACGACAGTAATTTTAAAACCGATTATGTCAATTGTGACATCACTGATGATGTCATAATTGATTTTGACCATCTTTTCAAAACTGTAAAATTGACGCTTCTGAACTCACGGATGGCACAGACATCATCTACGACAGTAATTTTAAAACCGATTATGTCAATTGTGACATCACTGATGATGTAATAATTGATTTCGACATCTTTTCAAAACTGTGAAATTGATGCTTCTGAACTCACGAATGGCACAGACATCATCTACGACAGTAATTTTAAAACCGATAATGTCAATTGTGACATCACTGATGATGTCATAATTGATTTTAACCATCTTTTCAAAACTGTAAAATTGACGCTTCTGAACTCACGGATGGCACGGACAGCATCTACGACAGTAATTTTAAAACCGATAATGTCAATTGTGACATCACTGATGATGTCATAATTGATTTTAACCATCTTTTCAAAACTGTAAATTTGACGATTCTGAACTCACGGATGGCACGGACATCATCTACGACAGTAATTTTAAAACCGATTATGTCAATTGTGACATCACTGATGATGTCATAATTGATTTTGACCATCTTTTCAAAACTGTAAAATTGACGCTTCTGAACTCACGGATGGCACAGACATCATCTACGACAGTAATTTTAAAACCGATTATGTCAATTGTGACATCACTGATGATGTCATAATTGATTTTAAGCATCTTTTCAAAACTGTAAATTTGACGATTCTGAACTCACGGATGGCACAGACATCATCTACGACAGTCATTTTAAAACCGATTATGTCAATTGTGACATCACTGATGATGTAATAATTGATTTCGACATCTTTTCAAAACTGTGAAATTGATGCTTCTGAACTCACGAATGGCACAGACATCATCTACGACAGTAATTTTAAAACCGATAATGTCAATTGTGACATCACTGATGATGTCATAATTGATTTTAACCATCTTTTCAAAACTGTAAAATTGACGCTTCTGAACTCACGGATGGCACGGACAGCATCTACGACAGTAATTTTAAAACCGATAATGTCAATTGTGACATCACTGATGATGTCATAATTGATTTTAACCATCTTTTCAAAACTGTAAATTTGACGATTCTGAACTCACGGATGGCACGGACATCATCTACGACAGTAATTTTAAAACCGATTATGTCAATTGTGACATCACTGATGATGTCATAATTGATTTTGACCATCTTTTCAAAACTGTAAAATTGACGCTTCTGAACTCACGGATGGCACAGACATCATCTACGACAGTAATTTTAAAACCGATAATGTCAATTGTGACATCACTGATGATGTCATAATTGATTTTAACCATCTTTTCAAAACTGTAAAATTTACGCTTCTGAACTCACGGATGGCACGGACAGCATCTACGACAGTAATTTTAAAACCGATAATGTCAATTGTGACATCACTGATGATGTCATAATTGATTTTGACCATCTTTTCAAAACTGTAAAATTGACGCTTCTGAACTCACTGATGGCACGGACATCATCTACTACAGTAATTTTAAAACCGATTATGTCAATTGTGACATCACTGATGATGTCATAATTGATTTTGACCAACTTTTCAAAACTGTAAAATTGACGCTTCTGAACTCACGGATGGCACAGACATCGTCTACGACAGTAATTTTAAAACCGATTATGTCAATTGTGACATCACTGATGATGTCATTATTGATTTTGACCATCTTTTCAAAACTGTAAAATTGACGCTTCTGAACTCACGGAGGGCACGGACTTCATCTACGACAGTAATTTTAAAACCGATTATGTCAATTGTGACATCACTGATGATGTAATAATTGATTTCGACATCTTTTCAAAACTGTGAAATTGATGCTTCTGAACTCACGAATGGCACAGACATCATCTACGACAGTAATTTTAAAACCGATAATGTCAATTGTGACATCACTGATGATGTCATAATTGATTTTAACCATCTTTTCAAAACTGTAAAATTGACGCTTCTGAACTCACGGATGGCACGGACAGCATCTACGACAGTAATTTTAAAACCAATAATGTCAATTGTGACATCACTGATGATGTCATAATTGATTTTAACCATCTTTTCAAAACTGTAAATTTGACGATTCTGAACTCACGGATGGCACGGACATCATCTACGACAGTAATTTTAAAACCGATTATGTCAATTGTGACATCACTGATGATGTCATAATTGATTTTGACCATCTTTTCAAAACTGTAAAATTGACGCTTCTGAACTCACGGATGGCACAGACATCATCTACGACAGTAATTTTAAAACCGATTATGTCAATTGTGACATCACTGATGATGTCATAATTGATTTTAAGCATCTTTTCAAAACTGTAAATTTGAGGATTCTGAACTCACGGATGGCACAGACATCATCTACGACAGTCATTTTAAAACCGATTATGTCAATTGTGACATCACTGATGATGTCATAATTGATTTTGACCATCTTTTCAAAACTGTAAAATTGACGATTCTGAACTCACGGATGGCACAGACATCATCTACGACAGTAATTTTAAAACCGATCATGTCAATTGTGACATCACTGATGATGTCATAATTGATTTCGACATCTTTTCAAAACTGTGAAATTGATGGTTCTGAACTCACGAATGGCACAGACATCATCTACGACAGTAATTTTAAAACCGATAATGTCAATTGTGACATCACTGATGATGTCATAATTGATTTTAACCATCTTTTCAAAACTGTAAAATTGACGCTTCTGAACTCACGGATGGCACGGACATCATCTACGACAGTAATTTTAAAACCGATAATGTCAATTGTGACATCACTGATGATGTCATAATTGATTTTAACCATCTTTTCAAAACTGTAAATTTGACGATTCTGAACTCACGGATGGCACGGACATCATCTACGACAGTAATTTTAAAACCGATTATGTCAATTGTGACATCACTGATGATGTCATAATTGATTTTGACCATCTTTTCAAAACTGTAAAATTGACGATTCTGAACTCACGGATGGCACGGACATCATCTACGACAGTAATTTTAAAACCGATAATGTCAATTGTGACATCACTGATGATGTCATAATTGATTTTAACCATCTTTTCAAAACTGTAAAATTGACGCTTCTGAACTCACGGATGGCACGGACATCATCTACGACAGTAATTTTAAAACCGATAATGTCAATTGTGACATCACTGATGATGTCATAATTGATTTTAACCATCTTTTCAAAACTGTAAATTTGACGATTCTGAACTCACGGATGGCACGGACATCATCTACGACAGTAATTTTAAAACCGATTATGTCAATTGTGACATCACTGATGATGTCATAATTGATTTTGACCATCTTTTCAAAACTGTAAAATTGACGATTCTGAACTCACGGATGGCACGGACATCATCTACGACAGTAATTTTAAAACCGATTATGTCAATTGTGACATCACTGATGATGTCATAATTGATTTTAACCATCTTTTTAAAACTGTAAAATTGACGCTTCTGAACTCACGGATGGCACGGACATCATCTACGACAGTAATTTTAAAACCGATAATGTCAATTGTGACATCACTGATGATGTCATAATTGATTTTGACCATCTTTTCAAATCTGTAAATTTGACGATTCTGAACTCACGGATGGCACGGACATCATCTACGACAGTAATTTTAAAACCGATTATGGCATTTGTGACATCACTGATGATATCATAATTGATTTCGACCATCTTTTCAAAACTGTAAAATTGATGCTTCTGAACTCACGAATGGCACGGACATCATCTATGACAGTAATTTTAAAACCGATAATGTCAATTGTGACATCACTGATGATGTCATAATTGATTTTAACCATCTTTTCAAAACTGTAAGATTGACGCTTCTGAACTCACGGATGGCACGGACATCATCTACGACAGTAATTTTAAAACCGATAATGTCAATTGTGACATCACTGATGATGTCATAATTGATTTTAACCATCTTTTTAAAACTGTAAATTTGACGATTCTGAACTCACGGATGGCACGGACATCATCTACGACAGTAATTTTAAAACCGATTATGTCAATTGTGACATCACTGATGATGTCATAATTGATTTTGACATCTTTTCAAAACTGTGAAATTGATGCTTCTGAACTCACGAATGGCACAGACATCATCTACGACAGTAATTTTAAAACCGATAATGTCAATTGTGACATCACTGATGATGTCATAATTGATTTTAACCATCTTTTCAAAACTGTAAAATTGACGCTTCTGAACTCACGGATGGCACGGACATCATCTACGACAGTAATTTTAAAACCGATAATGTCAATTGTGACATCACTGATGATGTCATAATTGATTTTAACCATCTTTTCAAAACTGTAAATTTGACGATTCTGAACTCACGGATGGCACGGACATCATCTACGACAGTAATTTTAAAACCGATAATGTCAATTGTGACATCACTGATGATGTCATAATTGATTTTAACCATCTTTTCAAAACTGTAAATTTGACGATTCTGAACTCACGGATGGCACGGACATCATCTACGACAGTAATTTTAAAACCGATTATGTCAATTGTGACATCACTGATGATGTCATAATTGATTTTGACCATCTTTTCAAAACTGTAAAATTGACGATTCTGAACTCACGGATGGCACGGACATCATCTACGACAGTAATTTTAAAACCGATTATGTCAATTGTGACATCACTGATGATGTCATAATTGATTTTAACCATCTTTTTAAAACTGTAAAATTGACGCTTCTGAACTCACGGATGGCACGGACATCATCTACGACAGTAATTTTAAAACCGATAATGTCAATTGTGACATCACTGATGATGTCATAATTGATTTTGACCATCTTTTCAAATCTGTAAATTTGACGATTCTGAACTCACGGATGGCACGGACATCATCTACGACAGTAATTTTAAAACCGATTATGGCATTTGTGACATCACTGATGATATCATAATTGATTTCGACCATCTTTTCAAAACTGTAAAATTGATGCTTCTGAACTCACGAATGGCACGGACATCATCTATGACAGTAATTTTAAAACCGATAATGTCAATTGTGACATCACTGATGATGTCATAATTGATTTTAACCATCTTTTCAAAACTGTAAGATTGACGCTTCTGAACTCACGGATGGCACGGACATCATCTACGACAGTAATTTTAAAACCGATTATGTCAATTGTGACATCACTGATGATGTCATAATTGATTTTGACCATCTTTTTAAAACTGTAAAATTGACGCTTCTGAACTCACGGATGGCACAGACATCATCTACGACAGTAATTTTAAAACCGATTATGTCAATTGTGACATCACTGATGATGTAATAATTGATTTCGACATCTTTTCAAAACTGTGAAATTGATGCTTCTGAACTCACGAATGGCACAGACATCATCTACGACAGTAATTTTAAAACCGATAATGTCAATTGTGACATCACTGATGATGTCATAATTGATTTTAACCATCTTTTTAAAACTGTAAATTTGACGATTCTGAACTCACGGATGGCACGGACATCATCTACGACAGTAATTTTAAAACCGATTATGTCAATTGTGACATCACTGATGATGTCATAATTGATTTTGACCATCTTTTCGAAACTGTAAAATTTACGCTTCTGAACTCACTGATGGCACGGACTTCATCTACGACAGTAATTTTAAAACCGATTATGTCAATTGTGACATCACTGATGATGTCATAATTGATTTTGACATCTTTTCAAAACTGTGAAATTGATGCTTCTGAACTCACGAATGGCACAGACATCATCTACGACAGTAATTTTAAAACCGATAATGTCAATTGTGACATCACTGATGATGTCATAATTGATTTTAACCATCTTTTCAAAACTGTAAAATTGACGCTTCTGAACTCACGGATGGCACGGACATCATCTACGACAGTAATTTTAAAACCGATAATGTCAATTGTGACATCACTGATGATGTCATAATTGATTTTAACCATCTTTTCAAAACTGTAAATTTGACGATTCTGAACTCACGGATGGCACGGACATCATCTACGACAGTAATTTTAAAACCGATTATGTCAATTGTGACATCACTGATGATGTCATAATTGATTTTGACCAACTTTTCAAAACTGTAAAATTGACGCTTCTGAACTCACGGATGGCACAGACATCATCTACGACAGTAATTTTAAAACCGATTATGTCAATTGTGACATCACTGATGATGTCATAATTGATTTTGACCATCTTTTCAAAACTGGGAAATTGATGCTTCTGAACTCACGAATGGCACGGACATCATCTACGACAGTAATTTTAAAACCGATAATGTCAATTGTGACATCACTGATGATGTCATAATTGATTTTAACCATCTTTTCAAAACTGTAAAATTGACGCTTCTGAACTCACGGATGGCACGGACATCATCTACGACAGTAATTTTAAAACCGATAATGTCAATTGTGACATCACTGATGATGTCATATTTGATTTTAACCATCTTTTCAAAACTGTAAATTTGACGATTCTGAACTCACGGATGGCACGGACATCATCTACGACAGTAATTTTAAAACCGATTATGTCAATTGTGACATCAATGATGATGTCATAATTGATTTTAACCATCTTTTCAAAACTGTAAAATTGACGCTTCTGAACTCACGGATGGCACAGACATCATCTACGACAGTAATTTTAAAACCGATAATGTCAATTGTGACATCACTGATGATGTCATAATTGATTTTGACCATCTTTTCAAATCTGTAAATTTGACGATTCTGAACTCACGGATGGCACGGACATCATCTACGACAGTAATTTTAAAACCGATTATGGCAATTGTGACATCACTGATGATGTCATAATTGATTTCGACCATCTTTTCAAAACTGTAAAATTGATGCTTCTGAACTCACGAATGGCACGGACATCATCTATGACAGTAATTTTAAAACCGATAATGTCAATTGTGACATCACTGATGATGTCATAATTGATTTTAACCATCTTTTCAAAACTGTAAAATTGACGCTTCTGAACTCACGGATGGCACGGACATCATCTACGACAGTAATTTTAAAACCAATTATGTCAATTGTGACATCACTGATGATGTCATAATTGATTTTGACCATCTTTTTAAAACTGTAAAATTGACGCTTCTGAACTCACGGATGGCACAGACATCATCTACGACAGTAATTTTAAAACCGATTATGTCAATTGTGACATCACTGATGATGTAATAATTGATTTCGACATCTTTTCAAAACTGTGAAATTGATGCTTCTGAACTCACGAATGGCACAGACATCATCTACGACAGTAATTTTAAAACCGATAATGTCAATTGTGACATCACTGATGATGTCATAATTGATTTTAACCATCTTTTCAAAACTGTAAAATTTACGCTTCTGAACTCACGGATGGCACGGACAGCATCTACGACAGTAATTTTAAAACCGATTATGTCAATTGTGACATCACTGATGATGTCATAATTGATTTTGACCATCTTTTCAAAACTGTAAAATTGACGCTTCTGAACTCACGGATGGCACAGACATCATCTACGACAGTAATTTTAAAACCGATTATGTCAATTGTGACATCACTGATGATGTAATAATTGATTTCGACATCTTTTCAAAACTGTGAAATTGATGCTTCTGAACTCACGAATGGCACAGACATCATCTACGACAGTAATTTTAAAACCGGGTCAACATATAAAAGGGGCGTGGCCACGGAGGCGTTTGGAGTGAGGGAGGTTGATGCCGGCTCTCTCCTAGATCCTCGTCCCTCTCCCGCCCTTTGCATGTGAAAGTGATCCAGCAAAAGGTCCCTGTGCCCGGCTGCAGCAAGTGGAAGTGAGACCGCTTCCTTGTCTCAAGCTGCTGATGCTGCGTTTACGTACCTCCGGTCCTCTCTCCCTCATACAAGTGACCCTGCCGGCTGTTGGGACTACGGAGCCGCACGCAGGTGAAAACAACGAGCCCGGCTTCCTCCTCACCTGGTCTGACCTTCCGGCGCGTGAACTACCGCCGGGTGAGAAACGCTGCAGGGAGACGCCGGCAGACGCTGAGACGCGCAGAGACAGATGGGAACTCGCTGCGGTCCCCCCAGCAACTCTCCTACGGCGATTCCTGGCGTTGCTGCTGCTGAGTGACGCTGGCTGTAGCCAGCACAGTGATAGAAGGGGAGTTGGCAGCAATCTCTTCAATGACCTTTCCCTGAATCCTGACGGCAATATCGCTGCTGGCTGGTGACATAGCGCAGCACATCGCATGGCCTATTAAGATCCCTTGCCTCCCTGCATATTGGACTCACCACTTGCTGCAACAGCAGCAGATGCTGGGGTACAAGACTGCCTGACTCTCCCTCTGAACTGTCCGGCCAAAACTCGTTTGGAAGTTCCTTCCCGGTTTCCAGCAACTATACCCTACTGAAGCTGTACATTCTACCGCAAAAATCGGCGTCCAGGTGCCGCGGGTGACCATTCCGCCTACAGCAGAATCGACTCCCCAGATCTATCGTCCTTCGTGAAAAGGTATCTCTCCTATTTGTTCTGCTGGTGGGTTATTAGAGTACTAGGATTTGCCCCGCTTGTATTGGGCTTATATTGACACACAGTAGCCCTTTGGACTGCAAATATCCTATATTGCTCTAAGGGTCCCTGCAGGTGCCCTGCCTGACTTTGTTACTAGTTCCCATTTCTGTGGCTGAGAGAGCAATCGGATACTCGAACTCTCCATCTAATCTAGTACATTGTGAAGAGGCATTCTCAGCGAGGGCTCGGGATATTAAGCACAGGAAAAGTGAAAGGAGAGTATAAGAGGGAAGTAATAGCAGCAAGGAAGAGTGAAAGAACGCGCCAAAATGGGCAAGACAGGCCAGACTGCGGCCGCAACCCGCCTGGAAAAATACGCACGCTCGCAGACTCAGGCTGCAAATAGCTCCCAGATCAACACCCCACAGACTACCCCCTCTAAAGGGTCGGCTGAACCTCGGCCCACGGAGGTCTCATTACAGCAAGTCCTTGATGCAGTTAATTCATGCGAATCAAATCTGATGGTGCAGATTAATAAAGTTCAAGCTGACATTTCCTTGCTACGACAGGATGCACAAGTAATTAGGGAAAGAGTCACAGAGGTGGAGAACCGTGTCTCATCATTAGAGGACATCATGGCCCCTCTTCAAAACCAAGTTAAATCTATGTCTGGCCAATTGTCGGATATGCGACTCAAAATGTCGGATTTTGAGGGGAGACTTCGACGCAATAATATAAGATTCATTGGCTTCGAAGAAAGGGTTGAAGGCAGTAATCCTGAAAAATTTCTGGAGACCTGGCTAGTGCAGGAATTCGGGAGAGAGGTATTCTCCGCGCAATTCGCGATTGAAAGAGCTCATCGGGTGCCATCCCGCCCTGCTCCTCCAGGGGGTCCACCACGCACTATAATAGCCAAAATTCTCAATTTTAGAGATCGGGACTGTATCCTGCGATTAGCCAGGAATAAAGCAGATTTTGGGCACATGGGCAAGAAAATATCGGCCTTCCCGGACTTTCCCGTCGATATTCAACGGGACCGTGCAAAATTCAGGGACATAAAAGCAAGGCTCAGACAGCTTGATTTAAAATATTCCATGCTTTATCCTTCGAAATTGAGAATAGAAGTCAATGGAACGACTAAATTTTTCTTTACTCCTGCAGACGCTGCGGGTTGGCTGGATGGCTCTTACCCTGGTGTGGGCCCTCTTGCCAACTAGCAGAGTCACACGACTGTCTATTTTACATTTTTTTTTTTTGCTGCCTTGTTGTATACAAGCCTGTCAGCTCATATGATGTATATTGGATATGCTTGCTGGGTTCTCTTGCGTGTGGGGGGGGGGGGGGAGGGGGGATAGCGGGGAAAACAAGAAAAGGAAAAAAATCCTTAGTTGATAAGAGAGGGGAGAGCCGGTCACGCCATGGGTGGCCATTTATTGATTAGCCCCTAGAGATACTAGTTTTGGGTAGATCATTGAAGGGGGGGAGTAGGGCTCCAGGTACGCCAGGGGTGTTAGGTTGTACAGGGTGGGGGTGGGGGGTAGGGTTTTTTGTAATGTTCTTCTGTATGTGTTATGTGTTGTGTGTCAAGGCAGCCTACAAGGATGGAGGAGAGAGAGATGGGAGGAAGAGTTGGAGGAGAGTCTCCATGATTAACCTATGGGTAATATTGACAAGGAATTGTGGTGATGACTAAATTTCTAACGTGGAACGTCAGAGGCCTTAATGATAAAATGAAACGCTCACTGGTTTTAAATCACTGCAAATCCCTGGACGCCGATATTATTTGTCTCCAGGAGACTTATTTGTGTGGAGATAAATTGCTTTCATTAAAACGCCCGTGGGTGGGCACAGTATTCCATGCCCCCTGCTCAACAGCGTCTAGAGGGGTCTCTATTCTAGTAAAGAAATCAGTGGTTTTCAAAACACGCACAGCTAAAATTGACCCTGGGGGCAGGTACATTTTTTTAGACGCTAGTATTAATCATGTGGATGTGAGCCTGATGGCAGTATATATCCCTCCCCCTTTCTCCTATGATGTCCTCAGGGCCGCAGTGGACTTTGCCACTTCTCTTCCCAATAACCATCTGATATGTCTGGGCGACTTTAACAATATAATGTCACCACAAAGGGATAGATGGGGTAAATCCAATAAATCTGAATGTAAAGAGGGAAGTAGGTTCGCAGAATTCATTGAGGGGATTGGGTGGAGGGATCCATGGAGATTGCGACACCCGGAAACCAGCCAATTCTCGTGCTACTCAGCCACCCACGGTGTATTCTCTAGGATTGACTTGATTTTTGTATCGGATACTCTATTAAATAGGATCAGTCAGATCGAGTACAAGGCCCGTGGGATCTCGGACCACTCTCCCCTGGTCATGCAGCTTGATCTGGCAGAGCCAGTGGGGTTCAGGCATTGGAAGCTCCAGCCCTACTGGCTCTCTCAGATCAATCAGGCAGATATCGAGGCTGAAATCCTGTCCTTTTTTCAGCATAATGATGGATCGTCTTCTAGTACGAATGTTTGGGATGCCTTTAAGGCTTATCTGCGGGGGGTGTTTATCAAAAAAATTTCGTTCTTGAAAGGGCTCCATCGTAAGAAGGCAGGTGATTTGGAAGCTAGAACACTAGATCTAGAAAGAAGTTATCAGGTTAGTAACCTAGAATCTGACAGGGTGGAATGGCAAAAAGATACAGACAGAGTGGCTGGAATATCTACAGGAAGTCAATTTCCGTAGGCTCAAAGTGGGTTCTCACCAATGGTACACTGGCTCCGACAAAGCGGGCAAATTCATGGCCTTTTTGCTTAGGATGGATAAGCCTTCCAACATCATTGCTAGTATCAGAACTGAACAAGGCCAAATTTTGTCATCAACCGCAGATATAGTGGAGGAATTTGTTAGCCATTTTGGCAAAGTCTATCAATCAGCCCAGAAAACCAGTGACGAGGATTTGAGGCAATTTTTTCAGGGCCTACATCTCCCCGTATTGACCCAGGATGCCCAAAGTCTCCTAGATGCCCCAATTACTAGTGAAGAAATAGAGGGGGTAATTAAATCCCTTCCTATGGGTAAGGCCCCCGGATTGGACGGCCTTCCCGGTGAGGTGTTTCAAAAATTTGACAAGGCTCTGATTCCTTGTCTGGTGGCTCTCTGCAATGCCATGATGATCGAGGATGACTTGCCTCCTTCCATGGCCGAATCATCTATAGTGTTCATCCTAAAGAAGGACAAAGATCCTATGAGCGTGGACTCATACAGGCCTATCTCGCTCATGCCCACTGACGCTAAGATAATCGCCAAGGTATTGGCAAATCGTCTAGGCACTGTGATTCAGGATATAGTACACCCTGATCAATCTGGGTTTATGCGGGGAAAATCCACCATGGTCAACGTTAGGAGGGTTTTCTCCTATATCCAACACATGAAGGCGAAAGGGCTGAATGCCGCGGTAGCCTCATTCGACGCGAACAAGGCGTTCGACTCCGTCGAGTGGGGCTACCTATGGGGGGCCCTGAAGGCATTCGGGTTTGGGTCGGGCTTTATCAGGTGGTTGAGGCTTATGTACAAGAATCCTAGAGCCAGAGTCTCAATTAATGGCTTTACATCCCTGCCATTTCCCTTGTTTAGAGGGACTCGGCAGGGTTGTCCCCTTTCCCCATTGATTTTCGCCGTAGCGATAGAACCCCTCGCCTGCTTGTTAAGATCTAAACTACAATGTGAGGACATGGGAAGAGACTTGAGATACAATCTTGTGTCTCTCTACGCCGATGACCTTTTGGTTGGTACGGCCGACCCAAATAGAGATCTCCCAATTGTGATCAAACAACTTGGTCTTTTTGGTGAACTCTCGGGGCTCACTGTGAATTGGAGCAAATCGCATTTGATGGTGTTGGGAGAGGATACCCTGGGGGGATGTGGGCCCGGTGTACCATTGGTGAAGACCTTAGGTTTTAAATATTTGGGGGTTAGGGTATCAGTAGAAGCAGAGGATTTCCTAAAAGATAATATAACTCCAGCGATACAGGAAGCAAGAGCTAAGTTCAAGTGTTGGGCCAAGCTCCCCTTAACGGTACAGGGTCGGGTGAATATAATCAAAATGATAACCCTGCCCAAAATACTGTACTTACTCCAACATTCCCCAATATATATCAAAGAGGAATATTTTAGAAGTTTGGACAGTTTGGTTTCGTCGTTTATTTGGGGTGGTAGGCGCCCGAGAGTTAAACTTGTCACTCTATGTAGAGACCGAGATAAGGGGGGAATGGCCCTCCCAAGTTTTAGGAGATACTATCTTGCGGCCCAGCTACTGCATTTGAGGGTATGGGTGAAACCGGTCGAACAGCCCTGTGAACTAACTAGGCTTATAAAGTGTATAGATCCAAATGTTACCCCGATGCAGATCTTGCTAGCCGGATCACTAAATAGATCCTACCCTCCCATAGTCTCCCAAGCTGTGAGAATATGGAGAACGGTGTGTACCACAGAGAACTTCAGGGGTCATGACCCAGAATCTTCATTTCTTCTTCTACTCATAGCCTCGGAAATTACCAGACAGCAAGGGGGGAGGCTCTGGTCACAATATGGAATTAGCTCACTGGCCCAGTTATTCCAGGAAGATAACTTTAAACCATTTGTTCAGCTTCAGGCAGAGTATGCCTTACCAAGGTCAATGTTCTACAGGTTCTTACAGTTGAGGAGCGCAATCTCCGGGTATGGAAGGGATAGGGTACAATGGCTTATAGAGACCCCAATTAAGGTGTTTTTAAAAAAACTTACCCATCGTAAAGGTGTCTCAAAACTATATAAATATTTATTGGCCATTGCCCCTGATGAAGGGCTAACTCAGCTTATGCAAAAGTGGGCAGCAGATATTCCCGAGATTAAAGAGAGTAACTGGCAGGCGGCCCTGGCAGTCCCAAAAAAGGCAACAAACTCTATACGTGTACAACAGGTCCAGTTCAACATTATACATCATACATATCTGACCCCAGTACGGTTAAGAAAGATGAGGGGATCTGGTGCCGATATTTGTCCAAAGTGTGGTGAAAATGGGGCGTCATTTTGGCATCTAATAAGGACTTGTGAGAAAGTAGAACAATTCTGGGAGAGGGTCGGCCAGGTACTCTCTGGGTTGGGAGTGGCACAGGCTAACCTTACTGACATTAACCTGATAATGGGGCTGTGGGAGGAAGGGTCAATGACTAGCGATATGAGTCTTCTTCTCCTGCATCTCACGGCAATAGCCAAAGTAGTTATAGCCCGCTACTGGATGGCAAAAAGTGGGCCGCCTTTCAATGAATGGATCAATCTGGTGAATACGGCATTCGAACATGAGAAATACCACTATGCCTCCACGGGGCGCAGCACAAAATTCCTCTCCATTTGGCATCCCTGGCATAGATCAGCTTTCTTTCAGTTTAAAGGATAGACCCTTGTTAATAGATCCCAGAGAGCTTCTTCTAGTCCTAAATCGTATTATTTCTGGCGGTATATGCTGAGGTTTCACAGTTTTCTCTTAGTTACTAGTAAACTGCAATTTATTCTGTTTTTCACTTATTATGATGTCTATGAATGCCCAGATTGGACTCACGCAAACCAAATAAATGTGCACAATTTTTGCGCCACTCGGTCCACGGGTCCTTGACCCTATACACGTTGCACTTTAAACATTAACATAAATTGTTTCTAAATATATCCTGGCCGATTGATAAGATATATAAATGGGTCTCGGAATTCCAGGCAAAGCAGCACATAGCACTTTACGCACTTATGCACTTTCTCGAGTATTTTCGCTATATAGGCGTCCAAAAAATCCCCCAGAAGAAATGGCCAGATCTCCTTCTTCTTCTTGTCACTATGTCATGTTTTCCTTTCACCATAATAATTTTTTATTTTTTTTCCTTAGTTTCCTTAAACACTATGATACCACTTTGCTCACAGTTAGAATCACCAATCATCGTCCTAACAAGCTCATAGAAGGGCCATCAAGTAATCTATTAACAACTTACTTCTCAGTGCATAGCTTGTAAATGTTTCAATAATGGTCGCCCCCGGTATATGTATATCCACATGTTATCTCGTATCTCTCGTTCTGTATCGCTTGTAATTAACATCCTATATCTTCCACCTCTGTATGACGACTGCCGTGTTTTGTATCGTATTGTGTATTGTGTAATGTATCGTCTTATTTTTTATTATATCTATGTCTGTTGCAAAATCGAAAATAAAAACTCAATTAAAAAAAATTTTTTTAAAACCGATAATGTCAATTGTGACATCACTGATGATGTCATAATTGATTTTAACCATCTTTTCAAAAATGTAAAATTGACGCTTCTGAACTCACGGATGGCACGGACATCATCTACGACAGTAATTTTAAAACCGATAATGTCAATTGTGACATCACTGATGATGTCTTAATTGATTTTGACCATCTTTTCAAATCTGTAAATTTGACGATTCTGAACTCACGGATGGCACGGACATCATCTACAACAGTAATTTTAAAACCGATTATGGCAATTGTAACATCACTGATGATGTAATAATTGATTTCGACATCTTTTCAAAACTTTGAAATTGATGCTTCTGAACTCACGAATGGCACAGACATCATCTACGACAGCAATTTTAAAACCGATAATGTCAATTGTGACATCACTGATGATGTCATAATTGATTTTAACCATCTTTTCAAAACTGTAAAATTGACGCTTCTGAACTCACGGATGGCACGGACAGCATCTACGACAGTAATTTTAAAACCGATAATGTCAATTGTGACATCACTGATGATGTCATAATTGATTTTAACCATCTTTTCAAAACTGTAAATTTGACGATTCTGAACTCACGGATGGCACGGACATCATCTACGACAGTAATTTTAAAACCGATTATGTCAATTGTGACATCACTGATGATGTCATAATTGATTTTGACCATCTTTTCAAAACTGTAAAATTGACGCTTCTGAACTCACGGATGGCACAGACATCATCTACGACAGTAATTTTAAAACCGATTATGTCAATTGTGACATCACTGATGATGTCATAATTGATTTTAAGCATCTTTTCAAAACTGTAAATTTGACGATTCTGAACTCACGGATGGCACAGACATCATCTACGACAGTAATTTTAAAACCGATTATGTCAATTGTGACATCACTGATGATGTCATAATTGATTTTGACCATCTTTTCAAAACTGTGAAATTGATGCTTCTGAACTCACGAATGGCACGGACATCATCTACGATAGTAATTTTAAAACCGATAATGTCAATTGTGACATCACTGATGATGTCATAATTGATTTTAACCATCTTTTCAAAACTGTAAAATTGACGCTTCTGAACTCACGGATGGCACGGACATCATCTACGACAGTAATTTTAAAACCGATAATGTCAATTGTGACATCACTGATGATGTCATAATTGATTTTGACCATCTTTTCAAATCTGTAAATTTGACGATTCTGAACTCACGGATGGCACGGACATCATCTACAACAGTAATTTTAAAACCGATTATGGCAATTGTGACATCACTGATGATGTCATAATTGATTTCGACCATCTTTTCAAAACTGTAAAATTGATGCTTCTGAAGTCACGAATGGCACGGACATCATCTATGACAGTAATTTTAAAACCGATAATGTCAATTGTGACATCACTGATGATGTCATAATTGATTTTAACCATCTTTTCAAAACTGTAAAATTGACGCTGCTGAACTCACGGATGGCACGGACATCATCTACGACAGTAATTTTAAAACCGATTATGTCAATTGTGACATCACTGATGATGTCATAATTGATTTTGACCATCTTTTCAAAACTGTAAAATTGACGCTTCTGAACTCACGGATGGCACAGACATCATCTACGACAGTAATTTTAAAACCGATTATGTCAATTGTGACATCACTGATGATGTAATAATTGATTTCGACATCTTTTCAAAACTGTGAAATTGATGCTTCTGAACTCACGAATGGCACAGACATCATCTACGACAGTAATTTTAAAACCGATAATGTCAATTGTGACATCACTGATGATGTCATAATTGATTTTAACCATCTTTTCAAAACTGTAAAATTGACGCTTCTGAACTCACGGATGGCACGGACAGCATCTACGACAGTAATTTTAAAACCTATAATGTCAATTGTGACATCACTGATGATGTCATAATTGATTTTAACCATCTTTTCAAAACTGTAAATTTGACGATTCTGAACTCACGGATGGCACGGACATCATCTACGACAGTAATTTTAAAACCGATTATGTCAATTGTGACATCACTGATGATGTCATAATTGATTTTGACCATCTTTTCAAAACTGTAAAATTGACGCTTCTGAACTCACGGATGGCACAGACATCATCTACGACAGTAATTTTAAAACCGATTATGTCAATTGTGACATCACTGATGATGTCATAATTGATTTTAAGCATCTTTTCAAAACTGTAAATTTGACGATTCTGAACTCACGGATGGCACAGACATCATCTACGACAGTCATTTTAAAACCGATTATGTCAATTGTGACATCACTGATGATGTCATAATTGATTTTGACCATCTTTTCAAAACTGTGAAATTGATGCTTCTGAACTCACGAATGGCACGGACATCATCTACGACAGTAATTTTAAAACCGATAATGTCAATTGTGACATCACTGATGATGTCATAATTGATTTTAACAATCTTTTCAAAACTGTAAAATTGACGCTTCTGAACTCACGGATGGCACAGACATCATCTACGACAGTAATTTTAAAACCGATTATGTCAATTGTAACATCACTGATGATGTAATAATTGATTTCGACATCTTTTCAAAACTGTGAAATTGATGCTTCTGAACTCACGAATGGCACAGACATCATCTACGACAGTAATTTTAAAACCAATAATGTCAATTGTGACATCACTGATGATGTCATAATTGATTTTAACCATCTTTTCAAAACTGTAAAATTGACGCTTCTGAACTCACGGATGGCACGGACAGCATCTACGACAGTAATTTTAAAACCGATAATGTCAATTGTGACATCACTGATGATGTCATAATTGATTTTAACCATCTTTTCAAAACTGTAAATTTGACGATTCTGAACTCACGGATGGCACGGACATCATCTACGACAGTAATTTTAAAACCGATTATGTCAATTGTGACATCACTGATGATGTCATAATTGATTTTGACCATCTTTTCAAAACTGTAAAATTGACGCTTCTGAACTCACGGATGGCACAGACATCATCTACGACAGTAATTTTAAAACCGATTATGTCAATTGTGACATCACTGATGATGTCATAATTGATTTTAAGCATCTTTTCAAAACTGTAAATTTGACGATTCTGAACTCACGGATGGCACAGACATCATCTACGACAGTCATTTTAAAACCGATTATGTCAATTGTGACATCACTGATGATGTCATAATTGATTTTGACCATCTTTTCAAAACTGTGAAATTGATGCTTCTGAACTCACGAATGGCACGGACATCATCTACGACAGTAATTTTAAAACCGATAATGTCAATTGTGACATCACTGATGATGTCATAATTGATTTTAACCATCTTTTCAAAACTGTAAAATTGACGCTTCTGAACTCACGAATGGCACAGACATCATCTACGACAGTAATTTTAAAACCGATAATGTCAATTGTGACATCACTGATGATGTCATAATTGATTTTAACCATCTTTTCAAAACTGTAAAATTTACGCTTCTGAACTCACGGATGGCACGGACAGCATCTACGACAGTAATTTTAAAACCGATAATGTCAATTGTGACATCACTGATGATGTCATAATTGATTTTGACCATCTTTTCAAAACTGTAAAATTGACGCTTCTGAACTCACTGATGGCACGGACATCATCTACTACAGTAATTTTAAAACCGATTATGTCAATTGTGACATCACTGATGATGTCATAATTGATTTTGACCAACTTTTCAAAACTGTAAAATTGACGCTTCTGAACTCACGGATGGCACAGACATCGTCTACGACAGTAATTTTAAAACCGATTATGTCAATTGTGACATCACTGATGATGTCATTATTGATTTTGACCATCTTTTCAAAACTGTAAAATTGACGCTTCTGAACTCACGGAGGGCACGGACTTCATCTACGACAGTAATTTTAAAACCGATTATGTCAATTGTGACATCACTGATGATGTAATAATTGATTTCGACATCTTTTCAAAACTGTGAAATTGATGCTTCTGAACTCACGAATGGCACAGACATCATCTACGACAGTAATTTTAAAACCGATAATGTCAATTGTGACATCACTGATGATGTCATAATTGATTTTAATCATCTTTTCAAAACTGTAAAATTGACGCTTCTGAACTCACGGATGGCACGGACAGCATCTACGACAGTAATTTTAAAACCAATAATGTCAATTGTGACATCACTGATGATGTCATAATTGATTTTAACCATCTTTTCAAAACTGTAAATTTGACGATTTTGAACTCACGGATGGCACGGACATCATCTACGACAGTAATTTTAAAACCGATTATGTCAATTGTGACATCACTGATGATGTCATAATTGATTTTGACCATCTTTTCAAAACTGTAAAATTGACGCTTCTGAACTCACGGATGGCACAGACATCATCTACGACAGTAATTTTAAAACCGATTATGTCAATTGTGACATCACTGATGATGTCATAATTGATTTTAAGCATCTTTTCAAAACTGTAAATTTGACGATTCTGAACTCACGGATGGCACAGACATCATCTACGACAGTCATTTTAAAACCGATTATGTCAATTGTGACATCACTGATGATGTCATAATTGATTTTGACCATCTTTTCAAAACTGTGAAATTGATGCTTCTGAACTCACGAATGGCACGGACATCATCTACGACAGTAATTTTAAAACCGATAATGTCAATTGTGACATCACTGATGATGTCATAATTGATTTTAACCATCTTTTCAAAACTGTAAAATTGACGCTTCTGAACTCACGGATGGCACAGACATCATCTACGACAGTAATTTTAAAACCGATTATGTCAATTGTGACATCACTGATGATGTAATAATTGATTTCGACATCTTTTCAAAACTGTGAAATTGATGCTTCTGAACTTACGAATGGCACAGACATCATCTACGACAGTAATTTTAAAACCGATAATGTCAATTGTGACATCACTGATGATGTCATAATTGATTTTAACCATCTTTTCAAAACTGTAAAATTTACGCTTCTGAACTCACGGATGGCACGGACAGCATCTACGACAGTAATTTTAAAACCGATAATGTCAATTGTGACATCACTGATGATGTCATAATTGATTTTAACCATCTTTTCAAAACTGTAAATTTGACGATTCTGAACTCACGGATGGCACGGAAATCATCTACGACAGTAATTTTAAAACCGATTATGTCAATTGTGACATCACTGATGATGTCATAATTGATTTTGACCATCTTTTCAAAACTGTAAAATTGACGCTTCTGAACTCACGGATGGCACAGACATCATCTACGACAGTAATTTTAAAACCGATTATGTCAATTGTGACATCACTGATGATGTCATAATTGATTTTAAGCATCTTTTCAAAACTGTAAATTTGACGATTCTGAACTCACGGATGGCACAGACATCATCTACGACAGTCATTTTAAAACCGATTATGTCAATTGTGACATCACTGATGATGTCATAATTGATTTTGACCATCTTTTCAAAACTGTGAAATTGATGCTTCTGAACTCACGAATGGCACGGACATCATCTACGACAGTAATTTTAAAACCGATAATGTCAATTGTGACATCACTGATGATGTCATAATTGATTTTAACCATCTTTTCAAAACTGTAAATTTGACGATTCTGAACTCACGGATGGCACGGACATCATCTACGACAGTAATTTTAAAACCGATAATGTCAATTGTGACATCACTGATGATGTCATAATTGATTTTAACCATCTTTTCAAAACTGTAAATTTGACGATTCTGAACTCACGGATGGCACGGACATCATCTACGACAGTAATTTTAAAACCGATTATGTCAATTGTGACATCACTGATGATGTCATAATTGATTTTGACCATCTTTTCAAAACTGTAAAATTGACGCTTCTGAACTCACTGATGGCACGGACTTCATCTACGACAGTAATTTTAAAACCGATTATGTCAATTGTGACATCACTGATGATGTCATATTTGATTTCGACATCTTTTCAAAACTGTGAAATTGATGCTTCTGAACTCACGAAAGGCACAGACATCATCTACGACAGTAATTTTAAAACCGATAATGTCAATTGTGACATCACTGATGATGTCATAATTGATTTTAACCATCTTTTCAAAACTGTAAAATTGACGCTTCTGAACTCACGGATGGCACGGACATCATCTACGACAGTAATTTTAAAACCGATAATGTCAATTGTGACATCACTGATGATGTCATAATTGATTTTAACCATCTTTTCAAAACTGTAAATTTGACGATTCTGAACTCACGGATGGCACGGACATCATCTACTACAGTAATTTTAAAACCGATTATGTCAATTGTGACATCACTGATGATGTCATAATTGATTTTGACCAACTTTTCAAAACTGTAAAATTGACGCTTCTGAACTCACGGATGGCACAGACATCGTCTACGACAGTAATTTTAAAACCGATTATGTCAATTGTGACATCACTGATGATGTCATTATTGATTTTGACCATCTTTTCAAAACTGTAAAATTGACGCTTCTGAACTCATGGATGGCACAGACATCATCTACGACAGTAATTTTAAAACCGATTATGTCAATTGTGACATCACTGATGATGTCATAATTGATTTTGACCATCTTTTAAAAACTGTGAAATTGATGCTTCTGAACTCACGAATGGCACGGACATCATCTACGACAGTAATTTTAAAACCGATTATGTCAATTGTGACATCACTGATGATGTCATAATTGATTTTAAGCATCTTTTCAAAACTGTAAATTTGACGATTCTGAACTCACGGATGGCACGGACATCATCTACGACAGTAATTTTAAAACCGATTATGTCAATTGTGACATCAATGATGATGTCATAATTGATTTTAACCATCTTTTCAAAACTGTAAAATTGACGCTTCTGACTCACGGATGGCACGGACATCATCTATGACAGTAATTTTAAAACCGATAATGTCAATTGTGACATCACTGATGATGATTTTAACCATCTTTTCAAAACTGTAAAATTGACGCTTCTGAACTCACGGATGGCACGGACAGCATCTACGACAGTAATTTTAAAACCGATAATGTCAATTGTGACATCACTGATGATGTCATAATTGATTTTAACCATCTTTTCAAAACTGTAAATTTGACGATTCTGAACTCACGGATGGCACGGACATCATCTACGACAGTAATTTTAAAACCGATTATGTCAATTGTGACATCACTGATGATGTCATAATTGATTTTGACCATCTTTTCAAAACTGTAAAATTGACGCTTCTGAACTCACGGATGGCACAGACATCATCTACGACAGTAATTTTAAAACCGATTATGTCAATTGTGACATCACTGATGATGTCATAATTGATTTTAAGCATCTTTTCAAAACTGTAAATTTGACGATTCTGAACTCACGGATGGCACAGACATCATCTACGACAGTCATTTTAAAACCGATTATGTCAATTGTGACATCACTGATGATGTCATAATTGATTTTGACCATCTTTTCAAAACTGTGAAATTGATGCTTCTGAACTCACGAATGGCACGGACATCATCTACGACAGTAATTTTAAAACCGATAATGTCAATTGTGACATCACTGATGATGTCATAATTGATTTTAACCATCTTTTCAAAACTGTAAATTTGACGATTCTGAACTCACGGATGGCACGGACATCATCTACGACAGTAATTTTAAAACCGATAATGTCAATTGTGACATCACTGATGATGTCATAATTGATTTTAACCATCTTTTCAAAACTGTAAATTTGACGATTCTGAACTCACGGATGGCACGGACATCATCTACGACAGTAATTTTAAAACCGATTATGTCAATTGTGACATCACTGATGATGTCATAATTGATTTTGACCATCTTTTCAAAACTGTAAAATTGACGCTTCTGAACTCACTGATGGCACGGACTTCATCTACGACAGTAATTTTAAAACCGATTATGTCAATTGTGACATCACTGATGATGTCATAATTGATTTCGACATCTTTTCAAAACTGTGAAATTGATGCTTCTGAACTCACGAATGGCACAGACATCATCTACGACAGTCATTTTAAAACCGATTATGTCAATTGTGACATCACTGATGATGTCATAATTGATTTTGACCATCTTTTCAAAACTGTGAAATTGATGCTTCTGAACTCACGAATGGCACGGACATCATCTACGACAGTAATTTTAAAACCGATAATGTCAATTGTGACATCACTGATGATGTCATAATTGATTTTAACCATCTTTTCAAAACTGTAAATTTGACGATTCTGAACTCACGGATGGCACGGACATCATCTACGACAGTAATTTTAAAACCGATAATGTCAATTGTGACATCACTGATGATGTCATAATTGATTTTAACCATCTTTTCAAAACTGTAAATTTGACGATTCTGAACTCACGGATGGCACGGACATCATCTACGACAGTAATTTTAAAACCGATTATGTCAATTGTGACATCACTGATGATGTCATAATTGATTTTGACCATCTTTTCAAAACTGTAAAATTGACGCTTCTGAACTCACTGATGGCACGGACTTCATCTACGACAGTAATTTTAAAACCGATTATGTCAATTGTGACATCACTGATGATGTCATAATTGATTTCGACATCTTTTCAAAACTGTGAAATTGATGCTTCTGAACTCACGAATGGCACAGACATCATCTACGACAGTAATTTTAAAACCGATAATGTCAATTGTGACATCACTGATGATGTCATAATTGATTTTAACCATCTTTTCAAAACTGTAAAATTGACGCTTCTGAACTCACGGATGGCACGGACATCATCTACGACAGTAATTTTAAAACCGATAATGTCAATTGTGACATCACTGATGATGTCATAATTGATTTTAACCATCTTTTCAAAACTGTAAATTTGACGATTCTGAACTCACGGATGGCACGGACATCATCTACTACAGTAATTTTAAAACCGATTATGTCAATTGTGACATCACTGATGATGTCATAATTGATTTTGACCAACTTTTCAAAACTGTAAAATTGACGCTTCTGAACTCATGGATGGCACAGACATCATCTACGACAGTAATTTTAAAACCGATTATGTCAATTGTGACATCACTGATGATGTCATAATTGATTTTGACCATCTTTTAAAAACTGTGAAATTGATGCTTCTGAACTCACGAATGGCACGGACATCATCTACGACAGTAATTTTAAAACCGATAATGTCAATTGTGACATCACTGATGATGTCATAATTGATTTTAACCATCTTTTCAAAACTGTAAAATTGACGCTTCTGAACTCACGGATGGCACGGACATCATCTACGACAGTAATTTTAAAACCGATAATGTCAATTGTGACATCACTGATGATGTCGTAATTGATTTTAACCATCTTTTCAAAACTGTAAATTTGACGATTCTGAACTCACGGATGGCACGGACATCATCTACGACAGTAATTTTAAAACCGATTATGTCAATTGTGACATCACTGATGATGTCATAATTGATTTTGACCATCTTTTCAAAACTGTAAAATTGACGCTTCTGAACTCACGGATGGCACAGACATCATCTACGACAGTAATTTTAAAACCGATTATGTCAATTGTGACATCACTGATGATGTCATAATTGATTTTAAGCATCTTTTCAAAACTGTAAATTTGACGATTCTGAACTCACGGATGGCACGGACATCATCTACGACAGTAATTTTAAAACCGATTATGTCAATTGTGACATCAATGATGATGTCATAATTGATTTTAACCATCTTTTCAAAACTGTAAAATTGACGCTTCTGACTCACGGATGGCACGGACATCATCTACGACAGTAATTTTAAAACCGATAATGTCAATTGTGACATCACTGATGATGTCATAATTGATTTTAACCATCTTTTCAAAACTGTAAAATTGACGCTTCTGAACCCACGGATGGCACGGACATCATCTACGACAGTAATTTTAAAACCGATAATGTCAATTGTGACATCACTGATGATGTCATAATTGATTTTAACCATCTTTTCAAAACTGTAAATTTGACGATTCTGAACTCACGGATGGCATGGACATCATCTACGACAGTAATTTTAAAACCGATTATGTCAATTGTGACATCACTGATGATGTCATAATTGATTTTGACCATCTTTTCAAAACTGTAAAATTGACGCTTCTGAACTCACGGATGGCACAGACATCATCTACGACAGTAATTTTAAAACCGATTATGTCAATTGTGACATCACTGATGATGTCATAATTGATTTTGACCATCTTTTCAAATCTGTAAATTTGACGATTCTGAACTCACGGATGGCACGGACATCATCTACGACAGTAATTTTAAAACCGATAATGGCAATTGTGACATCACTGATGATGTCATAATTGATTTCGACCATCTTTTCAAAACTGTAAAATTGATGCTTCTGAACTCACGAATGGCACGGACATCATCTACGACAGTAATTTTAAAACCGATAATGGCAATTGTGACATCACTGATGATGTCATAATTGATTTTGACCATCTTTTCAAAACTGTAAAATTGACGCTTCTGAACTCACGGATGGCACAGACATCATCTACGACAGTAATTTTAAAACCGATTATGTCAATTGTGACATCACTGATGATGTAATAATTGATTTCGACATCTTTTCAAAACTGTGAAATGGATGCTTCTGAACTCACGAATGGCACAGACATCATCTACGACAGTAATTTTAAAACCGATAATGTCAATTGTGACATCACTGATGATGTCATAATTGATTTTAACCATCTTTTCAAAACTGTAAAATTGACGCTTCTGAACTCACGGATGGCACGGACAGCATCTACGACAGTAATTTTAAAACCGATAATGTCAATTGTGACATCACTGATGATGTCATAATTGATTTTAACCATCTTTTCAAAACTGTAAAATTGACGCTTCTGAACTCACGGATGGCACGGACAGCATCTACGACAGTAATTTTAAAACCGATAATGTCAATTGTGACATCACTGATGATGTCATAATTGATTTTAACCATCTTTTCAAAACTGTAAATTTGACGATTCTGAACTCACGGATGGCACGGACATCATCTACGACAGTAATTTTAAAACCGATTATGTCAATTGTGACATCACTGATGATGTCATAATTGATTTTGACCATCTTTTCAAAACAGTAAAATTGACGCTTCTGAACTCACTGATGGCACGGACTTCATCTACGACAGTAATTTTAAAACCGATTATGTCAATTGTGACATCACTGATGATGTCATAATTGATTTTGACCATCTTTTCAAAACTGTAAAATTGACGCTTCTGAACTCACGGATGGCACAGACATCATCTACGACAGTAATTTTAAAACAGATTATGTCAATTGTGACATCACTGATGATGTCATAATTGATTTTGACCATCTTTTCAAAACTGTGAAATTGATGCTTCTGAACTCACGAATGGCACGGACATCATCTACGACAGTAATTTTAAAACCGATAATGTCAATTGTGACATCACTGATGATGTCATAATTGATTTTAACCATCTTTTCAAAACTGTAAATTTGACGATTCTGAACTCACGGATGGCACGGACATCATCTACGACAGTAATTTTAAAACCGATAATGTCAATTGTGACATCACTGATGATGTCATAATTGATTTTAACCATCTTTTCAAAACTGTAAATTTGACGATTCTGAACTCACGGATGGCACGGACATCATCTACGACAGTAATTTTAAAACCGATTATGTCAATTGTGACATCACTGATGATGTCATAATTGATTTTGACCATCTTTTCAAAACTGTAAAATTGACGCTTCTGAACTCACTGATGGCACGGACTTCATCTACGACAGTAATTTTAAAACCGATTATGTCAATTGTGACATCACTGATGATGTCATAATTGATTTCGACATCTTTTCAAAACTGTGAAATTGATGCTTCTGAACTCACGAATGGCACAGACATCATCTACGACAGTAATTTTAAAACCGATAATGTCAATTGTGACATCACTGATGATGTCATAACTGATTTTGACCATCTTTTCAAAACTGTAAAATTGACGCTTCTGAACACACGGATGGCACAGACATCATCTACGACAGTAATTTTAAAACCGATTATGTCAATTGTGACATCACTGATGATGTCATAATTGATTTTAAGCATCTTTTCAAAACTGTAAATTTGACGATTCTGAACTCACGGATGGCACAGACATCATCTACGACAGTAATTTTAAAACCGATTATGTCAATTGTGACATCAATGATGATGTCATAATTGATTTTAACCATCTTTTCAAAACTGTAAAATTGACGCTTCTGACTCACGGATGGCACGGACATCATCTACGACAGTAATTTTAAAACCGATAATGTCAATTGTGACATCACTGATGATGTCATAATTGATTTTAACCATCTTTTCAAAACTGTAAAATTGACGCTTCTGAACTCACGGATGGCACGGACATCATCTACGACAGTAATTTTAAAACCGATAATGTCAATTGTGACATCACTGATGATGTCATAATTGATTTTAACCATCTTTTCAAAACTGTAAATTTGACGATTCTGAACTCACGGATGGCACGGACATCATCTACGACAGTAATTTTAAAACCGATTATGTCAATTGTGACATCACTGATGATGTCATAATTGATTTTGACCATCTTTTCAAAACTGTAAAATTGACGCTTCTGAACTCACGGATGGCACAGACATCATCTACGACAGTAATTTTAAAACCGATTATGTCAATTGTGACATCACTGATGATGTCATAATTGATTTTGACCATCTTTTCAAAACTGTGAAATTGATGCTTCTGAACTCACGAATGGCACGGACATCATCTACGACAGTAATTTTAAAACCGATAATGTCAATTGTGACATCACTGATGATGTCATAATTGATTTTAACCATCTTTTCAAAACTGTAAAATTGACGCTTCTGAACTCACGGATGGCACGGACATCATCTACGACAGTAATTTTAAAACCGATTATGTCAATTGTGACATCACTGATGATGTCATAATTGATTTTGACCATCTTTTCAAAACTGTAAAATTGACGCTTCTGAACTCACGGATGGCACAGACATCATCTACGACAGTAATTTTAAAACCGATTATGTCAATTGTGACATCACTGATGATGTCATTATTGATTTTGACCATCTTTTCAAAACTGTGAAATTGATGCTTCTGAACTCACGAATGGCACGGACATCATCTACGACAGTAATTTTAAAACCGATAATGTCAATTGTGACATCACTGATGATGTCATAATTGATTTTAACCATCTTTTCAAAACTGTAAAATTGATGCTTCTGAACTCACGAATGGCACGGACATCATCTACGACAGTAATTTTAAAACCGATAATGTCAATTGTGACATCACTGATGATGTCATAATTGATTTTGACCATCTTTTCAAATCTGTAAATTTGACGCTTCTGAACTCACAGATGGCACAGACATCATCTACGACAGTAATTTTAAAACCGATTATGTCAATTGTGACATCACTGATGATGTCATAATTGATTTTGACCATCTTTTCAAAACTGTAAAATTGATGCTTCTGAACTCACGAATGGCACGGACATCATCTACGACAGTAATTTTAAAACCGATTATGTCAATTGTGACATCACTGATGATTTCATAATTGATTTTGACCATCTTTTCAAAACTGTAAAATTGACGCTTCTGAACTCACGGATGGCACGGACATCATCTACGACAGTAATTTTAAAACCGATAATGTCAATTGTGACATCACTGATGATGTCATAATTAATTTTAACCATCTTTTCAAAACTGTAAATTTGACTATTCTGAACTCACGGATGGCACGGACATCATCTACGACAGTAATTTTAAAACCGATTATGTCAATTGTGACATCACTGATGATGTCATAATTGATTTTGACCATCTTTTCAAAACTGTAAAATTGACGCTTCTGAACTCACTGATGGCACGGACTTCATCTACGACAGTAATTTTCAAACCGATTATGTCAATTGTGACATCACTGATGATGTCATAATTGATTTCGACATCTTTTCAAAACTGTGAAATTGATGCTTCTGAATTTACGAATGGCACAGACATCATCTATGACAGTAATTTTAAAACCGATAATGTCAATTGTGACATCACTGATGATGTCATAATTGATTTTAACCATCTTTTCAAAACTGTAAAATTGACGCTTCTGAACTCACGGATGGCACGGACATCATCTACGACAGTAATTTTAAAACCGATAATGTCAATTGTGTTATCACTGATGATGTCATAATTGATTTTGACCATCTTTTCAAAACTGTAAAATTGACGCTTCTGAACTCACGGATGGCACAGACATCATCTACGACAGTAATTTTAAAACCGATAATGTCAATTGTGACATCACTGATGATGTCATAATTGATTTTAACCATCTTTTCAAAACTGTAAATTTGACGATTCTGAACTCACGGATGGCACGGACATCATCTACGACAGTAATTTTAAAACCGATTATGTCAATTGTGACATCACTGATGATGTCATAATTGATTTTGACCATCTTTTCAAAACTGTAAAATTGACGCTTCTGAACTCACTGATGGCACGGACTTCATCTACGACAGTAATTTTAAAACCGATTATGTCAATTGTGACATCACTGATGATGTCATAATTGATTTCGACATCTTTTCAAAACTGTGAAATTGATGCTTCTGAACTCACGAATGGCACTGACATAATCTACGACAGTAATTTTAAAACCGATAATGTCAATTGTGACATCACTGATGATGTCATAATTGATTTTGACCATCTTTTCAAAACTGTAAAATTGACGCTTCTGAACATACGGAGGGCATGGACTTCATCTACGACAGTAATTTTAAAACCGATTATGTCAATTGTGACATCACTGATGATGTCATAATTGATTTTGACCATCTTTTCAAATCTGTAAATTTGACGCTTCTGAACTCACGGATGGCACAGACATCATCTACGACAGTAATTTTAAAACCGATTATGTCAATTGTGACATCACTGATGATGTCATAATTGATTTTGACCATCTTTTCAAAACTGTAAAATTGATGCTTCTGAACTCACGAATGGCACGGACATCATCTACGACAGTAATTTTAAAACCGATAATGTCAATTGTGACATCACTGATGATGTCATAATTGATTTTGACCATCTTTTCAAATCTGTAAATTTGACGCTTCTGAACTCACGGATGGCACAGACTTCATCTACGACAGTAATTTTAAAACCGATTATGTCAATTGTGACATCACTGATGATGTCATAATTGATTTTGACCATCTTTTCAAAACTGTAAATTTGACTATTCTGAACTCACGGATGGCACGGACATCATCTACGACAGTAATTTTAAAACCGATTATGTCAATTGTGACATCACTGATGATGTCATAATTGATTTTGACCATCTTTTCAAAACTGTAAAATTGACGCTTCTGAACTCACTGATGGCACGGACTTCATCTACGACAGTAATTTTCAAACCGATTATGTCAATTGTGACATCACTGATGATGTCATAATTGATTTCGACATCTTTTCAAAACTGTGAAATTGATGCTTCTGAATTTACGAATGGCACAGACATCATCTATGACAGTAATTTTAAAACCGATAATGTCAATTGTGACATCACTGATGATGTCATAATTGATTTTAACCATCTTTTCAAAACTGTAAAATTGACGCTTCTGAACTCACGGATGGCACGGACATCATCTACGACAGTAATTTTAAAACCGATAATGTCAATTGTGTTATCACTGATGATGTCATAATTGATTTTGACCATCTTTTCAAAACTGTAAAATTGACGCTTCTGAACTCACGGATGGCACAGACATCATCTACGACAGTAATTTTAAAACCGATAATGTCAATTGTGACATCACTGATGATGTCATAATTGATTTTAACCATCTTTTCAAAACTGTAAATTTGACGATTCTGAACTCACGGATGGCACGGACATCATCTACGACAGTAATTTTAAAACCGATTATGTCAATTGTGACATCACTGATGATGTCATAATTGATTTTGACCATCTTTTCAAAACTGTAAAATTGACGCTTCTGAACTCACTGATGGCACGGACTTCATCTACGACAGTAATTTTAAAACCGATTATGTCAATTGTGACATCACTGATGATGTCATAATTGATTTCGACATCTTTTCAAAACTGTGAAATTGATGCTTCTGAACTCACGAATGGCACTGACATAATCTACGACAGTAATTTTAAAACCGATAATGTCAATTGTGACATCACTGATGATGTCATAATTGATTTTGACCATCTTTTCAAAACTGTAAAATTGACGCTTCTGAACATACGGAGGGCATGGACTTCATCTACGACAGTAATTTTAAAACCGATTATGTCAATTGTGACATCACTGATGATGTCATAATTGATTTTGACCATCTTTTCAAATCTGTAAATTTGACGCTTCTGAACTCACGGATGGCACAGACATCATCTACGACAGTAATTTTAAAACCGATTATGTCAATTGTGACATCACTGATGATGTCATAATTGATTTTGACCATCTTTTCAAAACTGTAAAATTGATGCTTCTGAACTCACGAATGGCACGGACATCATCTACGACAGTAATTTTAAAACCGATAATGTCAATTGTGACATCACTGATGATGTCATAATTGATTTTGACCATCTTTTCAAATCTGTAAATTTGACGCTTCTGAACTCACGGATGGCACAGACTTCATCTACGACAGTAATTTTAAAACCGATTATGTCAATTGTGACATCACTGATGATGTCATAATTGATTTTGACCATCTTTTCAAAACTGTAAAATTGATGCTTCTGAACTCACGAATGGCACGGACATCATCTACGACAGTAATTTTAAAAAAGATAATGTCAATTGTGACATCACTGATGATGTCATAATTGATTTTAACCATCTTTTCAAAACTGTAAAATTGACGCTTCTGAACTCACGGATGGCACGGACATCATCTACGACAGTAATTTTAAAACCGATTATGTCAATTGTGACATCACTGATGATGTCATAATTGATTTTGACCATCTTTTCAAAACTGTGAAATTGATGCTTCTGAACTCACGAATGGCACGGACATCATCTACGACAGTAATTTTAAAACCGATAATGTCAATTGTGACATCACTGATGATGTCATAATTGATTTTAACCATCTTTTCAAAACTGTAAAATTGATGCTTCTGAACTCACGAATGGCACGGACATCATCTACGACAGTAATTTTTAAACCGATAATGTCAATTGTGACATCACTGATGATGTCATAATTGATTTTGACCATCTTTTCAAATCTGTAAATTTGACGCTTCTGAACTCACAGATGGCACAGACATCATCTACGACAGTAATTTTAAAACCGATTATGTCAATTGTGACATCACTGATGATGTCATAATTGATTTTGACCATCTTTTCAAAACTGTAAAATTGATGCTTCTGAACTCACGAATGGCACGGACATCATCTACGACAGTAATTTTAAAACCGATTATGTCAATTGTGACATCACTGATGATTTCATAATTGATTTTGACCATCTTTTCAAAACTGTAAAATTGACGCTTCTGAACTCACGGATGGCACGGACATCATCTACGATAGTAATTTTAAAACCGATTATGTCAATTGTGACATCACTGATGATGTCATAATTGATTTTGACCATCTTTTCAAAACTGTGAATTTGATGCTTCTGAACTCCCGAATGGCACGGACATCATCTATGACAGTAATTTTAAAACCGATAATGTCAATTGTGACATCACTGATGATGTCATAATTGATTTTGACCATCTTTTCAAATCTGTAAATTTGACGCTTCTGAACTCACGGATGGCACAGACATCATCTACGACAGTAATTTTCAAACCGATTATGTCAATTGTGACATCACTGATGATGTCATAATTGATTTCGACATCTTTTCAAAACTGTGAAATTGATGCTTCTGAATTTACGAATGGCACAGACATCATCTATGACAGTAATTTTAAAACCGATAATGTCAATTGTGACATCACTGATGATGTCATAATTGATTTTAACCATCTTTTCAAAACTGTTAAAATTGACGCTTCTGAACTCACGGATGGCACGGACATCATCTACGACAGTAATTTTAAAACCGATAATGTCAATTGTGACATCACTGATGATGTCATAATTGATTTTGACCATCTTTTCAAATCTGTAAATTTGACGATTCTGAACTCACGGATGGCACGGACATCATCTACAACAGTAATTTTAAAACCGATTATGTCAATTGTGTTATCACTGATGATGTCATAATTGATTTTGACCATCTTTTCAAAACTGTAAAATTGACGCTTCTGAACTCACGGATGGCACAGACATCATCTACGACAGTAATTTTAAAACCGATAATGTCAATTGTGACATCACTGATGATGTCATAATTGATTTTAACCATCTTTTCAAAACTGTAAATTTGACGATTCTGAACTCACGGATGGCACGGACATCATCTACGACAGTAATTTTAAAACCGATTATGTCAATTGTGACATCACTGATGATGTCATAATTGATTTTGACCATCTTTTCAAAACTGTAAAATTGACGCTTCTGAACTCACTGATGGCACGGACTTCATCTACGACAGTAATTTTAAAACCGATTATGTCAATTGTGACATCACTGATGATGTCATAATTGATTTCGACATCTTTTCAAAACTGTGAAATTGATGCTTCTGAACTCACGAATGGCACAGACATCATCTACGACAGTAATTTTAAAACCGATAATGTCAATTGTGACATCACTGATGATGTCATAATTGATTTTAACCATCTTTTCAAAACTGTAAAATTGACGCTTCTGAACTCACGGATGGCACGGACATCATCTACGACAGTAATTTTAAAACCGATAATGTCAATTGTGACATCACTGATGATGTCATAATTGATTTTAACCATCTTTTCAAAACTGTAAATTTGACGATTCTGAACTCACGGATGGCACGGACATCATCTACGACAGTAATTTTAAAACCGATTATGTCAATTGTGACATCACTGATGATGTCATAATTGATTTTGACCATCTTTTCAAAACTGTAAAATTGACGCTTCTGAACTCACGGATGGCACAGACATCATCTACGACAGTAATTTTAAAACCGATTATGTCAATTTTGACATCACTGATGATGTCATAATTGATTTTGACCATCTTTTCAAAACTGTGAAATTGATGCTTCTGAACTCACGAATGGCACGGACATCATCTACGACAGTAATTTTAAAACCGATAATGTCAATTGTGACATCACTGATGATGTCATAATTGATTTTAACCATCTTTTCAAAACTGTAAAATTGACGCTTCTGAACTCACGGATGGCACGGACATCATCTACGACAGTAATTTTAAAACCGATTATGTCAATTGTGACATCACTGATGATGTCATAATTGATTTTGACCATCTTTTCAAAACTGTAAAATTGACGCTTCTGAACTCACGGATGGCACAGACATCATCTACGACAGTAATTTTAAAACCGATTATGTCAATTGTGACATCACTGATGATGTCATTATTGATTTTGACCATCTTTTCAAAACTGTGAAATTGATGCTTCTGAACTCACGAATGGCACGGACATCATCTACGACAGTAATTTTAAAACCGATAATGTCAATTGTGACATCACTGATGATGTCATAATTGATTTTAACCATCTTTTCAAAACTGTAAAATTGATGCTTCTGAACTCACGAATGGCACGGACATCATCTACGACAGTAATTTTAAAACCGATAATGTCAATTGTGACATCACTGATGATGTCATAATTGATTTTGACCATCTTTTCAAATCTGTAAATTTGACGCTTCTGAACTCACAGATGGCACAGACATCATCTACGACAGTAATTTTAAAACCGATTATGTCAATTGTGACATCACTGATGATGTCATAATTGATTTTGACCATCTTTTCAAAACTGTAAAATTGATGCTTCTGAACTCACGAATGGCACGGACATCATCTACGACAGTAATTTTAAAACCGATTATGTCAATTGTGACATCACTGATGATTTCATAATTGATTTTGACCATCTTTTCAAAACTGTAAAATTGACGCTTCTGAACTCACGGATGGCACGGACATCATCTACGACAGTAATTTTAAAACCGATAATGTCAATTGTGACATCACTGATGATGTCATAATTAATTTTAACCATCTTTTCAAAACTGTAAATTTGACTATTCTGAACTCACGGATGGCACGGACATCATCTACGACAGTAATTTTAAAACCGATTATGTCAATTGTGACATCACTGATGATGTCATAATTGATTTTGACCATCTTTTCAAAACTGTAAAATTGACGCTTCTGAACTCACTGATGGCACGGACTTCATCTACGACAGTAATTTTCAAACCGATTATGTCAATTGTGACATCACTGATGATGTCATAATTGATTTCGACATCTTTTCAAAACTGTGAAATTGATGCTTCTGAATTTACGAATGGCACAGACATCATCTATGACAGTAATTTTAAAACCGATAATGTCAATTGTGACATCACTGATGATGTCATAATTGATTTTAACCATCTTTTCAAAACTGTAAAATTGACGCTTCTGAACTCACGGATGGCACGGACATCATCTACGACAGTAATTTTAAAACCGATAATGTCAATTGTGTTATCACTGATGATGTCATAATTGATTTTGACCATCTTTTCAAAACTGTAAAATTGACGCTTCTGAACTCACGGATGGCACAGACATCATCTACGACAGTAATTTTAAAACCGATAATGTCAATTGTGACATCACTGATGATGTCATAATTGATTTTAACCATCTTTTCAAAACTGTAAATTTGACGATTCTGAACTCACGGATGGCACGGACATCATCTACGACAGTAATTTTAAAACCGATTATGTCAATTGTGACATCACTGATGATGTCATAATTGATTTTGACCATCTTTTCAAAACTGTAAAATTGACGCTTCTGAACTCACTGATGGCACGGACTTCATCTACGACAGTAATTTTAAAACCGATTATGTCAATTGTGACATCACTGATGATGTCATAATTGATTTCGACATCTTTTCAAAACTGTGAAATTGATGCTTCTGAACTCACGAATGGCACGGACATAATCTACGACAGTAATTTTAAAACCGATAATGTCAATTGTGACATCACTGATGATGTCATAATTGATTTTGACCATCTTTTCAAAACTGTAAAATTGACGCTTCTGAACATACGGAGGGCATGGACTTCATCTACGACAGTAATTTTAAAACCGATTATGTCAATTGTGACATCACTGATGATGTCATAATTGATTTTGACCATCTTTTCAAATCTGTAAATTTGACGCTTCTGAACTCACGGATGGCACAGACATCATCTACGACAGTAATTTTAAAACCGATTATGTCAATTGTGACATCACTGATGATGTCATAATTGATTTTGACCATCTTTTCAAAACTGTAAAATTGATGCTTCTGAACTCACGAATGGCACGGACATCATCTACGACAGTAATTTTAAAACCGATAATGTCAATTGTGACATCACTGATGATGTCATAATTGATTTTGACCATCTTTTCAAATCTGTAAATTTGACGCTTCTGAACTCACGGATGGCACAGACTTCATCTACGACAGTAATTTTAAAACCGATTATGTCAATTGTGACATCACTGATGATGTCATAATTGATTTTGACCATCTTTTCAAAACTGTAAAATTGATGCTTCTGAACTCACGAATGGCACGGACATCATCTACGACAGTAATTTTAAAAAAGATAATGTCAATTGTGACATCACTGATGATGTCATAATTGATTTTAACCATCTTTTCAAAACTGTAAAATTGACGCTTCTGAACTCACGGATGGCACGGACATCATCTACGACAGTAATTTTAAAACCGATTATGTCAATTGTGACATCACTGATGATGTCATAATTGATTTTGACCATCTTTTCAAAACTGTGAAATTGATGCTTCTGAACTCACGAATGGCACGGACATCATCTACGACAGTAATTTTAAAACCGATAATGTCAATTGTGACATCACTGATGATGTCATAATTGATTTTAACCATCTTTTCAAAACTGTAAAATTGATGCTTCTGAACTCACGAATGGCACGGACATCATCTACGACAGTAATTTTTAAACCGATAATGTCAATTGTGACATCACTGATGATGTCATAATTGATTTTGACCATCTTTTCAAATCTGTAAATTTGACGCTTCTGAACTCACAGATGGCACAGACATCATCTACGACAGTAATTTTAAAACCGATTATGTCAATTGTGACATCACTGATGATGTCATAATTGATTTTGACCATCTTTTCAAAACTGTAAAATTGATGCTTCTGAACTCACGAATGGCACGGACATCATCTACGACAGTAATTTTAAAACCGATTATGTCAATTGTGACATCACTGATGATTTCATAATTGATTTTGACCATCTTTTCAAAACTGTAAAATTGACGCTTCTGAACTCACGGATGGCACGGACATCATCTACGACAGTAATTTTAAAACCGATAATGTCAATTGTGACATCACTGATGATGTCATAATTAATTTTAACCATCTTTTCAAAACTGTAAATTTGACTATTCTGAACTCACGGATGGCACGGACATCATCTACGACAGTAATTTTAAAACCGATTATGTCAATTGTGACATCACTGATGATGTCATAATTGATTTTGACCATCTTTTCAAAACTGTAAAATTGACGCTTCTGAACTCACTGATGGCACGGACTTCATCTACGACAGTAATTTTCAAACCGATTATGTCAATTGTGACATCACTGATGATGTCATAATTGATTTCGACATCTTTTCAAAACTGTGAAATTGATGCTTCTGAATTTACGAATGGCACAGACATCATCTATGACAGTAATTTTAAAACCGATAATGTCAATTGTGACATCACTGATGATGTCATAATTGATTTTAACCATCTTTTCAAAACTGTAAAATTGACGCTTCTGAACTCACGGATGGCACGGACATCATCTACGACAGTAATTTTAAAACCGATAATGTCAATTGTGACATCACTGATGATGTCATAATTGATTTTGACCATCTTTTCAAATCTGTAAATTTGACGATTCTGAACTCACGGATGGCACGGACATCATCTACAACAGTAATTTTAAAACCGATTATGTCAATTGTGTTATCACTGATGATGTCATAATTGATTTTGACCATCTTTTCAAAACTGTCAAATTGACGCTTCTGAACTCACGGATGGCACAGACATCATCTACGACAGTAATTTTAAAACCGATAATGTCAATTGTGACATCACTGATGATGTCATAATTGATTTTAACCATCTTTTCAAAACTGTAAATTTGACGATTCTGAACTCACGGATGGCACGGACATCATCTACGACAGTAATTTTAAAACCGATTATGTCAATTGTGACATCACTGATGATGTCATAATTGATTTTGACCATCTTTTCAAAACTGTAAAATTGACGCTTCTGAACTCACTGATGGCACGGACTTCATCTACGACAGTAATTTTAAAACCGATTATGTCAATTGTGACATCACTGATGATGTCATAATTGATTTCGACATCTTTTCAAAACTGTGAAATTGATGCTTCTGAACTCACGAATGGCACAGACATCATCTACGACAGTAATTTTAAAACCGATAATGTCAATTGTGACATCACTGATGATGTCATAATTGATTTTAACCATCTTTTCAAAACTGTAAAATTGACGCTTCTGAACTCACGGATGGCACGGACATCATCTACGACAGTAATTTTAAAACCGATAATGTCAATTGTGACATCACTGATGATGTCATAATTGATTTTAACCATCTTTTCAAAACTGTAAATTTGACGATTCTGAACTCACGGATGGCACGGACATCATCTACTACAGTAATTTTAAAACCGATTATGTCAATTGTGACATCACTGATGATGTCATAATTGATTTTGACCAACTTTTCAAAACTGTAAAATTGACGCTTCTGAACTCACGGATGGCACAGACATCGTCTACGACAGTAATTTTAAAACCGATTATGTCAATTGTGACATCACTGATGATGTCATAATTGATTTTGACCAACTTTTCAAAACTGTAAAATTGACGCTTCTGAACTCACGAATGGCACAGACATCATCTACGACAGTAATTTTAAAACCGATAATGTCAATTGTGACATCACTGATGATGTCATAATTGATTTTAACCATCTTTTCAAAACTGTAAAATTGACGCTTCTGAACTCACGGATGGCACGGACATCATCTACGACAGTAATTTTAAAACCGATAATGTCAATTGTGACATCACTGATGATGTCATAATTGATTTTAACCATCTTTTCAAAACTGTAAATTTGACGATTCTGAACTCACGGATGGCACGGACATCATCTACGACAGTAATTTTAAAACCGATTATGTCAATTGTGACATCACTGATGATGTCATAATTGATTTTGACCATCTTTTCAAAACTGTAAAATTGACGCTTCTGAACTCACGGATGGCACAGACATCATCTACGACAGTAATTTTAAAACCGATTATGTCAATTGTGACATCACTGATGATGTCATAATTGATTTCGACATCTTTTCAAAACTGAGAAATTGATGCTTCTGAACTCACGAATGGCACAGACATCATCTACGACAGTAATTTTAAAACCGATTATGTCAATTGTGACATCACTGATGATGTCATAATTGATTTTGACCATCTTTTCAAAACTGTAAAATTGACGCTTCTGAACTCACGGATGGCACAGACATAATCTACGACAATAATTTTAAAACCGATAATGTCAATTGTGACATCACTGATGATGTCATAATTGATTTTGACCATCTTTTCAAAACTGTAAAATTTACGCTTCTGAACTCACGGAGGGCACGGACTTCATCTACGACAGTAATTTTAAAACCGATTATGTCAATTGTGACATCACTGATGATGTCATAACTGATTTTGACCATCTTTTCAAATCTGTAAATTTGACGCTTCTGAACTCACGGATGGCACAGACATCATCTACGACAGTAATTTTAAAACCGATTATGTCAATTGTGACATCACTGATGATGTCATAATTGATTTTGACCATCTTTTCAAAACTGTAAATTTGACGATTCTGAACTCACGGATGGCACTGACATCATCTACGACAGTAATTTTAAAACCGATTATGTCAATTGTGACATCACTGATGATGTCATAATTGATTTTGACCATCTTTTCAAAACTGTAAAATTGACGCTTCTGAACTCACGAATGGCACAGACATCATCTACGACAGTAATTTTAAAGCCGATTATGTCAATTGTGACATCACTGATGATGTCATAATTGATTTTGACCATCTTTTCAAAACTGTAAAATTGATGCTTCTGAACTCACGAATGGCACGGACATCATCTACGACAGTAATTTTAAAACCGGTAATGTCAATTGTGACATCACTGATGATGTCATAATTGATTTTAACCATCTTTTCAAAACTGTAAAATTGACGCTTCTGAATTCACGGATGGCACGGACATCATCTACGACAGTAATTTTAAAACCGATTATGTCAATTGTGACATCACTGATAATGTCATAATTGATTTTGACCATCTTTTCAAAACTGTAAAATTGACGCTTCTGAACTCACGAATGGCACAGACATCATCTACGACAGTAATTTTAAAGCCGATTATGTCAATTGTGACATCACTGATGATGTCATAATTGATTTTGACCATCTTTTCAAAACTGTAAAATTGATGCTTCTGAACTCACGAATGGCACGGACATCATCTACGACAGTAATTTTAAAACCGGTAATGTCAATTGTGACATCACTGATGATGTCATAATTGATTTTAACCATCTTTTCAAAACTGTAAAATTGACGCTTCTGAATTCACGGATGGCACGGACATCATCTACGACAGTAATTTTAAAACCGATTATGTCAATTGTGACATCACTGATGATGTCATAATTGATTTTAACCATCTTTTAAAAACTGTAAAATTGATGCTTCTGAACTCACGAATGGCACGGACATCATCTACGACAGTAATTTTAAAACCGATAATGTCAATTGTGACATCACTGATGATGTCATAATTGATTTTGACCATCTTTTCAAATCTGTAAATTTGACGCTTCTGAACTCACAGATGGCACAGACATCATCTACGACAGTAATTTTAAAACCGATTATGTCAATTGTGACATCACTGATGATGTCATAATTGATTTTAACCATCTTTTAAAAACTGTAAAATTGATGCTTCTGAACTCACGAATGGCACGGACATCATCTACGACAGTAATTTTAAAACCGGTAATGTCAATTGTGACATCACTGATGATGTCATAATTGATTTTGACCATCTTTTCAAAACTGTGAAATTGATGCTTCTGAACTCACGAATGGCACGGACATCATCTACGACAGTAATTTTAAAACCGATAATGTCAATTGTGACATCACTGATGATGTCATAATTGATTTTAACCATCTTTTAAAAACTGTAAAATTGATGCTTCTGAACTCACGAATGGCACGGACATCATCTACGACAGTAATTTTAAAACCGATAATGTCAATTGTGACATCACTGATGATGTCATAATTGATTTTGACCATCTTTTCAAATCTGTAAATTTGACGCTTCTGAACTCACAGATGGCACAGACATCATCTACGACAGTAATTTTAAAACCGATTATGTCAATTGTGACATCACTGATGATGTCATAATTAATTTCGACCATCTTTTCAAAACTGTAAAATTGACGCTTCTGAACTCACGGATGGCACAGACATCATCTACGACAGTAATTTTAAAACCGATTATGTCAATTGTGACATCACTGATGATGTCATAATTGATTTTGACCATCTTTTTAAAACTGTAAAATTGATGCTTCTGAACTCACGAATGGCACGGACATCATCTACGACAGTAATTTTAAAACCGATAATGTCAATTGTGACATCACTGATGATGTCATAATTGATTTTGACCATCTTTTCAAATCTGTAAATTTGACGCTTCTGAACTTACGGATGGCACAGACATCATCTACGACAGTAATTTTAAAACCGATTATGTCAATTGTGACATCACTGATGATGTCATAATTGATTTTGACCATCTTTTCAAAACTGTAAAATTGATGCTTCTGAACTCACGAATGGCACGGACATCATCTACGACAGTAATTTTAAAACCGGTAATGTCAATTGTGACATCACTGATGATGTCATAATTGATTTTAACCATCTTTTCAAAACTGTAAAATTGACGCTTCTGAATTCACGGATGGCACGGACATCATCTACGACAGTAATTTTAAAACCGATTATGTCAATTGTGACATCACTAATGATGTCATAATTGATTTTGACCATCTTTTCAAAACTGTAAAATTGACGCTTCTGAACTCACGGATGGCACAGACATCATCTACGACAGTAATTTTAAAACCGATTATGTCAATTGTGACATCACTGATGATGTCATAATTGATTTTGACCATCTTTTCAAAACTGTGAAATTGATGCTTCTGAACTCACGAATGGCACGGACATCATCTACGACAGTAATTTTAAAACCGATAATGTCAATTGTGACATCACTGATGATGTCATAATTGATTTTGACCATCTTTTCAAATCTGTAAATTTGACGCTTCTGAACTCACAGATGGCACAGACATCATCTATGACAGTAATTTTAAAACCGATTATGTCAATTGTGACATCACTGATGATGTCATAATTGATTTCGACCATCTTTTCAAAACTGTAAAATTGACGCTTCTGAACTCACGGATGGCACAGACATCATCTACGACAGTAATTTTAAAGCCGATTATGTCAATTGTGACATCACTGATGATGTCATAATTGATTTTGACCATCTTTTCAAAACTGTAAAATTGATGCTTCTGAACTCACGAATGGCACGGACATCATCTACGACAGTAATTTTAAAACCGGTAATGTCAATTGTGACATCACTGATGATGTCATAATTGATTTTAACCATCTTTTCAAAACTGTAAAATTGACGCTTCTGAATTCACGGATGGCACGGACATCATCTACGACAGTAATTTTAAAACCGATTATGTCAATTGTGACATCACTGATGATGTCATAATTGATTTTAACCATCTTTTAAAAACTGTAAAATTGATGCTTCTGAACTCACGAATGGCACGGACATCATCTACGACAGTAATTTTAAAACCGATAATGTCAATTGTGACATCACTGATGATGTCATAATTGATTTTGACCATCTTTTTAAATCTGTAAATTTGACGCTTCTGAACTCACAGATGGCACAGACATCATCTACGACAGTAATTTTAAAACCGATTATGTCAATTGTGACATCACTGATGATGTCATAATTGATTTTAACCATCTTTTAAAAACTGTAAAATTGATGCTTCTGAACTCACGAATGGCACGGACATCATCTACGACAGTAATTTTAAAACCGGTAATGTCAATTGTGACATCACTGATGATGTCATAATTGATTTTGACCATCTTTTCAAAACTGTGAAATTGATGCTTCTGAACTCACGAATGGCACGGACATCATCTACGACAGTAATTTTAAAACCGATAATGTCAATTGTGACATCACTGATGATGTCATAATTGATTTTAACCATCTTTTAAAAACTGTAAAATTGATGCTTCTGAACTCACGAATGGCACGGACATCATCTACGACAGTAATTTTAAAACCGATAATGTCAATTGTGACATCACTGATGATGTCATAATTGATTTTGACCATCTTTTCAAATCTGTAAATTTGACGCTTCTGAACTCACAGATGGCACAGACATCATCTACGACAGTAATTTTAAAACCGATTATGTCAATTGTGACATCACTGATGATGTCATAATTAATTTCGACCATCTTTTCAAAACTGTAAAATTGACGCTTCTGAACTCACGGATGGCACAGACATCATCTACGACAGTAATTTTAAAACCGATTATGTCAATTGTGACATCACTGATGATGTCATAATTGATTTTGACCATCTTTTTAAAACTGTAAAATTGATGCTTCTGAACTCACGAATGGCACGGACATCATCTACGACAGTAATTTTAAAACCGATAATGTCAATTGTGACATCACTGATGATGTCATAATTGATTTTGACCATCTTTTCAAATCTGTAAATTTGACGCTTCTGAACTTACGGATGGCACAGACATCATCTACGACAGTAATTTTAAAACCGATTATGTCAATTGTGACATCACTGATGATGTCATAATTGATTTTGACCATCTTTTCAAAACTGTAAAATTGATGCTTCTGAACTCACGAATGGCACGGACATCATCTACGACAGTAATTTTAAAACCGGTAATGTCAATTGTGACATCACTGATGATGTCATAATTGATTTTAACCATCTTTTCAAAACTGTAAAATTGACGCTTCTGAATTCACGGATGGCACGGACATCATCTACGACAGTAATTTTAAAACCGATTATGTCAATTGTGACATCACTAATGATGTCATAATTGATTTTGACCATCTTTTCAAAACTGTAAAATTGACGCTTCTGAACTCACGGATGGCACAGACATCATCTACGACAGTAATTTTAAAACCGATTATGTCAATTGTGACATCACTGATGATGTCATAATTGATTTTGACCATCTTTTCAAAACTGTGAAATTGATGCTTCTGAACTCACGAATGGCACGGACATCATCTACGACAGTAATTTTAAAACCGATAATGTCAATTGTGACATCACTGATGATGTCATAATTGATTTTGACCATCTTTTCAAATCTGTAAATTTGACGCTTCTGAACTCACAGATGGCACAGACATCATCTATGACAGTAATTTTAAAACCGATTATGTCAATTGTGACATCACTGATGATGTCATAATTGATTTCGACCATCTTTTCAAAACTGTAAAATTGACGCTTCTGAACTCACGGATGGCACAGAAATCATCTACGACAGTAATTTTAAAACCGATAATGTCAATTGTGACATCACTGATGATGTCATAATTGATTTTGACCAACTTTTCAAATCTGTAAATTTGATGCTTCTGAACTCACGGATGGCACAGACATCATCTACGACAGTAATTTTAAAACCGATTATGTCAATTGTGACATCACTGATGATGTCATAAATGATTTTGACCATCTTTTCAAAACTGTAAAATTGATGCTTCTGAACTCACGAATGGCACGGACATCATCTACGACAGTAATTTTAAAACCGGTAATGTCAATTGTGACATCACTGATGATGTCATAATTGATTTTAACCATCTTTTCAAAACTGTAAAATTGACGCTTCTGAATTCACGGATGGCACGGACATCATCTACGACAGTAATTTTAAAACCGATTATGTCAATTGTGACATCACTAATGATGTCATAATTGATTTTGACCATCTTTTCAAATGTGTAAATTTGACGATTCTGAACTCACGGATGGCACGGACATCATCTATGACAGTAATTTTAAAACCGATAATGTCAATTGTGACATCACTGATGATGTCATAATTGATTTTGACCATCTTTTCAAAACTGTGAAATTGATGCTTCTGAACTCACGAATGGCACGGACATCATCTACGACAGTAATTTTAAAACCGATTATGTAAATTGTGACATCACTGATGATGTCATAATTGATTTTGACCATCTTTTCAAAACTGTAAAATTGACGCTTCTGAACTCACGGATGGCACAGACATCATCTACGACAGTAATTTTAAAACCGATTATGTCAATTGTGGCATCACTGATTATGTCATAATTGATTTTGACCATCTTTTCAAAACTGTAAATTTGACGATTCTGAACTCACGGATGGCACAGACATCATCTACGACAGTAATTTTAAAACCGATTATGTCAATTGTGACATCACTGATGATGTCATAATTGATTTTGACCATCTTTTCAAAACTGTGAAATTGATGTTTCTGAACTCACGAATGGCACGGACATCATCTACGACAGTAATTTTAAAACCGATTATGTCAATTGTGACATCACTGATGATGTCATAATTGATTTTGACCATCTTTTCAAAACTGTAAAATTGACGCTTCTGAACTCACGGATGGCACAGACATCATCTACGACAGTAATTTTAAAACCAATTATGTCAATTGTGACATCACTGATGATGTCATAATTGATTTCGACATCTTTTCAAAACTGTGAAATTGATGCTTCTGAACTCACGAATGGCACGGACATAATCTACGACAGTAATTTTAAAACCGATAATGTCAATTGTGACATCACTGATGATGTCATAATTGATTTTGACCATCTTTTCAAAACTGTAAAATTGACGCTTCTGAACATACGGAGGGCACGGACTTCATCTACGACAGTAATTTTAAAACCGATTATGTCAATTGTGACATCACTGATGATGTCATAATTGATTTTGACCATCTTTTCAAATCTGTAAATTTGACGCTTCTGAACTCACGGATGGCACAGACATCATCTACGACAGTAATTTTAAAACCGATTATGTCAATTGTGACATCACTGATGATGTCATTATTGATTTTGACCATCTTTTCAAAACTGTAAAATTGATGCTTCTGAACTCACGAATGGCACGGACATCATCTACGACAGTAATTTTAAAACCGATAATGTCAATTGTGACATCACTGATGATGTCATAATTGATTTTGACCATCTTTTCAAATCTGTAAATTTGACGCTTCTGAACTCACGGATGGCACAGACTTCATCTACGACAGTAATTTTAAAACCGATTATGTCAATTGTGACATCACTGATGATGTCATAATTGATTTTGACCATCTTTTCAAAACTGTAAAATTGATTCTTCTGAACTCACGAATGGCACGGACATCATCTACGACAGTAATTTAAAAAAAGGTAATGTCAATTGTGACATCACTGATGATGTCATAATTGATTTTAACCATCTTTTCAAAACTGTAAAATTGACGCTTCTGAACTCACGGATGGCACGGACATCATCTACGACAGTAATTTTAAAACCGATTATGTCAATTGTGACATCACTGATGATGTCATAATTGATTTTGACCATCTTTTCAAAACTGTAAAATTGACGCTTCTGAACTCACGGATGGCACAGACATCATCTACGACAGTAATTTTAAAACCGATTATGTCAATTGTGACATCACTGATGATGTCATAATTGATTTTGACCATCTTTTCAAAACTGTGAAATTGATGCTTCTGAACTCACGAATGGCACGGACATTATCTACGACAGTAATTTTAAAACCGATAATGTCAATTGTGACATCACTGATGATGTCATAATTGATTTTAACCATCTTTTCAAAACTGTAAAATTGACGCTTCTGAACTCACGGATGGCACGGACATCATCTACGACAGTAATTTTAAAACCGATTATGTCAATTGTGACATCACTGATGATGTCATAATTGATTTTGACCATCTTTTCAAAACTGTAAAATTGACGCTTCTGAACTCACGGATGGCACAGACATCATCTACGACAGTAATTTTAAAACCGATTATGTCAATTGTGACATCACTGATGATGTCATAATTGATTTTGACCATCTTTTCAAAACTGTGAAATTGATGCTTCTGAACTCACGAATGGCACGGACATCATCTACGACAGTAATTTTAAAACCGATAATGTCAATTGTGACATCACTGATGATGTCATAATTAATTTTAACCATCTTTTCAAAACTGTAAATTTGACTATTCTGAACTCACGGATGGCACGGACATCATCTACGACAGTAATTTTAAAACCGATTATGTCAATTGTGACATCACTGATGATGTCATAATTGATTTTGACCATCTTTTCAAAACTGTAAAATTGACGCTTCTGAACTCACTGATGGCACGGACTTCATCTACGACAGTAATTTTCAAACCGATTATGTCAATTGTGACATCACTGATGATGTCATAATTGATTTCGACATCTTTTCAAAACTGTGAAATTGATGCTTCTGAATTTACGAATGGCACAGACATCATCTATGACAGTAATTTTAAAACCGATAATGTCAATTGTGACATCACTGATGATGTCATAATTGATTTTAACCATCTTTTCAAAACTGTAAAATTGACGCTTCTGAACTCACGGATGGCACGGACATCATCTACGACAGTAATTTTAAAACCGATTATGTCAATTGTGACATCACTGATGATGTCATAATTGATTTTGACCAACTTTTCAAAACTGTAAAATTGACGCTTCTGAACTCACGGATGGCACAGACATCATCTACGACAGTAATTTTAAAACCGATTATGTCAATTGTGACATCACTGATGATGTCATAATTGATTTTGACCATCTTTTCAAAACTGTAAAATTGATGCTTCTGAACTCACGAATGGCACGGACATCATCTACGACAGTCATTTTAAAACCGATTATGTCAATTGTGACATCACTGATGATGTCATAATTGATTTTGACCATCTTTTCAAAACTGTAAAATTGACGCTTCTGAACTCACGGATGGCACGGACATCATCTATGACAGTAATTTTAAAACCGATAATGTAAATTGTGACATCACTGATGATGTCATAATTAATTTTAACCATCTTTTCAAAACTGTAAATTTGACTATTCTGAACTCACGGATGGCACGGACATCATCTACGACAGTAATTTTAAAACCGATTATGTCAATTGTGACATCACTGATGATGTCATAATTGATTTTGACCATCTTTTCAAAACTGTAAAATTGACGCTTCTGAACTCACGGATGGCACAGAAATCATCTACGACAGTAATTTTAAAACCGATAATGTCAATTGTGACATCACTGATGATGTCATAATTGATTTTGACCATCTTTTCAAAACTGAAATTGATGCTTCTGAACTCACGAATGGCACGGACATCATCTACGACAGTAATTTTAAAACCGATAATGTCAATTGTGACATCACTGATGATGTCATAATTGATTTTAACCATCTTTTCAAAACTGTAAAATTGACGCTTCTGAACTCACGGATGGCACGGACATCATCTACGACAGTAATTTTAAAACCGATAATGTCAATTGTGACATCACTGATGATGTCATAATTGATTTTAACCATCTTTTCAAAACTGTAAATTTGACGATTCTGAACTCACGGATGGCACGGACATCAACTACGACAGTAATTTTAAAACCGATTATGTCAATTGTGACATCACTGATGATGTCATAATTGATTTTGACCAACTTTTCAAAACTGTAAAATTGACGCTTCTGAACTCACGGATGGCACAGACATCATCTACGACAGTAATTTTAAAACCAATTATGTCAATTGTGACATCACTGATGATGTCATAATTGATTTTGACCATCTTTTCAAAACTGTAAAATTGACGCTTCTGAACTCACGGATGGCACAGACATCATCTACGACAGTAATTTTAAAACCGATTATGTCAATTGTGACATCACTGATGATGTCATAATTGATTTTAAACATCTTTTCAAAACTGTAAATTTGACGATTCTGAACTCACGAATGGCACGGACATCATCTACGACAGTAATTTTAAAACCGATAATGTCAATTGTGAAAACACTGATGATGTCATATTTGATTTTGACCATCTTTTTAAAACTGTTAAATTGACGCTTCTGAACTCACGGAGGGCACGGACTTCATCTACGACAGTAATTTTAAAACCGATTATGTCAATTGTGACATCACTGATGATGTCATAATTGATTTTGACCATCTTTTCAAATCTGTAAATTTGACGATTCTGAACTCACGGATGGCACAGACATCATCTACGACAGTAATTTTAAAACCGATTATGTCAATTGTGACATCACTGATGATGTCATAATTGATTTTGACCATCTTTTCAAATTGGTAAATTTGACGATTCTGAACTCACGGATGGCACGGACATCATCTACGACAGTAATTTTAAAACCGATTATGGCAATTGTGACATCACTCATGATGTCATAATTGATTTCGACCATCTTTTCAAAACTGTAAAATTGATGCTTCTGAACTCACGAATGGCACGGACATCATCTATGACAGTAATTTTAAAACCGATAATGTCAATTGTGACATCACTGATGATGTCATAATTGATTTTAACCATCTTTTCAAAACTGTAAAATTGACGCTTCTGAACTCACGGATGGCACGGACATCATCTACGACAGTAATTTTAAAACCGATAATGTCAATTGTGACATCACTGATGATGTCATAATTGATTTTAACCATCTTTTCAAAACTGTAAATTTGACGATTCTGAACTCACGGATGGCACAGACATAATCTACGACAGTAATTTTAAAACCGATTATGTCAATTGTGACATCACTGATGATGTCATAATTGATTTTGACCATCTTTTCAAAACTGTAAAATTGACGCTTCTGAACTCACGGATGGCACAGCCATCATCTACGACAGTAATTTTAAAACCGATTATGTCAATTGTGACATCACCGATGATGTCATAATTGATTTTGACCATCTTTTCAAAACTGTGAAATTGATGCTTCTGAACTCACGAATGGCACGGACATCATCTACGACAGTAATTTTAAAACCGATTATGTCAATTGTGACATCACTGATGATGTCATAATTGATTTTGACCATCTTTTCAAAACTGTAAAATTGACGCTTCTGAACTCACGGATGGCACAGACATCATCTACGACAGTAATTTTAAAACCGATTAAGTCAATTGTGACATCACTGATGATGTCATAATTGATTTTGACCATCTTTTCAAAACTGTGAAATTGATGCTTCTGAACTCACGAATGGCACGGACATCATCTACGACAGTAATTTTAAAACCGATAATGTCAATTGTGACATCACTGATGATGTCATAATTGATTTTAACCATCTTTTCAAAACTGTAAAATTGACGCTTCTGAACTCACGGATGGCACGGACATCATCTACGACAGTAATTTTAAAACCGATAATGTCAATTGTGACATCACTGATGATGTCATAATTGATTTTAACAATCTTTTCAAAACTGTAAATTTGACGATTCTGAACTCACGGATGGCACGGACATCAACTACGACAGTAATTTTAAAACCGATTATGTCAATTGTGACATCACTGATGATGTCATAATTGATTTTGACCATCTTTTCAAAACTGTAAAATTGACGCTTCTGAACTCACGGATGGCACAGACATCATCTACGACAGTAATTTTAAAACCGATTATGTCAATTGTGACATCACTGATGATATTATAATTGATTTTAACCATCTTTTCAAAACTGTAAATTTGACGATTCTGAACTCACGAATGGCACGGACATCATCTACGACAGTAATTTTAAAACCGATTATGTCAATTGTGACATCAATGATGATGTCATAATTGATTTTAACCATCTTTTCAAAACTGTAAAATTGACGCTTCTGAACTCACGGATGGCACGGACATCATCTACGACAGTAATTTTTAAACCGATAATGTCAATTGTGACATCACTGATGATGTCATAATTGATTTTGACCATCTTTTCAAAACTGTAAAATTGACGCTTCTGAACTCACGTATGGCACAGACATCATCTACGACAGTAATTTTAAAACGGATTATGTCAATTGTGACATCACTGATGATGTCATAATTGATTTTGACCATCTTTTCAAAACTGTAAAATTGACGCTTCTGAACTCACGGATGGCACAGACATCATCTACGACAGTAATTTTAAAACCGATTATGTCAATTGTGACATCACTGATGATGTCATAATTGATTTCGACATCTTTTCAAAACTGTGAAATTGATGCTTCTGAACTCACGAATGGCACGGACATAATCTACGACAGTAATTTTAAAACCGATAATGTCAATTGTGATATCACTGATGATGTCATAATTGATTTTGACCATCTTTTCAAAACTGTAAAATTGACGCTTCTGAACTCACGGAGGGCACGGACTTCATCTACGACAGTAATTTTAAAACCGATTATGTCAATTGTGACATCACTGATGATGTCAAAATTGATTTTGACCATCTTTTCAAAACTGTAAATTTGACGATTCTGAACTCACAGATGGCACAGACATCATCTACGACAGTAATTTTAAAACCGATTATGTCAATTGTGACATCACTGATGATGTCATAATTGATTTTGACCATCTTTTCAAAACTGTGAAATTGATGCTTCTGAACTCACGAATGGCACGGACATCATCTACGACAGTAATTTTAAAACCGATAATGTCAATTGTGACATCACTGATGATGTCATAATTGATTTTAACCATCTTTTCAAAACTGTAAAATTGACGCTTCTGAACTCACGGATGGCACAGACATCATCTACGACAGTAATTTTAAAACCGATTATGTCAATTGTGACATCACTGATGATGTCATAATTGATTTTAACCATCTTTTCAAAACTGTAAATTTGACGATTCTGAACTCACGAATGGCACGGACATCATCTACGACAGTAATTTTAAAACCGATTATGTCAATTGTGACATCAATGATGATGTCATAATTGATTTTAACCATCTTTTCAAAACTGTAAAATTGACGCTTCTGAACTCACGGATGGCACGGACATCATCTACGACAGTAATTTTAAAACCGATAATGTCAATTGTGACATCACTGATGATGTCATAATTGATTTTGACCATCTTTTCAAAACTGTAAAATTGACGCTTCTGAACTCACGGATGGGACAGACATCATCTACGACAGTAATTTTAAAACGGATTATGTCAATTGTGACATCACTGATGATGTCATAATTGATTTTGACCATCTATTCAAAACTGTAAAATTGACGCTTCTGAACCCACGGATGGCACAGACATCATCTACGACAGTAATTTTAAAACCGATTATGTCAATTGTGACATCACTGATGATGTCATAATTGATTTTAAACATCTTTTCAAAACTGTAAATTTGACGATTCTGAACTCACGAATGGCACGGACATCATCTACGACAGTAATTTTAAAACCGATAATGTCAATTGTGAAAACACTGATGATGTCATATTTGATTTTGACCATCTTTTTAAAACTGTTAAATTGACGCTTCTGAACTCACGGAGGGCACGGACTTCATCTACGACAGTAATTTTAAAACCGATTATGTCAATTGTGACATCACTGATGATGTCATAATTGATTTTGACCATCTTTTCAAATCTGTAAATTTGACGATTCTGAACTCACGGATGGCACAGACATCATCTACGACAGTAATTTTAAAACCGATTATGTCAATTGTGACATCACTGATGATGTCATAATTGATTTTGACCATCTTTTCAAATTGGTAAATTTGACGATTCTGAACTCACGGATGGCACGGACATCATCTACGACAGTAATTTTAAAACCGATTATGGCAATTGTGACATCACTGATGATGTCATAATTGATTTCGACCATCTTTTCAAAACTGTAAAATTGATGCTTCTGAACTCACGAATGGCACGGACATCATCTATGACAGTAATTTTAAAACCGATAATGTCAATTGTGACATCACTGATGATGTCATAATTGATTTTAACCATCTTTTCAAAACTGTAAAATTGACGCTTCTGAACTCACGGATGGCACGGACATCATCTACGACAGTAATTTTAAAACCGATAATGTCAATTGTGACATCACTGATGATGTCATAATTAATTTTAACCATCTTTTCAAAACTGTAAATTTGACTATTCTGAACTCACGGATGGCACGGACATCATCTACGACAGTAATTTTAAAACCGATTATATCAATTGTGACATCACTGATGATGTCATAATTGATTTTGACCATCTTTTCAAAACTGTAAAATTGACGCTTCTGAACTCACGGATGGCACAGAAATCATCTACGACAGTAATTTTAAAACCGATAATGTCAATTGTGACATCACTGATGATGTCATAATTAATTTTAACCATCTTTTCAAAACTATAAATTTGACTATTCTGAACTCACGGATGGCACGGACATCATCTACGACAGTAATTTTAAAACCGATTATGTCAATTGTGACATCACTGATGATGTCATAATTGATTTTGACCATCTTTTCAAAACTGTAAAATTGACGCTTCTGAACTCACGGATGGCACAGAAATCATCTACGACAGTAATTTTAAAACCGATAATGTCAATTGTGACATCACTGATGATGTCATAATTGATTTTGACCATCTTTTCAAAACTGTGAAATTGATGCTTCTGAACTCACGAATGGCACGGACATCATCTACGACAGTAATTTTAAAACCGATAATGTCAATTGTGACATCACTGATGATGTCATAATTGATTTTAACCATCTTTTCAAAACTGTAAAATTGACGCTTCTGAACTCACGGATGGCACGGACATCATCTACGACAGTAATTTTAAAACCGATAATGTCAATTGTGACATCACTGATGATGTCATAATTGATTTTAACAATCTTTTCAAAACTGTAAATTTGACGATTCTGAACTCACGGATGGCACGGACATCAACTACGACAGTAATTTTAAAACCGATTATGTCAATTGTGACATCACTGATGATGTCATAATTGATTTTGACCAACTTTTCAAACCTGTAAAATTGACGCTTCTGAACTCACGGATGGCACAGACATCATCTACGACAGTAATTTTAAAACCAATTATGTCAATTGTGACATCACTGATGATGTCATAATTGATTTTGACCATCTTTTCAAAACTGTAAAATTGACGCTTCTGAACTCACGGATGGCACAGACATCATCTACGACAGTAATTTTAAAACCGATTATGTCAATTGTGACATCACTGATGATGTCATAATTGATTTTAAACATCTTTTCAAAACTGTAAATTTGACGATTCTGAACTCACGAATGGCACGGACATCATCTACGACAGTAATTTTAAAACCGATAATGTCAATTGTGAAAACACTGATGATGTCATATTTGATTTTGACCATCTTTTTAAAACTGTTAAATTGACGCTTCTGAACTCACGGAGGGCACGGACTTCATCTACGACAGTAATTTTAAAACCGATTATGTCAATTGTGACATCACTGATGATGTCATAATTGATTTTAACCATCTTTTCAAATCTGTAAATTTGACGATTCTGAACTCACGGATGGCACAGACATCATCTACGACAGTAATTTTAAAACCGATTATGTCAATTGTGACATCACTGATGATGTCATAATTGATTTTGACCATCTTTTCAAATTGGTAAATTTGACGATTCTGAACTCACGGATGGCACGGACATCATCTACGACAGTAATTTTAAAACCGATTATGGCAATTGTGACATCACTGATGATGTCATAATTGATTTCGACCATCTTTTCAAAACTGTAAAATTGATGCTTCTGAACTCACGAATGGCACGGACATCATCTATGACAGTAATTTTAAAACCGATAATGTCAATTGTGACATCACTGATGATGTCATAATTGATTTTAACCATCTTTTCAAAACTGTAAAATTGACGCTTCTGAACTCACGGATGGCACGGACATCATCTACGACAGTAATTTTAAAACCGATAATGTCAATTGTGACATCACTGATGATGTCATAATTGATTTTAACCATCTTTTCAAAACTGTAAATTTGACGATTCTGAACTCACGGATGGCACGGACATCATCTACGACAGTAATTTTAAAACCGATTATGTCAATTGTGACATCACTGATGATGTCATAATTGATTTTGACCATCTTTTCAAAACTGTAAAATTGACGCTTCTGAACTCACGGATGGCACAGCCATCATCTACGACAATAATTTTAAAACCGATTATGTCAATTGTGACATCACTGATGATGTCATAATTGATTTTGACCATCTTTTCAAAACTGTGAAATTGATGCTTCTGAACTCACGAATGGCACGGACATCATCTACGACAGTAATTTTAAAACCGATTATGTCAATTGTGACATCACTGATGATGTCATAATTGATTTTGACCATCTTTTCAAAACTGTAAAATTGATGCTTCTGAACTCACGAATGGCACGGACATCATCTACGACAGTAATTTTAAAACCGATAATGTCAATTGTGACATCACTGATGATGTCATAATTGATTTTAACCATCTTTTCAAAACTGTAAAATTGACGCTTCTGAACTCACGGATGGCACGGACATCATCTACGACAGTAATTTTAAAACCGATAATGTCAATTGTGACATCACTGATGATGTCATAATTGATTTTAACAATCTTTTCAAAACTGTAAATTTGACGATTCTGAACTCACGGATGGCACGGACATCAACTACGACAGTAATTTTAAAACCGATTATGTCAATTGTGACATCACTGATGATGTCATAATTGATTTTGACCATCTTTTCAAAACTGTAAAATTGACGCTTCTGAACTCACGGATGGCACAGACATCATCTACGACAGTAATTTTAAAACCGATTATGTCAATTGTGACATCACTGATGATATTATAATTGATTTTAACCATCTTTTCAAAACTGTAAATTTGACGATTCTGAACTCACGAATGGCACGGACATCATCTACGACAGTAATTTTAAAACCGATTATGTCAATTGTGACATCAATGATGATGTCATAATTGATTTTAACCATCTTTTCAAAACTGTAAAATTGACGCTTCTGAACTCACGGATGGCACGGACATCATCTACGACAGTAATTTTTAAACCGATAATGTCAATTGTGACATCACTGATGATGTCATAATTGATTTTGACCATCTTTTCAAAACTGTAAAATTGACGCTTCTGAACTCACGTATGGCACAGACATCATCTACGACAGTAATTTTAAAACGGATTATGTCAATTGTGACATCACTGATGATGTCATAATTGATTTTGACCATCTTTTCAAAACTGTAAAATTGACGCTTCTGAACTCACGAATGGCACAGACATCATCTACGACAGTAATTTTAAAACCGATTATGTCAATTGTGACATCACTGATGATGTCATAATTGATTTCGACATCTTTTCAAAACTGTGAAATTGATGCTTCTGAACTCACGAATGGCACGGACATAATCTACGACAGTAATTTTAAAACCGATAATGTCAATTGTGACATCACTGATGATGTCATAATTGATTTTGACCATCTTTTCAAAACTGTAAAATTGACGCTTCTGAACTCACGGAGGGCACGGACTTCATCTACGACAGTAATTTTAAAACCGATTATGTCAATTGTGACATCACTGATGATGTCAAAATTGATTTTGACCATCTTTTCAAAACTGTAAATTTGACGATTCTGAACTCACAGATGGCACAGACATCATCTACGACAGTAATTTTAAAACCGATTATGTCAATTGTGACATCACTGATGATGTCATAATTGATTTTGACCATCTTTTCAAAACTGTGAAATTGATGCTTCTGAACTCACGAATGGCACGGACATCATCTACGACAGTAATTTTAAAACCGATAATGTCAATTGTGACATCACTGATGATGTCATAATTGATTTTAACCATCTTTTCAAAACTGTAAAATTGACGCTTCTGAACTCACGGATGGCACAGACATCATCTACGACAGTAATTTTAAAACCGATTATGTCAATTGTGGCATCACTGATGATGTCATAATTGATTTTAACCATCTTTTCAAAACTGTAAATTTGACGATTCTGAACTCACGAATGGCACGGACATCATCTACGACAGTAATTTTAAAACCGATTATGTCAATTGTGACATCAATGATGATGTCATAATTGATTTTAACCATCTTTTCAAAACTGTAAAATTGACGCTTCTGAACTCACGGATGGCACGGACATCATCTACGACAGTAATTTTAAAACCGATAATGTCAATTGTGACATCACTGATGATGTCATAATTGATTTTGACCATCTTTTCAAAACTGTAAAATTGACGCTTCTGAACTCACGGATGGGACAGACATCATCTACGACAGTAATTTTAAAACGGATTATGTCAATTGTGACATCACTGATGATGTCATAATTGATTTTGACCATCTATTCAAAACTGTAAAATTGACGCTTCTGAACCCACGGATGGCACAGACATCATCTACGACAGTAATTTTAAAACCGATTATGTCAATTGTGACATCACTGATGATGTCATAATTGATTTTAAACATCTTTTCAAAACTGTAAATTTGACGATTCTGAACTCACGAATGGCACGGACATCATCTACGACAGTAATTTTAAAACCGATAATGTCAATTGTGAAAACACTGATGATGTCATATTTGATTTTGACCATCTTTTTAAAACTGTTAAATTGACGCTTCTGAACTCACGGAGGGCACGGACTTCATCTACGACAGTAATTTTAAAACCGATTATGTCAATTGTGACATCACTGATGATGTCATAATTGATTTTGACCATCTTTTCAAATCTGTAAATTTGACGATTCTGAACTCACGGATGGCACAGACATCATCTACGACAGTAATTTTAAAACCGATTATGTCAATTGTGACATCACTGATGATGTCATAATTGATTTTGACCATCTTTTCAAATTGGTAAATTTGACGATTCTGAACTCACGGATGGCACGGACATCATCTACGACAGTAATTTTAAAACCGATTATGGCAATTGTGACATCACTGATGATGTCATAATTGATTTCGACCATCTTTTCAAAACTGTAAAATTGATGCTTCTGAACTCACGAATGGCACGGACATCATCTATGACAGTAATTATAAAACCGATAATGTCAATTGTGACATCACTGATGATGTCATAATTGATTTTAACCATCTTTTCAAAACTGTAAAATTGACGCTTCTGAACTCACGGATGGCACGGACATCATCTACGACAGTAATTTTAAAACCGATTATGTCAATTGTGACATCACTGATGATGTCATTATTGATTTTGACCATCTTTTCAAAACTGTAAAATTGACGCTTCTGAACTCATGGATGGCACAGACATCATCTACGACAGTAATTTTAAAACCGATTGTGTCAATTGTGACATCACTGATGATGTCTTAATTGATTTTGACCATCTTTTCAAAACTGTGAAATTGATGCTTCTGAACTCACGAATGGCACGGACATCATCTACGACAGTAATTTTAAAACCGATAATGTCAATTGTGACATCACTGATGATGTCATAATTGATTTTAACCATCTTTTCAAAACTGTAAAATTGACGCTTCAGAACTCACGGATGGCACAGACATCATCTACGACAGTAATTTTAAAACCTATTATGTCAATTGTGGCATCACTGATGATGTCATAATTGATTTTAACCATCTTTTCAAAACTGTAAATTTGACGATTCTGAACTCACGAATGGCACGGACATCATCTACGACAGTAATTTTAAAACCGATTATGTCAATTGTGACATCAATGATGATGTCATAATTGATTTTAACCATCTTTTCAAAACTGTAAAATTGACGCTTCTGAACTCACGGATGGCACTTACATCATCTACGACAGTAATTTTAAAACCGATAATGTCAATTGTGACATCACTGATGATGTCATAATTGATTTTGACCATCTTTTCAAAACTGTAAAATTGACGCTTCTGAACTCACGGATGGGACAGACATCATCTACGACAGTAATTTTAAAACGGATTATGTCAATTGTGACATCACTGATGATGTCATAATTGATTTTGACCATCTATTCAAAACTGTAAAATTGACGCTTCTGAACCCACGGATGGCACAGACATCATCTACGACAGTAATTTTAAAACCGATTATGTCAATTGTGACATCACTGATGATGTCATAATTGATTTTAAACATCTTTTCAAAACTGTAAATTTGACGATTCTGAACTCACGAATGGCACGGACTTCATCTACGACAGTAATTTTAAAACCGATAATGTCAATTGTGAAAACACTGATGATGTCATATTTGATTTTGACCATCTTTTTAAAACTGTTAAATTGACGCTTCTGAACTCACGGAGGGCACGGACTTCATCTACGACAGTAATTTTAAAACCGATTATGTCAATTGTGACATCACTGATGATGTCATAATTGATTTTGACCATCTTTTCAAATCTGTAAATTTGACGATTCTGAACTCACGGATGGCACAGACATCATCTACGACAGTAATTTTAAAACCGATTATGTCAATTGTGACATCACTGATGATGTCATAATTGATTTTGACCATCTTTTCAAATTGGTAAATTTGACGATTCTGAACTCACGGATGGCACGGACATCATCTACGACAGTAATTTTAAAACCGATTATGGCAATTGTGACATCACTGATGATGTCATAATTGATTTCGACCATCTTTTCAAAACTGTAAAATTGATGCTTCTGAACTCACGAATGGCACGGACATCATCTATGACAGTAATTATAAAACCGATAATGTCAATTGTGACATCACTGATGATGTCATAATTGATTTTAACCATCTTTTCAAAACTGTAAAATTGACGCTTCTGAACTCACGGATGGCACGGACATCATCTACGACAGTAATTTTAAAACCGATTATGTCAATTGTGACATCACTGATGATGTCATTATTGATTTTGACCATCTTTTCAAAACTGTAAAATTGACGCTTCTGAACTCATGGATGGCACAGACATCATCTACGACAGTAATTTTAAAACCGATTGTGTCAATTGTGACATCACTGATGATGTCTTAATTGATTTTGACCATCTTTTCAAAACTGTGAAATTGATGCTTCTGAACTCACGAATGGCACGGACATCATCTACGACAGTAATTTTAAAACCGATAATGTCAATTGTGACATCACTGATGATGTCATAATTGATTTTAACCATCTTTTCAAAACTGTAAAATTGACGCTTCTGAACTCACGGATGGCACAGACATCATCTACGACAGTAATTTTAAAACCGATTATGTCAATTGTGGCATCACTGATGATGTCATAATTGATTTTAACCATCTTTTCAAAACTGTAAATTTGACGATTCTGAACTCACGAATGGCACGGACATCATCTACGACAGTAATTTTAAAACCGATTATGTCAATTGTGACATCAATGATGATGTCATAATTGATTTTAACCATCTTTTCAAAACTGTAAAATTGACGCTTCTGAACTCACGGATGGCACT